>NC_090888.1:60416858-60434358 GCF_036669925.1 Montipora capricornis
ATTTTACTCAGCTTACATTCTTGCTCAACAGACTTCATGCCGCGCCCACCTGCCACTCTTGGAAGGTAGAACATAGCAGTGGAGCTGAGGGGATGCCTACCGCCATTTTCACTGACTACCTTCCTCGTCTCTCTGTCAATCTCTCTCAGCTCAGTCAGAGGCCAGTGCTGCGTCCACATCAGGTAGGTTAAGACAGGCAAGGCGAACTGGTTCGTGGCCTTAACACGGTTCGCATCAGGTAGAGGGCTTGTCCAGATCACTGAGAGCCTCTGTAAGTATACCTTTGCTGCAACTGCAAATACTAGCTTCTCGTCTTGCAAGGTCGATTCACTCACACCCAAGAACTTATAGCTGGAACCAGTTTTAAGGCTCTGCACTGGGGTGGACTCGTCCAGCTTGAGATCTGCAGCATTCTCAATTTGCTTTCCTTTCCTAATATGGATGACACTACATTTCTTGGGGTTCCAATGTAGCCCAATGTCTAGCATGGCATCGCTAGTAGCTCGTAACACTGTATTGAGCTTTGACTAGGAAGCTGCGAATACCTTGAGATCGTCCACGTATAATAAGTGGGTAACTTTGGACTCCAGTGGTTTGGAGAGACGATATCCCTGAGTAGCTGCGAGGAACCAGGCGACCGGGTTTAGACACAACGTAAACAACCGAGGGCACAGGGCGTCTCCCTGAGGAAGGCCTTTTACAAATCTGATGGACCGAGATGTTTCGCGCCCTTGCTTTGTGGATGTTGTGATCCTTGTGTTCCAGCTAGCACTCAAGTTCCTAATCGCTCTACAGATCCACGGGAGAACCGATGAAGTGCCATGATCTCATTTAGCCAGTCGTGATCGATAGAAGCGTAGGCTTTTTTATTATTATTATTATTATTATTATTACTATTATTATATTGCAGTTGGTAAACGTATGGATACTAAAATAGAACCACATAGGGCGCGCAGTGTAACCTATGCGATCTGAGGGAACTATAAAAAGAAAACTACGAAATTAAAAAATAATTAAATAAAAAAATAACTAAATTAGCGATAAAATATAAAAAATCTTACGGACAATCTAAAGCTCTCTAATACTAAAACTATATTGAGCTCCTATACTATTCCCACGGGGAAAGTCAATTGGCGGTAGCTTTGAAAGTTCTCACTATGTTAAGAGAACTCGAGATGGTAGCCTTCTGCATCCCTCCCAAAACGTCATAGCCCCTACTGCCAAAGAGCTTCCTCATTGTCAGGTCTACATCCCTTGACCACCCCCCCCCCCCCCCCCCAGCACGTCAATGATGATGTTACATTGTTCAACGCCATAGCCAGGGTACTGTTTCTTTAGCTCAAATCGCAGTAGCCCGTACTTGACCGTCTTCTCCTCGGACTTCTTTTCCCGATGCTCCATCCACGGACAAGACATCTCCACAGCCCACACCTTCTTATTCTTGTGGTCCACAAATCGAGCGTCCACTCTGTTAGCCTTGACAATGGTGTGTTCCGCATAAACTGGAACATCCCAAAACGCTAATGCCTCAGATGACTCAGATGACAGATGACTCATGGACTGGTTTGGGTACTGCACACGAGTACCAGGGAGGGACTGAATCAATTAGCCTCAGATCCCTAGTCATCTTGAAGAAGAGAACTTTCAGTGCTGCGTTGTGTCTTTCTAGATATTTAGACTGAGCCAGAGCAGAGCACCCTGCTAGCACGTGCACAATAGTTTCAGGAGCTTTCCCACACAGTCTACACGTGATGTCACCCTGTGCTGCACCTGTTTTGTGGACTGTGTACACCTTAGTGGGCGTAAGCTGCTCGTACAATTCCGTTACCCCAGCGATGGTAAGGGTAGCAGCACAGGTCCAATCACGCAACCACGCAAAGCATCCACTCTGATTTAACTCACTGTCCTGTCACCTAGCCTGTAAGAACCGTCCATGCCACTTCTCCTCTTTGATCTTCTCTTTCAGCTTCTCCATATCTGCCTTCTCGAAGTGTTCTTTCACCTTTGGCCCTTTAATCTCCTTTATTATTATTATTATTATTATTATTTTCGTAGCAGTAAGATTGAAATCAAACATTAAAAGAAAAAACGACACAACGTTTAAATTTGCAAGACATATTTCGGATACTCAGTATCCATCTTCATTTGAAGGATATTTACATGTGAGTGACTTTATATAAAGTAGGTAAGAAGTAGGTGTAAATTACAGAAGTTGCATAATACTCAAAGGTACAAAAAATAACCGGGAACTGGGGGATTGGTGATACTGAAGACTGACATTGTGTGGGGGCTTCGAAGGGAAGAGGTTTTTTTTTTTTTTTGCTGTCGTCCACTATTACGTTTCTTGCCGTTAAGGCCTGGCCTCCAAGATGTATGATGTTGGAAGTTGTTGAACGAAGTTTGATTTCCATCAAATATCGTCTTTAACATCATCCAACGTTTCTTTTGTTCTAAGGTGTGAAGAACAGTATTGCATTCGTTCGGACGTCACATTCAACAGTGTTGCACGCGCGCGTGCGCTACGGCTATCGATATCGATGGTGATGGTTTATTCGTTGCATCTGTTTCGCGCGTTGCCATGTCAGTTCAGGCCACGGAATTGTGAACGAGCAAAGTCTTGAATGTCTGAGCGACGAAAGCTTAAGCAGTCTCTCTTCGAAGAGATAGGCCTTCTTGTGTTCAAAGCTCTCAGGGGCATAGCGCCAATATATCTGCAAGACCTCGGGACGCTGAATCCTCTCAACGTTCCTCACACCTACATGGTGCAAGACCTTTGAATACTGGGCATTTGCTGTTGCAGTTCCCAGATTCTGGAACAGCCGTCTTCTTGCTATCACAGAGAGTGACTCTATTGATAATTTTAAAAGGAACTTGAAAACGCCAACATGGGAAGAGTTTGTTTTCTAAGGATTCTGGGTAGAAATTTGGCTCCAGACTCTTAAGTCCAAAATTCTTGATCCAACTTGTTGCATTCGTTTGGTCACCTCTTTCGACACTTTTTAACAGCGTCCAACAATGTTGGATGATATTGGATCCGTTTGGCCAGGCCTGTATGGGTTAATGAAAAGATACTGGAAATACTCACACACGGAGACACCAGTTTAATTCGAAATTTAAAAAACTTGGCCCGATTTTAGAATGACTAAAAGAAAATTAATGCCTCCATGGAATAAGGATTCCCGGATATTAGCTGTACGCACGGTATGGACACTACGCCCCTGCATATGTAGGTTGAGTTTGTTGGTTCTCTACTCTGCACTGAGAGGTTTTCTCTGGGTACTCTGGTTGAATCCCCTTCCCTCAAAAACCAACATTTGACTTGATTTGAGTTAATTATTAATTTCAGTTTACAGTGTCCCCAATTAGTGCTCCGGTGCTAGAACGACTAGACACTTAAATAAAGTTATTTCCTTTCCTTTCCCTGGGTTAGAACCACAAGCTCAGACAGGGGCAGGTTATGGTATGGTAACAATGATCTAACCAAGACGTTGTGGCTTTGATTACAATAATTGACTGGCCTGAGATTTGCTCTTTTTCATCTCTTTACCTAGGAAAGTACAGTGTTTGTTAAGGTATCATCTGAAACAATAAAATGATCAATGTGCTACTAAAAATGATTAACTATTTACTAATAAAATCATATTCATTCATGTGAATGATGTTTGCTTGCTCAATGCCAATCTCAAGATGAGGAATGCCGACAAGACCTTCTTAATGCCTGCATATACCCTCAGGAAAAATCCTACACACACGGAGACTCTGGAGTCTCCCGGATAATCCGGGAGACTCCAGATTTTGGATTGTATCTCCCCGTCTCAAGATTACGGTCTGAAATCTCCTGATTAATCGCCGGAGTTTGTCATTTCTTGTGAGAATGAAATTTCAAATACTTTGTGTTTTGTGAGTTATTTTAACATGGATAATAACAAAACTCAAACGTTTCATAAACTCTGGTAAACCGTTCGTTGCTAATTCGACGGATTGTAATTTAAGCAATAATGTGACTGGTCCAAAATAAACCTGCAATCAAATTAAATGTTGCAATGCCAATGACATCTTTTTCGCATTTTTTTTTTTTCCTTTTTTGCCTCTTGTGTACTTTTGTCAAATCGCAGAGATTTAAGATGTCGATTGATTTCACTTCCCTTCAGAGGGAGTTTTCAGGACTTTAACTTTTGGTTTCCAACTTGTAAAGATTCTCTATTTAAATATCATATGTCGAACGGAGTCAGCGACTATTTTTTTGCTCAAAAGACGTAATATGATGTCACAGGCTCTATGACGGTCATGTATCATCCCATCCAATCAGGAGGCAGTGTATCCCAGTGGTTAGGGCGTTTGCCTTGAGATCCGGAGATCCCAGGTTCAAGACCGTCTCTGACCACTGGTTGAATTTGTTCCTTGGTAGTCCCAATGGTTCAACTTCTCAGCTGCACTTGTAAATAGCCAACTGTTTTGTCTCCGCCCAGTTGGGATTCTAAACAGCTGTTGTTGTTGTTCTGTTCCGTCGTTCCGTTCATTGTGTGTTTCAATAGCACATTTGCATGATGACGCCGTTTGACTACAAGTACCACAATCCTTTAGGTAATTCTTGCGCATGCTAATTGGAGCTATTTTTATTTGTACCCCAATGGGAATACAAAATTTAAATAAGAAAAGAAAAACAAACTGAATTGTGGTAGTTGTAGTCAAATGAAGCTATCGTGAAAGTTGCCTATGGCCCCGAAAAGCCCCAATGGGGAGCGGTCAATTAGGTAAGTATGTATTGTATTGTATCCTGTCAGTTCTCAATATTTGAAGAATTTGGGGGTTGACAGAGAGTAGGACAGAGTTCCCGGTTTTGTGGTCTGGTTTGAATTTCCCATATATGACATCAGGGCTCGAGACTAACTTTCTAGCTCGCTTGCCTGGTGGCTAGTATCAGGTCTGATTTCACTAGCCAAATCTAAATTTGCACTGATTAGCCGGTCTCGTCATGCGCAGTTTCGTTCATTTTCATCACGAAAAAAATTCCACACTTGCAAACACAACTCGCGCTTTTAGTAAAATTTCTCATATTCTCATATCCATCCTTGCAACAGTGGCGCAAATATGCTGGAGTGTACGGCTTCCGTATTTTTCTTACGAAGGCAGAGGTTCGTGGCCTGGGCCCGGTTGTTCAATAGCCGATTAACGCTAATCCCAGATTAAAAATTAACCAAGGAGTTCATTTCTCTATTCCCAAATGCTGTTCAACGCTGATATTCGGCAAAACTTTACATTAGAAGAAGTAAATCTTGAAAAACAAAAATAAGCAAAAGAAACTTTCACCAAAAAGTTGAAAACATGAAACGATAGTTTACGCTAATCCTAAATTAAGTTAATCGTCTTTCGAACAACCCGGCCCTGGAGGCCCCAATTCTTACAGAAACTTTGCAACGCACTAATGCACCGGAGTATGGAAAACGAGGAATAAAGTTTAAATCAAGATATAAGCTGTACATAAAACTAAACTGCTCGTTTGTAAGTGTGAGGAAAGGATTTTCCTTTGATTAGAGCTATTTGCGATTAAAGTTTAACCTGAAAGCGTCATTCTACGCATGAAGCACAAATGCAGCGAAATAAGGAAAAAAAATATTATATTAAATTAGATATTAGATATAAAGGAAGTTGGAAAGGACAGACTTGCCCTCATATAAGATTTTCTTTTTAATAGTTTCAAACAGCAATCCGAGCGTTTATGCTTGACTGTTTTTCGGAGTCAATCAATATTCTGCGGCCAGAGTGCTCGCGAGAAAATTTTCTCTCTTTTTATGTGAGTTTCACCGTTCCTAGTAAACGGGATAAGTCGATCGATATTGTCTCTTTCTTTTTTTTAATTTGGATTCAATTTCTAAACAAGTTCGTGACCTCTTTCCATACACAGGTAACAACGTCGCAAACAGTTTGCGGTTGCTTGTTCGCAAACACCGCTGTCACCGTTTTGCGTTTGTGTTTGCGATCATGTTTTCCATATGCGTGATTGCTTTACGCAACTTGATCTCGTGACATCGTAAGAAAAGGGCTCAAAAATAAAGGTAGAATTAGTTTTTGCGTCATGTTCAACTTCTTATGTTGGAGTTGTCGCAAAGAAGAAGGCAGAGAGGAAGTGTAAAAAGACGTCACCGATTCCGGGTCCGTTACATTTTCGAGGAGCAGCAACAGCTGCAGCATAGCCAGTATCAAATTCTACTGTAGGAACTGACTCTTTGTGATCAAGAACTTTACTACAGGTATATTTGGCGGGGTATTCCCTTACGATATTCATTAAATTCACACTGTTTTGAGGAGTATCCTAATTGCCACAATCGTACTCGGACGCCATTTTCATATACTTGCCTTTAATTCGTCAAAACGTATCACGTGCACAAAAATATCGTCGGTTGATCGCCAACAATCAGGAACAGTTTACGATTGTGTTTCGATATCGTTGTTTCCTCGCTTTTACATTGCTACTCGTTGCCAACAAGACGTCACGATAGAAAATTTTCTATCTCTTGCGTCTTGTTTGCGGTTATGGGCGATTATCGGCAGTTGGGATTGGATGAACGTAAAATGTGTTTCCGTTTACGCAAACTGTTTGTGATCAAGCTCTCGGAAGGTGCTTCCGATTGTTTGCGACAGAGTTACGCGCACATGGAAAATAGCAGCAGAGAAGTTTCGCATGATTTCACTCGTGATTAACCGTTTGTAACGCGGCGTGGGGAAAACTGTAATCAGCGTTGGTTTGTTATTTAATAGTAATAGCAGCAGTTTCACTAGCAACCTTAGTGGCTTCCCTAATGGTGTTTTTATTAGAATCCGCCTTACAAGAAGGTGTTTCTCTCCACTAACTAGAACATTCACTAGTCAGCAGGTATTTTGGGGGGAATTATCTGTGTGTGGATGGTGAGTTGAGGAAAAATCATAGACAAAAGTTAGGGTTAGTCTGTAAAATGAAGGGGAGATGTTCACAAAGCAAACTCTCAACCCCACAATAAGGTTAACAAAAGAAACAAACTCAGGGTGAAATTAAAATTTTAATTGCAGAAACAGCCAGATAGTACATGTAATCGAGTAGGAGGGAAAACAAGTATTTGACCATGGAAATTATTCGTTCTTAAAATAGGAAAAATAAATATAAAAAATCTTTACACTAAAATCTTCGTTCTTAAAAAATATATGGAAAAGACTAAAGGAATCCACGAATATGAAACATAGTTCCACAAGCCAAATCCAAATATCCCGAAGGTAAAGAGAAACTGACTGCGACACCATCAAGCTCGTAAATGGCTGCGACGTCAAAGTGTACAAGTGTACAAGCAGGTTCTGGAGCAGTTGGGGACGTTCCAAGATTCTTCAGGAGGCCGCAGCCGAGAAAATCGCCCCAAACATTTGAACCCGTGACCTCGCGATACCGGTGCGACGCTCTAACCAACTGAGCTATGAAGCCACTGACGTTGGGAGCTGGTCATTTGTGGGTTCTAATGTTCATATATCATTTCATCGTTGATTCATTCCCCCGCCACGGGAAGATTAGATCCCACAAATGACCAGCTCCCAAGGTCAGTGACTTCATAGCTCAGCGTCGTCACAGCTTCACTTGATTTCATATCCGCAGTTCATATATGATCCATTTCATATACCATTTCATCGTTGATAATCAATTTTGTTGCAAATAACAGTCATTCATTCATTCATTCACTCTTAGGGCTTCGTCACACGTTCCTCCTCCTCCTCCTCCTCCTCCTCCTCCTCCTCCGTGTTTCGATAGATTCACGACGCAAACGACTTTGAGTAATCGGAGAACGATTAGAATAACGCAAAGTTAAACCTCATTCCCAGGGTCCGCTCTATCCTGGAAACGAGGTTGAACTAAGTTAACGTTATGTTTCAGACGAGATCCTAAGAGATAGGTGGTCTAGGACTGCAACATTAGACGAGCCGGTTTATATTATGAAAATTTTGAAAGCAGCAAGACGCCTATGTGGGCGTATCCGTGGGATACACAAACTTTTAACACAAATTGTCCTGTTACAGGGAACTCCAACCACGGGTAAACTTCGGAAAATGGGGAAAGATTACCAGAAAGATAAAAACAAAAAGAGGTTATTTCTTATTATTAATGCTACTAAATTTGCCAGTGGAAACAACGAGGCCCTATTAGGGGTTATCAGGATTACGGGATATTTAGGTAAAAAACTTATATGAATATGGGATATTTGGGGAGAAAATTAACGGGATGAAGGATATTTAGAAAACCGAACTGGTATTATAGTGATATAAACCACAGGAATTAACGAGATACAGGATATTTAGGGATACGGGATACTTAGATTCCTCCCTCCCCTTAATGGAGCCTCAACAATCAGCACAGCAATACTATCACAATTTACTTTTACGAAAGCCTTTTGAGGAATGTTAAGATAAAAAGGTGAAATTTCTTCGGAATACTGACTGGAGATCGATCGTTTGCTTTTGTTTGTGTATAAAACAAAATACAGTGTATGTCTTTTTATTTGTTGTTTACGGCTTTTTTACTAATATTCTTTTCACGTTTTTGATTCCTGTACTAGGAGGAATGAATTAATTTTTTGTTGTCGAATGTCTTTGACTTGACCTATCACATACCATTAAATTTAATGTTAGGCTAAATGTCTACTCAACAATTATTCCACGAGAGCGCGTTGGATATGAGAGAGAACACCGAGTATTGTTCCCGCAGAAGACTTCTAATCTTATATTCTTTTACTTCCTTTTCTTTGCTTGATTTCATTGTTGTTTTTATTAAAGGCTTTTTTCCAATCTTCTTTCCCAGTTTTTTTATTTCTGTATTGGTAGGAATCGTGAGGAATGGCGATGAAATCCCCAAGCAGTGCCGTTCCTGAGCGGGTCATGTGAGAGTTCTGCGCCGGATTGCCACTTCTATGTTTTTTTGTTGTTGTCATTTACATAATTGATTACGTATAATTTACGGTAGAGTAGGAGATGAAAGACCCTAGGATCGCAAAATCCCAGTAACGAAGACATTAATTCTTTTTTTAATACTTGATATATTTCCCCGTTGTAAGTCGTGGATACGCGAAGCGTATCTACGACTATCGTTAGGGGTCAGAATATGCAAATCCGTCACTCACTCAATTGAATTCAAATCCTAATACTTTGAAATATTCTTCGACTTCTTTTCGTTCCTTCCGACGGGATTGATACTCGTTGCAGTCAGCATGTGTTACCGAGCCATTGTTCAGTGGAAAACTTAAGGTGTCACTGTGCCATGTGTATTAAAAATGAATGCGAAGAGACATTTGCTCGTCGATCTGCCAAGTTCACAGGTCCACTCGCATTAGCAAAGGACTCTGACAACTGTGTTTACCTAAAGCAAACTACTGTTCTTTTAGTTTGTTATTATTATTTCATCATTCTGCTGGTTATATTCAATACTTATAATGGTGCTTAAATGTAAAAGTAGGGGTTAAAAGCTCCCGCGCACCGGTGGCTCAGTTGGTTAAGTATCGGGCTGCCATGCGAGAGGTCGTGAGTTCCACTCCGGCCGGACCAACACTCAGGGTCTTAAAATAACTGAGGAGAAAGTGCTGCCTTTGTTATGACATCCACAAGTGGTTAGACTTTCAAGTCTTCTCGGATAAGGACTATAAACCGGAGGCCCCGTCTCACAACCCTTCAATGTTCAAACCCAATGTGACGTAAAAGAACCCACACACTATTCGTAAAGAGTAGGGCACGGAGCTCCCGGTGTTGTGGTCAGGCCTCATTTCATTCATTCATGTGCTGGGTGAGATCGCTAATGGACTGATAGCGGCTGCCAGCGGCGCCTACATATGCTGATGTCCGATCTCACCCATAGATCCCTTGCTTGTAAAGCGCGTTTGAATATGATAATAGAAAATGCGCTATATAAATTCATTACCATTACCATAGCTGTGTTTACATAGTTGAGAAATATCCAGATGTTTTTGCTACGTTCTTGTTGTAGTTGAACAGTGAAGCATTCCTTTACGCTAAGAATCAAACACGAAATGAATTTCCCATGGGTACTCGCAATCGGAAATTGAGGAAGCTATAAAAATGATGAAGAAAGGGAAGTCACCAGGCGTTGACAACATCCCAGGAGAATTGATTCAAGCAGGCGGTGAGCATATGACGACAACTCTTCTAAACATCTGTAACCAAATATGGAAAAGTGTTAAATGGCCACAAAACTGGACAAGATCTCTTTTTATTACACTCCCCAAGAAAGGTGATCTCAAACTGTGCAACAATTACCGTACCTTAAGCTTAATCAGCCATCCAAGCAAGGTTCTTCTCAAAGTCATTTTGAACCGCCTAAAGCACCAAGCAAAAGAAATAATTGCCGAGGAACAAGCCGGCTTTATGAAAGGCAGAAATAATGTTGAACAAATCTTTAATCTCAGATCCATCATTGAGAAGTACCAAGAACATCAACAAGAGCTTTATCACGTATTTATTGATTTCAAGAAGGCGTTTGACAGGGTGTGGAATCAAGCGCTGTGGGCTACGATGAATAAGTATAACATCAACAAGACCTTGATTTCACTTATTGAAGAACTCTACAACCAGGCCACCAGTTCAGTCTATCTGGAAGGTGAAATTGGAGAATGGTTTCGCACCACCGTAGGGGTTCGTCAAGGCTGCCTACTATCCCCAACACTCTTCAATATCTTTCTCGAACGAATCATGACAGATGCTCTTGAAGGTCATGAAACAACAGTTAGCATTGGTGGCAGGACTGTCAGCAATTTGCGCTTCGCAGATGATATTGATGGCCTCGCTGGTTCAGAAGCTGAACTCGCTGAACTAATCAGAAGACTTAATCAGAGCTGTTCTGCTTTTGGTATGGAAATAAGTGCTGAGAAAACAAAAATCATGTCAAATACCCATGCAAACGAGGTTCAAAATGACATTATAGTCAATGGCAGTTCTCTGCAACATGTGAATCAGTTTATATATCTTGGTGCTCTTGTGACTGATAATGGTTCCAAATCTGAAATCCTCTCCAGAATGGCCAAAGCACAAAGTTCTCTTTCAAAACTCAAAGTTGTTTGGGATGATAAATGTATTTCTCTATCTTCAAAAATAAGACTTTTACGATCAATGGTCATTTCTGTTTTTCTGTATGCCTGTGAATCCTGGACCCTCGACGCCTACCTAGAGAAAAGGGTAGCTTCTTTTGAGATGAGATGTCTCCGACAACTGCTAGGAATCGATTACAGGCAAAGAATATCTAATGACAGTGTTAGAGCGATGTTGACTGCCAAAATTGGACGTCATCAAGAACTTCTTGAGATTGTGAAGACCAGGAAATTGAAGTGGTTTGGTCACACCACACGTAGTGACGGCTTGGCCAAGACGTGCCTTCAGGGCACAGTCAGAGGTGGCAGAAGCAGAGGACGACCTAGGAAGAAGTGGAGTGACAACATTACTGAGTGGACAGGCCTCAGCTTCGCTGAGGCTACCAGGGCTGCCGGCTGCCGCAATGGCTGGCGTGGGCTTGTACGTGAGGCTGCTTCATCTGCTGGGCCCCAACAGCGCCGTGCGGCGTTAAGGGAGCAGTAACAGTAACAGTAAGTAACTCGCATCATCGCATGCTATGCTAGGCATTCGCACCTTTTGCCTATTTAAACCACCCCTTGATTCACACCATTCACTTGACGCCAATACACCTTATTCCAAAATGGCCGCTGATTTATGCGGATATAAATTGGCCCTTGTTGCCTCGTTCAAGATAAAATATTCTTTTGAATTTTAAGCTTAAGAAGGAGTCATAAAGGGCTAATTTAAATAAAAACAAAAGAATATTTAAATGGCGGCCATTTTGGAATAAGGTGTATCAGCCACTTGAGAACTTTGCTCGGGGGCAAAGTCTTTCCTTTCGCTGTTTTTCCCAGTTATGACCGACGAAGCGGCTACTTGAGAGGACCTCAACCAATTTAAGACTTTTCTATTACAGCAGCTTAGTCAGCATAAAACCGAACTTTCAGAGCAATTTAGCAAGGCCACTCAGGCAGCAGAATCCGCTCACCTAATATCGAAGCAATTCCAGCTAGGTGCGGTCATCTCTTTCAAGAACGCCAGTAATGAAAAAAGCTTTAAGTTTAATTCGGGTGTCCGAGACAAGTTGCAGAACGCGCTTTCCACGAGTACCGTTGAAGACAAGGACCTTCTGATTCAAGAAGCCATTGGTCTCTTGGAGGAAAGGAATCGCAAAATCCGCATCGCAGACTCTTCCGAGGCCGGCTGGCTGACGGTAAAACATTACGAAAGTAGCCCCGTGGCCTTAATTAAACTCCGAAGACGATAAGAAAATCCGCGCGGCAGAGAAGGAGGCGCTTCGCGAGCGCGGCCGTAACAAATACAAGCGTAACGTGGACCGGTCTCAGAGCAGAGGTTTCCAGTATTCTTCATACGCGGGTCGCTTCGCGGGACAACGAAACCCCTTCAGACTTTCCAACCAGTCGTCGCAGTTCAGGCAGCATGACCAACCGAGGGGATCCTGTCATTTCTTGGGAAATTCCAGGCATTGGTGGCGTGAATGTCCAGTTCGCCTCGCGAGATTCAATCCCGTCGGAAATTCCAGTAACACAGCCACGAGTTCCTCTCCTCCCTATATATCGCCTGCCCATGATATTACCACGCAGTTCCCGGATGTTTCCAGGGAATTTTTCAGGAGCTTGGCCAGTAGCACTATCGAAGAGGAAATGGAGGGTCTAATGGCAGATAAGTGTAACAATGATTTTCTCGAATTTTTCGGGCAAAATTTGCACGAGTACGAGCAGGGCAATGCGACGCCTATTGTTAAAGGGCGCTTACATAAATGTTTTCACCCCGACGGTTGTTAATCCGCTTACAGTTTCGTTCAATTCGGAGGGCAAAGGAAGATTCATTCTTGATTTGCGTCACGTTAATAAACACATTCCTAAAGGGAATATATGTTCCCCTGGAGGGAGGGGAGTCCCAGATTGCTCAGTGAGTTTTGTTTTGAGCAATTTGGGACTCCCCTCCCTCCTGAACTTATCATACTCGTAACCAGACGTCCCGAGTTCAGTGCCATTTTGAATTGGACACTTCGCGAGGACAACGCTTTCGGGCCGCCATTTTAGCAGGTCAACTTACAAGTTCTGCGGAGTCTGGTGGCTTCGCGTTGCTACCTGGAGATGCTTCAGTGGATTCAGGGTTTAGAGAAATTCCTGTTCCACGAACCTGACGTATTTATTTAGCGACTGGATTCGATTTTCGCGAAAAAAATGGTGCTTGTTTTGGGTCGATCGGAGTCCCGACGCTGGCTTCAGTCTCCTACCTTGTCACTATACTATGAAGGAAGGTGAACGGGGACCATTTATCCCGAAACTTCGTGTACGTATTAAAGACCACAACAGCTCACCACATGGTAAGTTTTATCGATTTTTATTTCCATTTTCTAGCAAATTTGCAGACCTAAACTTCGCCTCATATGTTCTCTATATTTTAATACCTACGTGACGCACACAGTGAGCATGGGTTACCTGTGCTCTGAGAATGAGAAATGTCACTTCAAAATATAACGTAGCGCTATCGCAAGTATTTTACGATTATTCAGTCTTGTTCACGCACGTTGTACAATTCGGGTAAACAATCCTGGAACTGGATCCGATGGGTACAAACATAATGATAAAGCGCATTTTACTTTTGACTTGACGTTTCGTATGCTACCAAAGTTGTTTGTTGGGACTGAAATGAGTTTTACATTGGTAAAACGAAACGTCGCTTACGTAACCCTAAAAAAGATCATTTCAAAGCACTCAGTGGGATCAGTCAAACTTCCGCGATTGCAGATCACGGAGTAAAAACAGGTCACAACATAAAATGGGACCATTTTCAAGTTTTAGCAAATGGTAACCCTGATTTGCATTGTAAAATAAAGGGAAGTTTATTAATACGTGACCTTAAACCAACGTTAAACTGAAAATGTTGGCAACGTTGGCATCAAGCTGATGCATAATGCTTACAATGACAGACTACCTGTACCACTAAGTGATAACATTGTTACTATGAGAAATACCGAGTACTCGCTAAGAAGATCCGAAAACATTGCTATCCCTAGGTTTCAATCTCGCTATTTAGAACAGTCTGTTAGTTACAGGGGCGCCATCCTCTGGAATGCAATTGCATCCAGGCATCCGGACATAACCCGCGCTGAACGTTGGACTCTAGACTCTAGACTGAATAAGATAAAAGTGTTAAAAGATTTTCATTTTAAAGCAACATCTGCCTCGACTGCTAATTTCAGTAATGACGATTTTATATATTTTTAGGATTTTAAGCACTTAGCCTTAAAGGTATACTATTTTTAACAACCGTAAATTATTGTAAACCTATTACTTTATTATGTGCAACTGTACTTTAGATTTAGATGCACGACCCCATAAGCATTAGCTTTAACCATTATCGTGCTGAAATAAAGTGGATGTATGTATGTATGTATTTATGTATGTAGTGAAAAACTGTGGCTTTATTAAACAGTCAGTTTTCACTGCTGTCTATTTATCTTACTATTTTTATCTTATTCTCTCTAGCAACCAGTCTTCTTAATTTTATATATATCATGTTTGAATTTGTTCAACCGTCACTTCTGAAGGTGTATGTTGTAGCATACGAAACGTCAAGTCAAAAGTAAAATGTGCTTTATCATTATGTTTGTATGCTTTTGGATGTGTACGAACGGTTTTAATTTAAAGGAAAAATAGAAAATGAATGGTTCATTGTTGTATACTCACGTTTCGAACTTCGTCCTCGTCAAAACAGAAAATTTGGTGATTTGTTGTCTTGGGGAGGACGGCGAAGAAATGCAATGAAGTGCGTGCCGCACAGCGAGAGGTGTGAGTGAACAAGTGTCGTCGAGAAGGGGAGATGGGAGGGTACGGACTCCGTATTTTTGGCGAAATGGGTGGCAAAAGTCTACAGAGACACGGGAGGCGTGGATCCGGTACCCTTAGGTGTGATAAGCGTCGCGGCATTACATACACGGCAGAAAAAGAAAAGACAAAAAACGACGTTGGAAATAAGAGTATAATTGAAGTCGTCGCGTCAGCTCTGGAGTAGTTTCTGAGGTAAGGTGAGGTTCAAAAATTCCAACTGCGTTGTTGACAAAATCAGACATGCTTTGATGCTGCTATTGATGCTACTCTGAATGTGGATATTAATGCATAGTGCAATTTACAATGCCACAGCTTTAAATCGCGTTGCTGAAGACTTTAGGCAGGAGAGTAACTGTCGAGTGTAACTGTGTAAGTGTTCAAACCAGCATGAGGAGCTTCAGCCGACTCAGGAATTCTCGGCTGGACGTCTCCCGACGGTGTAGATATCCATCAACAAAGGCTAAAAACATAACACAAAAGGTGTTTCGTATTCAGAAAAGTGTTAAAGCATTCACAATCGATCAGATTGTACTGTGAACTTACGTTAAGCAGAAAAAAGTAGTTAATTTTTTATTGAATGACCATATTTAGGGGCGAGATGAATTTTGTGGGGAACACAAATCTATTTCAGTTCGTTTGCGCGCATCGACAGTGGCGGTTAGTGCTGGGACACGGAACCATTTTTCGTTCTATAGGATTTATGGATTAACTCTCTCACCGGGGAAACATGGTACAGGTCGCCGTCGTCTCTCGCCGACCAGCACTACTTCGACGCTCCTCGCCGCTGGCGAGCGAGAAGACCTCTGGCATCCAGGGTAAGATGTTAGCCAATTTATCGAAGGAAAGTTTTTTCAACTCTTTCGAAGAGAGATTTGTCGCCTTTAAGTCGGTAAATTTTTGCGGGAAAAGGGTGATCGCGTTGCGAAATTCGGCGGGTCTAATCTGCAGATCGCAGGTCGCAGGTCACAGGTTGCAGGTCATTGTTTCACCAATACAGAAAGTATCCTAAACATTCTTAAAAGCTAACCTTAGGCCTAAAAGCTTTTGTTTAGGCCTAATTAGGCCTACGGTTAGCTTTTAAGAATGTTTAGGATACTTTCTGTATTGGTGAAACAATGACCTGCAACCTGCGACCTGCAGATTAGACTCGCCGTCCGAAATTCTGGTAAAAACGTGGACGAAGCTTACGGAATAACTTTGGTTGGCCTCTTAATTTGAGCAGTGGTCGTCTGAATGTGATGGATTTCTGTATTCAGATGTTTTCAAACGAGTTATGGAGGCAGTAAACAACGTTGACGTCGGGGAATTCGGTGCTGGAAGCCTTCCTGGTATACAGGCTCACGCTCAAACGTTGAGGTAAAATAATTGCTGTTAGGTTCAATTTCATGATATCAGGATATCATGATAGCAGGAAATTGATAAGTCTGTGATTAATATTGAATGTGCCTCCCTGTGACATGCTGGGAAATCAATTAGCCCGGAATGAAATTTTACACAGCAGAAAAGAATGGGCGGCGAAACGCCCACTCTGCTCTTGGGCGATGTGTGATGCGGAGAGAGACTGGGAATCAATTGAAAATAAAAACAAAGATGGCGGCTCACGTCGGCGAGACACACGATCCGGGCGAATTAGAAGATCTACAAATGATCCTTAGTCTCGCAGACGATGCAAATGAAGAATTTGTGGAAGACGTAATGCTCAAAGATGCTGAACCTTTTGAAGTAAAGGAAGTCACATCCGTTTTCCAAAGATTATCATCGAGCTGTGAAGAAAGTTAGTCAAGGTTCGCTTGTGAAATGCTGTCCAAAATTGACAATGAAGGTGCCGCTGTAGATAGGCTGGGAACATATATAAGAGAGCTGAATGATGTCGTCCAAAGAACTGGCCAGAATTCTCAAAAGTTTGAATCTTTCATGCTTTTCTGGTAAGGACAAAGCTAAGCAGATTGACTCTCTAGAAAAATTTCTCTCAACTGTGGAAGTTGTCAATATCAAGTATCCTGAAAAGGTATGCACCATTTTCTTTTCTTAACAATATTTTGCATTCTTAATGTATCCAGTATGGCTTTCCTTTAAAAGGTTCATCACTAAGCATTACAGGAAGATATTTTGGTCATGTACTAAAGATTCAGGTTGTTGCTGATATTTTGCTGTGGCTGACAAAATTAACAACATTTTTGAAATAAAAGTCATAGGCAGTTACATGTGAGATTTGCATTGGCCTCAGAACAATGGGGAATTAAATCTGTGATTAAATCTGTTTAATTCACAGCAGTTAATTATTATTTCAGAGACACTTTGAACATTCAGTTTTTTTACTAGCCATAAAGAAAGACATAACATATTCTCCATTCAATTGCAACATTCTTTAACTTGTCTCTAGTGATGTGTGCTAACATACATAATTATTTGCTTATATTGTTTTCTCAACAGCTTGCCATGGACCTATAAACACTAACAATGAAGCAATAACAATTCCTTAAGTGAACAAGATTTTTTGTCAATCATTTATCTTTCATCACCTAACTAGTTGTGAGCCTCTCCATGGGTATAATTCCAAAGTGTGCAAA
>NC_090888.1:60444358-60449358 GCF_036669925.1 Montipora capricornis
AAACGGTTATCCATGGAAAACAAACATGTTCAGCGATCAGCCGGTGTGTTGTTATTTAAGTTCTCGAGTCACATATCGACCTCAAATCCATCAAATCAAACTGTATTAGCATGTGCAGGTATTTGATTTTGTTCTTTGATTTTCGTTTTTCTTTCGAAAGTTAAACAACGTGATTGCTAAGGTCGCAATCTTGTACAGCGAGTTGACAGATTGACTTATGATATTTATATTTCAACAACTTCGTGTAAATTGTCGATGTCGTTAAGATTTTTTTTACCACGTGCACTGCACCGCGCTTTAATAGCGTGTATATTTTTAGTCGCAGTAAAATAAAAGAGACATTTTTTTCAAGCAAAGGTAGTGTTTGGTGTATTCTTTTATGTTAGTGTTTGTTCTGAAGAAGCAACTTTGGCTACTAACGAAATTAATTTTTTTTAAAGCGAACGTCAATCGCCGCTCGACATTGAAGTCGTCTTGTCGATCACTAAAGCTCTTGCTTTTAGTTTGACCGCTTTTGTGGGAATTCATCTCCTGTGGGAATATAACATCAGCTCTTTTGACCTTTTTATTTTAGAAATGCCTTGTTAAACGAATATTTTTTCACCCAGGTGCGGTTGCGGGATCAAAATATAACGAAAACACTACCCTAGTGGAAAAATGTTTGTCGACGAGTGCCACGTGACCAGCGTGAACCAGGGTCTTCTCTCAACGACAATGGAGGCAGAGAAGAGAGACCCTGGGAACGAGGTTGCTGTCGACCCAGTCTCTCTCCGCATCACACATCGCCCAAGAGCAGAGTGGGCGTTTTGCCGCCCATTCTTTTCTGCGCCCTGTACACAGCTACAATTGGGCATTCTAAATTTCCCAGTTCCTCAGTTATCGAGTTCCATAAGTATAAAACTTAAAAATGGTTTGCTTTAAAATCGGAAAAGAACCAATTCAAAGTTGCTGTTGAGAAACGTGTATGCCAGGCAAAACAAGTTGCATCTCGGTAGCCTGAAAGTTAACTGACAAAATAATTTGCCTGTGTTTAAATTAACAAATATACCAATACATCACTAACGTTTCATGTTTAACCGGAGAATTAGGGAAGCAGATGTTCGAAGGTGTAATAGCTGTTGAGTTTTATTCCTCAGTTATCGAGTTCCATAAGTATAAAACTTAAAAATGGATTGGCTTTAAAATCAGAAAAGAACCAATTCACCGTTGCTGTTGAGAAAAGTGTATGCCAGGCAAAAACAAGTTGCATCTCGGTAGCCTGAAAGTTAACTGACAAAATAATTTGCCTGTGTTTAAATTAACAAATATACCAATACATTACTAACGTTTCATGTTTAACCGGAGAATTAGGGAAGCAGATGTTCGAAGGTGTAATAGCTGTTGAGTTTTATTCCTCAGTTATCGAGTTCCATAAGTATAAAACTTAAAAATGGATTGGCTTTAAAATCAGAAAAGGACCAATTCACCGTTGCTGTTGAGAAAAGTGTATGCCAGGCAAAACAAGTTGCATCTCGGCAGCCTGACGGTTAAGAAATAATTTGCCTGCGTTTAAATTAACAAATACACCAATAGATCACTAACGTTTCATGTTTAACCGGAGAATTAGGGAAGTTAACAAATTGACGTCAGTTTTTCATGCGTCTGTTCTGTTATTGACAATGTTATGACGAAATTCATTGTCAATAACAGGACAGACGCATGAAAAACTGACATCAATTTGTTTTTTACAATAACAAAAAGGCAGAAGGATCAAAATTAAGTCTAAACACCAGAAGAACGCGAGACAAAAATGCGAGAAACTTCTATTTTCTTCAAGCTGACGCCACCAATATCGAGTCAATTTCGCATAAATTATAAATTTGTCTGTCAGTTGTCTGTCCGGTTATTGACAATAGAAATTAGCCAATGAGCGCGCGAGAATTTTGCAGTCATTGTAAAACAGATGTTCGAAGGTGTAATAGCTGTTGAGTTTTATTCCTCAGTTATCGAGTTCCAAAAGTGTAAAACTTAAAAATGGATTGCTTTAAAATCAGAAAAGAACCAATTCACCGTTGCTGTTGAGAAAAGTGTATGCCAGGCAAAACAAGTTGCATCTCGGTAGCCTGAAAGTTAACTCACAAAATAATTTGCCTGTGTTTAAATTAATTTGAAATAAAGAGAATAAAGAAATAATTTTCCATTTTTTAATTGCATGATGCTGGCCGTTGTAAACCGTGTTTTAGAAAATATTTCAGATTGATTTATCATTGTGCCTCTGGACTATTTTGACACGTCACTCAAAATTAATTTAAAGTAATTTGAGATATTTGACGAAGTCGGCACAACAAATGTGTCGAGATTAACACCTCTCTCTCCCTTTGTCTCTCGCTCTGCCTTTTTAGTGTGAGTCTTGTTGTAACTCCCACTGAGATTTTGGTAATTTTTTTTTAACCTAAACAGCGGGGACCCACATTCCTGACCCAAGTTAAGCTCCTCATGATGGAGCAGTATTAACACCTGTCAAAGTGCATGTTCTCTATTTTGTTAAGAATAATTATCTGCATCTGCCAGATGCAAACATAGTGGAAAGCTTCTCCCGCGGGTTTGATGTCTTCTCATCAGTTATTGAGGCAATGTTTTGGCGAGTACGGGAGATAATGAAAGGAGAATGACTAATTAATTATTGTTTGTAGTTAAATTAACCACACGCAACGATATAGAGTACCCGAAAGCTGATAACTGACGGGAACTAAACCACTTGCAGGCTACACGCTTCCAGATATAAACGCAATAAGCCGACAAGGTTATTTGAAATCGAAAATGATTTTTGCAGCCACGTTCTTAATGCTTTCGCTCCTCAATGTTTCACAACTTGTGAAATCCAATTGTGGGGACGGATTTTGTCAAATATATGCGCTTAATCTCAAAAAAGATGCCTTCGAGAACTTGGAGTTTGTTGGTCATGTTTTTCACAAGGCTTCTACAGTTAATCCAATTGACTGTCATGCTTTGTGTGTGGAAGACTGTCGGTGCTTGTCCTTCAACTATAAGGAAAGCGAGCCGGAAGGTAAATTCTGTGAGTTGAACGACGAGAGCCAGTTTACCGTGAATTCAAGTTCCTTGAAAACATCTGCGGGTTCGCGTTATTACAACCTTCGAAGAGAACTGTTCAAAAAGGTATTCAGATAACTACTGATGAAGTCAGGTTCTCTAAATGATTTAAGAAAAAGGCAAAATGCAGGGTAATAGTTTAAGATTCCGTGGAAGTTTGGGTACCATTTTCAGGCTTATTTCTCGTATTGCTGTGCTTGATTATTATTCCAACTGCTGTTTCTTTTTTCATGAAGGTAACTCGTATCTTTATTACAAACACTGTGAGAAAGTGTCAGTGTTAGCCGCGAGATGATCATCATTGCCCCATATTTGCAAGGCAGCTTTCCAGGAGCTTATTCTAAAAGTTTAAGTTAGTTCTATGTATTTCATTGCGTAATATTCCCGCAATTTTGAAACACAATTTGTAAAGAGCCTCTACTTGGCATTCAAAGGTTTAAATCCGTCGCTAAGGTAAGAATTTGGCCCTATAAGGAAACAGTTATTTGAGTTTATCTAGAAATGCTGTTATTATTAAGGCCTGAATCATATTAGACATTTTAGAATTTTAAAATGGTTGCAATAAGCCATAGTATAGGTAATCACATGATTTCGAGTGCAATTTGGAACAAAAGAGTAAATTTCTTCAGAAGAACAAAATTGAAAAAAATTAAAAAGCGAGCGCAATTTGACTAGTCTTTGAAAAAAAAACCACGAATACTTGACGGTTCATTCCGATTTCGACGAGAAAAGTGATGCGATTACTTATTAATACATGTACTATAAATGAAAAAAAATTTGAGACGAGAAAAAATGCAAGCATATCACGCAATCACGCAAAAATTGCTCCATTTGATTGGCCTTGATCATTTTACCAATCAGAATGCTTGGTTTGTTGCCACCTTTTGCACTCTAGACTGTGTTGCCTGGAAACTGCATTTCTCTTAGCCAATCGGAGTAGACAAATTTTGCCGTGTATATTATATAAAAGATGGGTATTCACAAACAAATCTACTATTTATGTTGCAATAGCAAAACAGTGTGACGTCATGTGTCGGTGGCATTCCGTGTACCAATGGCTGCTGTGCAGGAAATCCTTGTCAAAATGGTGGAACGTGTACAGAAGTATGTAATCCCAAGGGCCTTAGGTACAACTGCTCATGTCCAGTCAAGTTTATTGGTAGACACTGTGAGATAAGACTGAGGGAAAGCTGCCAGGCCTACAAAGCAGCAGGCGCGGCTACTCCTGGATACTACAGAATAATTGATGACCACCACCATACCATTCAAGTATTTTGCGACTTCGACGCCTCTGGTCCTGGCTTTGCTTGGACCTTAATACAGTCCTTCAGTCTTGCTAAAAAGCATCTCTTCGATGTAAGTTATTTCCAAGATTTTTTTCGTGACTTCGAAGAACGTGTTATTAGAACTTTAAACGAAAACAACAGTAACTGATTCGGCCATTCACAACATTCACTGGCAATAAAGGAAGACCTTGGACAGCACAATGACCAGAACCAGGTTGCTGACCAGCGGTTTTCATTAAAACAATGGTTTGCTGGGGGTGCTCAGTCTCGCGGGCTCAGAAAACCTGGTTGTGATCATTGTTATTTAAGGTTTTTCGGCAATAAATGAGTCAATCCTGAATGAGAAGCAAATACACGTGATGCGCGCTGGAAAACATGTGATGAGCGATATTTTTCAGCCAATCACCTAAGGGAATTATCATTGCTACATTTAGTAATAGGCTGATGGAAATCCATAACAAGCAGCCATCATTCAACTGAAAACTGCTACAATTAGTAAAACCTATGAGAAAAGTTAAAGTCATCAGTTGAGATGCAGTGAGCAATGAGATCATTTTACAAAGTTTGTAATTCTTAAAGGACCTTTCTGAACTTTGTTTTGCATTTTTTTTTCGTTTACAGACA
>NC_090888.1:60461858-60479358 GCF_036669925.1 Montipora capricornis
TGAAAACAATGTTTTCTGCCTGGTCCACTGTATCTGTGTTGTAGACTATGTTGTTTTCTTTGCAAACCTTTCTTGACAAGAGAGATGTACCGAGGTTTTTACTCGAGTATCCTAAAGTGAATTTAGAATTGATTTTTATTTGTACACCCTTGTGATTGCCTACTGTGCGCGCAATAAAAACTGCCGTTCATCCCTCGATGCATTAATTTGCTTCGTGAGTTCCGAATGACCTTCTAAATTGCGTATGTTTCAGCACTTATACGACACTTAAACAAAAACCACTTTGTCTTTACTTCATAACTTGCGTTGTTCTTTAGATCAAGAGTCAAACAATGGGATTGCATGGGATCTGGTATTTGAAAAGAAAATAAGGCGAAGGGCTCATTTTTGAGGAACAAGAATCTTCCTTAAATCACACTGAGCAGCTAAGCCCCAAGCAGCTATACCGCAATACATACGTGGAAATGTATGATCGATACATTTGAAGAAGGGTGTTTAATGGTACATGGTGCCACAATCTCGCTATTAAACCAACAATTTTGCTGATCTTAGAAGCAATGTAATCAATGAGTTGTTTCAAAGTTAAGTGCTTGTCAATTAGGACCCCAAGAAATTTAACATAATCCTTGTTTTCAAGAGCTCTTACAGAATTCATATTGTTATCTTGTATTTTTAAGTCTATCTGATAATTAAGTTTCTTTTGCATCAGTAAGCCCAAAAATAACAAAATTTGATTTTTTTGCATTAGTAGTTAGTTTATTGCATTCAGCCAGTCGCATACATTTTTCAATTTATGGTTAACTACGGCTTCTAGAGACTGCAAATTCTTGTCAGCATATAGTAAATTTGTATCATCAGTAAACAAGTAAAACCTGAGTTTATCAGAACAAGTATAAATGTCATTTACATAAATTATAAATTGGGAAGAGTAATGGTCCTAGAACAGAACCTTGCGGGGCTCCAGTGACCGAATTCCTCTTGGAAGATACATGATTATCAATTTGAGTTGTCTGAGTATGGTCAGCCAAGTAAGACGAAAACCAGGTGTAGACAATACCCCTAATTCCGTAATGATGCAGCTTGCTAAGGGCTTACCGTATTCGTCAAAACGAAACGAAACAAAACAAGACAAAACAAAACAAAAAGAAGTTTATTACACATGCAAGAGTGAACGATGCCAGGCACTAACAATTATTGTCCCCTCTAGATCCCCTGTTTCGCAAAATACCAATAGCGGTCGACGAAACAAAGCTCGCAAACTATTTTTATTTTTCGTCCTGGTACTACTAACAATCGGTGAAGTAAAGCGTCCAGTGAAAAGAGAAATATATATATAATAATCTCATAAAAATGTAAACAAATAGAAAAAACATAAAGGTAAATAACCAAAAAACGAATAATAAATTAGTAAAGAAAAACAAACTGGTACGATTTCTGAGTATGAGAAAATAATATTTTGTTGGAAGTAATTGGAATGCGATCACCTTGCTCTTCAAGAAATAACTTCGATGATACCAGTTCATTTTTCTTTTTTTGTCTATTTTTCGTTTGTGGTCTATTTGTTCTGATTTTTTGTCTATTTTTTTTTTATCGATATTATAATTTTTCCATGTTCCGGGATTCTGATACGAGATTTATAGAATTAAGGCCGTTTTAGGCCCTGTTTACATGGAGGTGAGGTAATCCAGGGAGCTGGGGTGACCCGCCTAGGTGGGATCTAAAAATAGCTCGAGTTTACATGCAATCTTATCACACCGGGATCCCGGGTGACCTTTCTCGAGAATACTTCGTGGTCGCTGAGTACGTAAACAAGCAAAATGGCGTTTGAAGGACGCAATTTCCCGGTTAATACTCTTTTACTCTCACAAGCATCTCTTGCCTCAACTTTTCAGTGCTTTGGTTTCTCATCATCACTTTTAATGTTGCAACGCTTCCGCCAAAGGCAGTATATGGTGACACTAGCCAACCCTGGGTTGCCAGGTAACCCCACCTTTAAGCCTTAATTAACTTTCGTTTTAAAGGATGAAAGAGTAGTACTTTCCTTAGTATTAAAAGGCAATGAGTTCCAGAGAGGTATAATCCTATTAAAGTAAGAATCCCTGAAGGTTGAGGTTTTAGTTAAATTAGGCTTATAGTCAATACTGATAAAGGAGTTCCTAGTTACTCTGGACTTACTATATGGAGTAGCATAGTTAAGGATGTCGAGGTTATTTACTTATCCAAGTTCATCTGAACGGAATTCACAAGGTAAAATATTGCATCTTGAGTAGAGGATTTCTTTCGAAAACCATATTGTCGAAACCAATAAACTTACTCGACTTAGCGTGATGTGGCAGATTTACGCGTGAACGATGATTGCATTTGTAGCTTTCCTGTTCTCTCATTTACTATTTTTTTAAACGAAACCTCTCGTTTCTAATTAAGAAAAACGCTGGTGCAAATATTTTTGCAAACGAATTTTGACATGATGTCAGTGAACTTTTTATTTCCTTCAAACAAATAATTCCGTCGGTTCTGTACACTTCGGAAAATTCTCAGCGATTACAGGATGCAGATATAAAACGAATAACTACAGGAAATCGGAAAAAATCTGTGAGAATTTGAAAAGAAAATTGATCAATATGTTTTGCCAGTTGCAATGTCATTATCAATGACACCTGCGCATTTTTATTGAATTAATTTCATGAATAAAAGATAAACAAAAACTAATTAACAAACGGATCAACAACAAACCAGTCAACACCCAAATTGAATTGCTGAACGTATCCAAAACGTGAAGAGAACGTGATGCTCATTATCAAGAGATTATAAAGGTTAGGCGTGATGCCGCTATTGCGGAGACGTGTTATTTTGTATTATAGACAGACAATTGTAAAGCTTTTGCTCGTAATCGTAACACAAATAATCGCGCAAATGCTGCGACGTAAGAAGTTTGTGGGACAATTTATTCACTTTTTAAAATTAAAACTTCTAATTTTCATGATAATGTCAATATTGCGTCCTTAACTACAATGTAGCAAATTTTTGCGTGGCCATATCTCGTGACACGAAAGTTTTGCTATTTCAAAACGAAAACGAAGCAAGTCACATTTTGCGATTTTAAGAATGTTTTCTGTGCGCGGACCAGCTGCCGAAGCTGCGGCACCGAAGGTCGTGCATTGTCCAGGGAGATTGGAAATTATAGTCAATAGGGAATCCACTCTGAGGATCAGAAATGGCACTCCAAAATATAACTTAGCGCTATCGCAAGTATTTTACGATTAGTCAGTCTTGTTCACGCAAGTTGTACAATTCGGGTGAACAATCCTGGAACTGGATGGGTAAGGTTTTAATTTAAAGGAAAATAGAAAATGAATGGTTCATTGTTGTATGCTCACGTTTCGACAGTAGCCGTCAAAACCTAAAATTTGATGATTTGTTGTTTTGGGGAGGACGGCAAAGAAATACACTGCAGTGCGTGCTGTACAGCGAGAGGTCACGGCAGAAAAAAATAGACAAAAAATGACGTTGGAAGTAAGAGTATAATTGAAGTAGTCCCGTCAGCTCTGGAGTAGTTTCTGCGGTAAGGTGACGTTCAATCTCCAACGTTGCATGTTGACAAAATCAGACATGCCTGGATGCTATTGATACTACTCTAGTATGAATATTAATGCATAGTGCGTTTTACAATGCCATATCTTTAAATCGCGTTGGTTAAGGCTCTAGAAAGGAGTATCAAAACGCTGCGTCTTGAATTGTAACTGTGTAAGTTGCATTCAATCATATCCAAACCAGAGATGGAGCAGTCATAACCCCTGTCCAAGTCTATGTTCTCTAGATGCAAACTTATAATGATGATGGTCAGTTTCTCCGGGTTTTATGTCTTCTCATCCATTGAGGCAATGTTTTGAAAAGTACGGGCCGATAAAATGAAAGGAGAATGACTAATTATTATTTGTAGTTGAATTAACCACAAGCAGCAATATAGAGTAACCAACAGCTGATAACTGACGGGAACAGCCCAACTGAACCACTTGCAGGCAGCACGTTTCCAGATATAAACGGATGCAAATGATAAGCTGACAAAGCTATTCCAAACCGAAAATGATTTTTGCAGCGACGTTCTTAATGCTTTCGCTCCTCAATGTTTCACAACTTGTGAAATCTAATTGTGGGGACGGATATTGTCAAAAATATGCGCTTAATCTCAAAGAAGATGCCTTCGAGAACTCGAAGTTTGTCGGTCATGTTTTTCACAAATCTTTTACAGTTAATCCAATTGACTGTTATGTTTTGTGTGTGGAAAACTGTCGGTGCTTGTCCTTCAACTACAAGGAAAGCGACCCGGAAGGTAAATTCTGCGAGTTGAACGACGAGAGCCAGTTTACCGCGAATTCAAGTTCCTTGAAAAGATCTCCGGGTTCGCGTTATTACAACCTTCGAAGAGAACTGTTCAAAAAGGTATTCAGATATTTAATGATGAAGTCAAGTGCTATAAATGAAGAGAGAAAAAGTAAAATGCAGGGTAGTAGTTTAATACTTAAACTGTCAACCGGTGGCTCATGCAGGGCTGCCATGCGGGAGTTCGTGAGATCGACTCCGACCGGACTACCATCGACTCAGAGTCTTAAAATAACTGAGGAGAAAGTGCTACCTTCGCAATTTCACATGCAAATGGTTAGACTTTTAAGCCTTTTCGGATAAGGACTATAAATCGTAGGCCCCGTCTCACAAATATCTTCCGTGTTATAAGTTCCCTGTGGGACGTTAAAAAACCCACACACTATTCGAGAAGAGTAGGGGATGAAGTTCCCGGTGTTGTGGGTGTGTATATACATCCAATTCTTCAACGTGCTCGAACAAATAACTAACTAGCAGTCAGAGGCCAGTGCTGCGTCCACATCAGGTAGGTTAAGACAGGCAAGGCGAACTGGTTCGTGGCCTTAACACGGTTCGCATCAGGTAGAGGGCTTGTTCAGATCACTGAGAGCCTCTGTAAGTATACCTTTGCTGCAACTGTAAGTACTAGCTTCTCGTCTTGCAAGGTCGATTCACTCACACCCAAGAACTTATAGCTGGAACCAGTTTTAAGGCTCTGCACTGGGGTGGACTCGTCCAGCTTGAGATCTGCAGCATTCTCAATTTGCTTTCCTTTCCTAATATGGATGACACTACATTTCTTGGGGTTCCAATGTAGCTTAATGTCTAGCATGGCATCGCTAGTAGCTCGTAACACTGTATCTAGCTTTGACTCGGAAGCTGCGAATACCTTGAGATCGTTCACGTATAATAAGTGGGTAACTTTGGACTCCAGTGGTTTGGAGAGACGATATCCCTGAGTAGCTGCGAGGAACCAGGCGACCGGGTTTAGACACAACGTAAACAACCGAGGGCACAGGGCGTCTCCCTGAGGAAGGCCTTTGACAAATCTGATGGACCGAGATGTTTCGCGCCCTTGCTTTGTGGATGTTGTGATCCTTGTGTTCCAGCTAGCACTCAAGTTCCTAATCGCTCTACAGATCCATGAGGGGAACCGATGAAGTGCCATGATCTCATTTAGCCAGTCGTGATCGATAGAATCGCAGACCTTTTTATTATTATTATTATTATTATTATTATTATTATTATTATTATTATTATTATTATTACTACTTTTATTATATTGCAGTTGGTAAACGTATGGATACTAAAATAGAACCACATAGGGCGCGCAGTGTAACCTATGCGATCTGAGGGAACTATGAAAAGAAAACTACGAATTAAAAAATAATTAAATAAAAAAATAAGTAAATTAGCGATAAAATATAAAAAATCTTACGGACAATCTAAAGCTCTCTAATACTAAAACTATATTGAGCTCCTCCTATACTATTCCCACGGGGAAAGTTAATTGGCGGTAGCTTTGAAAGTTCTCACTATGTTGAGAGAACTCGAGATGGTAGCCTTCTGCATCCCTCTCAAAACGTCATAGCTCCTACCGTCCAAAGAGCTTCCTCATTGTCAGGTCTACATCCCTTGACCACCACCCCCCCCCCCCCCCAGCACGTCAATGATGATGTTACATTGTTCAACGTTATAGCCAGGGTACTGTTTCTTTAGCTCAAATCGCAGTGGCCCGTACTTGACCGTCTTCTCCTCGGACTTCTTTTCCCGATGCTCCATCCACGGACAAGAAATCTCCACAGCCCACACCTTCTTATTCTTGTGGTCCACAAATCGAGCGTCCAGTCTGTTAGCCTTGACAATGGTGTGTTCCGCATAAACTGGAACATCCCAAAACGCTAATGCCTCAGATGACTCAGATGACTCATAGACTGGTTTGGGTACTGCACACGAGTACCAGAAAGGGACTGAATCAATTAGCCTCAGATCCCTAGCCATCTCGAAGAAGAGAACTTTCAGTGCTGCGTTGTGTCTTTCTAGATATTTAGACTGAGCCAGAGCAGAGCACCCTGCTAGCACGTGCACAATAGTTTCAGGAGCTTTCCCACACAGTCTACACGTGATGTCACCCTGTGCTGCACCTGTTTTGTGGACTGTGTACACCTTAGTGGGCGTAAGCTGCTCGTACAATTCCATTACCCCAGCGATGGTATGGGTAGGAGCACAGGTCCAATCACGCAACCACGCAAAGCATCCACTCTGATTTAACTCACTGTCCTGCCACCTAGCCTGTTAGAACCGTCCATGCCACTTCTCCTCTTTGATCTTCTCTTTCAGCTTCTCCATATCTGCTTTCTTGAAGTGTTCTTTCACCTTTGGCCCTTTAATCTTCTTTATTATTATTATTTTTATCATTATCATTATTCCTTTACGCCATTAGTATTCACCACAACAGGAGGTATGGGACGCGAATGTTTAAGATATCATAGCCGACTCGCAGAACTGATATCCATAAAGAAAGGCGAAGACTATGCAAAGACAATGACGTGGATAAGAGGAAAAGTTTCTTTCTCTATTTTAAGGTCAGCGCTACTCTGCCTCAGAGGCTCCAGATCAAATAGGAGGCGAACCAATAATGTTAAAGACGTTGATGTGGACGTTGAACTTGCCAGATCTAATATTAAATGACTTTTCTATTTTATTTTATTTATTTATTTATTTATTTATTTATTTGGAAGTTTTAAAACAGTTTTAACAGAGAAATATCTATATTGCTCGTAAATTTATAGTTCTTAACTTTTGGAGATATTTTAATTTTTGTAAATATTTTTATTTTTTATTATGCAAATAAAATCATTATTATTATTATCATTATCATTATCATTATCATTATTATTATTATTATTATTATTATTATTATTATTTTCGTAGCAGTAAGATTGAAATCAAACATTAAAAGAAAAAACGACACAACGTTTAAATTTGCAAGACATATTTCGGATACTCAGTATCCATCTTCATTTGAAGGATATTTACATGTGAGTGACTTTATATAAGGTAGGTAAGAAGTAGGTGTAAATTACAGAAGTTGTATAATACTTAAAGGTACAACGGAGTGGGCGAACAAAAAGGTGCGAGTACAAATCTGTGAAAAATGTAAAATACAAATAGTAATCCTTTATCCTTTAATCAATATACTCCTAAAACAGTTTAAAACTATACTAGGAGTTAGTAATTAAAGTAAGAGTGTTAAATTAACATGTTTGAGTTGTTTATTCAATGCGGGTCGTTCCCATTCAATATGAAGGGCTTCTTTGATCTTAAGTTGGAAATTAGTAAGAGCCGAGTTTGCTCCCTATCAGTAGCTTCAATCAGAATCTGGTAATCCAGCTGTAGCCCATATCCATTGCCAAGTTCCTCAATCAGTTTCCGGTGAATAACACGGCATACTGAGTCAAATCCAGAGAGAGTCCAATCCACCTTGCCGGCAACCACGCGCTACCTTGAATGACTTTTTTGAACCTTTGATTACCGCGGTTGTGTTAGTGTATACCGCACGTAGGAGTTCTACAAAGTGTGGTAAACCCAACCGTAGTGACAATAACCTAAACATCAGTCTTCTTGGCAACGTATCGTAAGCACTCGTCAGATCAATGAATAAAACAATGACCTGTGACCTGTGACCTGTAAAAATACCAGCCGTACAAAAAGGCCATTCAGAAAACGAATTAGGAAATTTCTGCTCACAGTACTCGGAGTTGAAGATGCTTATGTTGATGCCTACTCTTTGATAACAAAACTAAATAATCATTAATATCGTACCCTATAATTCTGTTTTTATCTATTTGTTTATTTATTTATTTGTTCTTTTTTTTTTCATTCACTTATTTGAATAATATTGTAATAATTATGCAACGTTTCTTCAGTCTGTCTATTGTGTAATGGCTCAATGTGAATTGTAAAGTTTTATTTTGTCTCAATATTGTTTCTAATAAGTTTAGTGCCATGTACGTGATTCACACTGCACGCCTCGATTAGCATTGCTACACGCGTGCAGTGTTCATTGTAAAATTTATCTGTAACTTTGAAAATAAACTTGAACTTAAAACTTGAACTTGAAAGATGGGTTTTGGTACCAGCCGGGTTCCCACAAGGAACAAAGATGGGTCCCTGGCTCTTTCTCATCATGATAAATGACCTCTATGTTCCTGGGGTGCAGCTCTGGAAATATGTAGATGACATCACAATGTCTGAGTGTGTGGGAAAGAACCAGTCAAGCCACATTCAGAGTGCAGCTGACGAACTTACTGACCAAGAAGAGACCGACAGTTTCCAACTTAACGTCGCTAAATGCAAAGAGATTAGAGTCAGTTTCGCTGGACAGACACGCCCTTTTGCGCCAGTGACGATGATACGAACATTGAAGTAGTAGAGAGTGCCAGTCTAACTATAAGCGCTGACCTCAAATGGAATTGCCATGTATCTAACATAGTAAGCAAAGTATCATCTAGATGCAATTAACTCAAACGGCCACAAGTTTTAGAGAAAGACCTTTTACTATTCTATATTACATGTATCAGACCGCTCACAGAATATGCATGCCAAGTTTATCACAACGCCTTACCTAATTACAGTAAGCGAAGATCTCGAAAGATTACAACGACGCGCTCTACGTATTTTATACACAGATATGTCTTACGCACAGGCACTAGAGAAATCGGATTTACTGAGGCTATCTAAGCGTCGTGAGACTTTAACTGCACGCCTCTTTGATCCCTAAACCCAACTTCGTAGAAAGTTTTACCTTAGCCTTCTGATCACTCTTCAGCCACAAGTGAGGGTCATCCAGTTCGCTTTTGAGGTACAAGAATTTTAAGACAAATATAGGGTGCATCATATTTACATCTTGTTATGCAATTCTTGGTTCTTTATATGGACCGTAAAATTGTTGTTACCCAAAACAATATATATTATTGTGTAGATTCAGTCTGTTTAGGGACAGTACTTCCTCTTAAACATACCAGTACCTTAATTTTTTTGAAAATCAACACCAGGGTGGGAATCCTTTGGGTGCAGGAATAGTGCAGGGGTGAGAGCACTCGCCTCCCACCAATGTGGCCCGGGTTCGATTCTCAGACTCGGCGTCATATCAGGGGCGTAGCGTGAGATTTTGAAGGTGTACGCACTCAAACAATGTTTGGAGCGCCGAAGGCGCTCCAAGGTAGGGGGGTCTGGAAGCATGCTCCCCCAGAAACTTTTGAAATTTAGAGTCTAGGAAATTCCATTTCCGACTATTTTCGAAGGACATTTCAATAAATAAATGTGAAGGAAAATGCAGTAGATAGATGTTTATTTTACCCATATGCCGAGTTTTCTCTACAGCAAGCTACAACACAAACACGGGGTTTACAGTAAAAGCAAAGGGTAAGACGTCGCAAACTCTGTTATAACATCATCATCATAACATATCCCTAAAAAATAACCGGGAACTGGGGGACTGGTGATACTGAAGACTGACACTGTGTGGGGGCTTCGAAGGGAAGAGTTTTTTTTTTTGCTGTCGTCCACTATTACGTTTCTTGCCGTTAAGGCCTGGCCAAACGGGTCTACTGAACATGTTAGTGTAACATCATCCAACATTGTTGAATCGAACATGTTGCACTCGTTTGGCCACCAAGATGTATGATGTTGGAAGTTGTTGAACGAAATTTGATTTCCATCAAATATCGTCTTTAACATCATCCAACGTTTCTTTTGTTCTAACGGTGTGAACAACAGTATTGCATTCGTTCGGACATCACATTGAACAGTGTTGCACGCGCGCGTGCGCTGCGGCTTTCGGTATCCATGGCGATGGTTTATTCGTTGCATCTGTTTCGCGCGTTGCCATGTCAGTTCAAGCTACGGAATGATGAACGAGCAAAGTCTTGAATGTCTGAGCGACGAAAGCTTAGGCAATCTCTCTTCGAAAAGATAGCCCTTCTTGTGTTCAAAGCTCTCAGGGACATGGCGTCAATATATCTGCAGGATCTTTTGTATGTCAATACCCCGGGACGCTGAATCTTCTCAAGGTTCCTCACACCTACATGGTGCAAGACCTTTGAATACTGGGCATTTGCTGTTGCAGTTCCCAGATTCTGGAACAGCCGTCTTCTTGCTATCACAGAGAGTGACTCTATTGATAATTTTAAAAGGAACTTGAAAACGCCAACATGGGAAGAGTTTGTTTTCTAAGGATTCTGGGTAGATTTTGGCTCCAGACCCTTAAGTCCAAAATTCTTGATCCAACTTGTTGCATTTGTTTGGTCACCTCTCTCGACACTTTTTAACAGCGTCCAACAATGTTGGATGATATTGGATCCGTTTGGCCAGGCCTGTATGGGTTAATGAAAAGATACTGGAAATACTCACACACAGAAAGACCAGTTTAATTCGAAATTTAAAAAACTGGGCCCGATTTTAGAATGACTAAAAGAAAATTAATGCCTCCATGGAATAAGGATTCCCGGATATTAGCTGTACGCACGGTATGGACACTACGCCCCTGCATATGTAGGTTGAGTTTGTTGGTTCTCTACTCTGCACTGAGAGGTTTTCTCTGGGTACTCTGGTTGAATCCCATCCCCTCAAAAACCAACATTTGACTTGATTTGAGTCAATTATTAATTTCAGTTTACAGTGTCCCCAATTAGTGCTCCGGTGCTAGAACGACTAGACACTTCAATAAAGTTCCTTTCCTTTCCTTTCCCTGGGTTATAATTAGAACCACAAGCTCAGACAGGGGCAGGTTATGGTATGGCAACAATGATCTAACCAAGACGTTGTGGCTTTGATTACAATAATTAACTGGCCTGAGATTTGCTCTTTTCATCTCCTTACCTAGGAAAGTACAGTGTTTGTTAAGGCATCATCTGAAACAATAAAATGATCAATGTGCAACTAAAAATGACTAACTATTTACTAATAAAATCATATTCATTCATGTGAATGATGTTTGCTTGCTCAATGCCAATCTCAAGATAAGGAATGCCGACAAGACCTTCTTAATGCCTGGATATACCCTCAGGAAAAATCCTACACACATTCTCAAAGTCAACTCTCCCGGATAATCCGGGAGACTCCAGATTTTGGATTGTATCTCCCGTTCTCAAAATTACGGTCTGAAATCTCCTTATTAATCGCCGCAGTTTGTCATTTCTTGTGAGAATGAAATTTCAAATACTTTGTGTTTTTTGAGTTATTTTAACATGGATAATAACAAAACTCAAACGTTTCATAAACTCTGGTAAACCGTTCGTTGCTAATTCGACGGATTGTAATTTAAGCAATAATGTGACTGGTCCAAAATAAACCTGCAATCAAATTAAATGTTGCAATGCCAATGACATCTTTTTCGCAGTTTTTTATTTTTACTTTTTGCCTCTTGTGTACTTATGTCAAATCGCAGAGATTTAAGATGTCGATTGATTTCACTTCCCTTCAGAGGGAGTTTTCAGGACTTTAACTTTTGGTTTCCAACTTGTAAAGATTCTCTATTTAAATATCATATGTCGAACGGAGTCAGCGAGTATTTTTTTGCTCAAAAGACGTAATATGATGTCACAGGCTCTATGACGGTCATGTATCATCCCATCCAATGAGAAGGCAGTGTATCCCAGTGGTTAGGGCGTTTGTCTTGAGATCCGGAGATCCCAGGTTCAAGACCGTCTCTGACCACTGGTTGAATTTGTTCCTTGGTAGTCCTAATTGTTCAACTTCTCAGCTGCACTTGTAAATAGCCAACTGTTTTGTTTCCGCCCAGTTGGGATTCTTAACAGCTGTTGTTGTTGTTCTGTTCCGTCGTTCCGTTCATTGTGTTACAATGGCCCCGAAAACCCCCTATGGGGAGCGGTCAATTAAGTATGTATTGTATTGTATTGTATTGTATTGTATTGTATTGCATCCCGTCAGTTCTCAATATTTGAAGAATTTGGGTTTGACAGAGAGCAGGACAGAGTTCCCGGTTTTGTGGTCTGGTTTGAATTTCCCATATATTACATCAGGGCTCGAGACTAACTTTCTAGCTCGCTAGCCTTGGTGGCTAGTATCAGGTCTGATTTCACTAGCCAAATCTAAATTTGCATTAGCCGGTCTCGTCATGCGCAGTTTCATTCATTTGTAAAAACTATCACGAAAAAAATTCCACATTTGCAAACACAACTCGCGCTTTTAGTAAAATTTCTCATATTCTCATATCCATCCTCGCAACAGTGGCGCAAATATGCTGAAGGGTACGGCTTTCGTATTTTTCTTACGAAGGTAAAGTTTCGTGGCCTTGAGGCCAGTTCTCACAGAAGCGTTGCCAAAACTTTGCAACGCACTAATGCACCGGATTATGGAAAACGAGGAATAAAGTTTAAATTAAGAAATAATTAAGCCGCACATAAAACTAAACTGCTCGTTTGTAAGTGAGAGGAAAGGATTTTCCTTTGATTAGAGCTATTTGCGATTAAAGTTTAAGTTGAAAGCGCCATTCTACGCATGAAGCACAAATGCAGCGGAATGCTGGAAAATAATATTATATTAAATTAGATATTAGATATAAAGGAAGTTCGAAAGGACAGACTTGCCCTCATATAAGATTTTCTTTTTAATAGTTTCAAACAGCAATCCGTGCGTTTATGCTTGACTGTTTTCGGAGTCAATCAATATTCGGCGGCCACAGTGCTCGCGAGTAAATTTTCTCTCTTTTTATGTGAGTTTCACCGTTCCTAGTACACGGGATAAGTCGCTCGATATTGTCTCTTTCTTTTTTTTAATTTGAAATAAATACTATATTTGGATTTAATTTCTAAACAAGTTCGTGACCTCTTTCCATATACAGGTAACACATCGCAAACAGTTTGCGGTTGCTCGTTCGCAAACACCGCTGTCACCGTTTTGCGTTTGTGTTTGCGATCATGTTTTCCATATGCGTGATTGCTTTACGCGACTTGATCTCGTGACATCGTGAGAAAAAGGCGCAAAAATAAAAGTAGAATTAATTTTTGCGTCGTGTTCAACTTCTTATGTTGGAGTTGTCGCAAAGAAGAAGGTAGAGAGGAAGTGTAAAAAGACGTCACCGATTCCGGCCGGGTCCGATACATTTTCGAGGAGCAGCAAAGGCTGCAGCATAGCCAGTATCAAATTATACTGTAGGAACTGACTCTTTGTGATCAAGAACTTTACTACAGGTATATTTGGCGGGGTTTTCTCTTACGATATTCATTAAATTCACACTGTTTTGAGGAGTATCCTAATTGCCACAATCGCACTCGGACGCCATTTTCATATACTTGCCTCTAATTTGTCAAAACGTATCACGTGCACAAAAATATCGTCGGTTGATCGCCAACAATCAAACAATCAGGAACAGTTTACGATTGTGTTTCCATATCATTGTTTCCTCGCTTTTGCATTGCTACTCGTTGCATTGCCAACAAGACGTCACGATAGAAACTTTTCGATCTCTTGCGTCTTGTTAGCGATTATGGGCGATTATCGGCAATTAGGATTGGATGAACGTAAACGGTGTGTCCATTTACGCAAACTGTTTGTGATCAAGCTCTCGGAAGGTGCTTCCGATTGTTTGGGGCAGAGATACGCGCACATGGAAAATAGCAGCAGAGAAGTTCCGCATGATTTCACTCGTGATTAACCGTTCGTAACGTGGCGTGGGGAAAACTGTAATCAGCGTTGGTTTCCTCTTCAGCCTTTTTTTTTTCAAATTATCATTTTCCAAGGCAGTAATTATAAATTCCATAGAATCCGCTCACAGTTTCCGTTGTTAGTTTCTATTTTCTCCTTTTGCATTATCCATAAAAAATAATTTTCATTCTTGTTTTTGTTCAGAATATTTACTAGCCCCAATGGCTAGTGGAAGCTTAAAATCTACCAGCCAAAACTGAAATTTCACTAGGCTGTGGCTAGTTGGCTACCGTTAGTGTCGAGCCAGTGTTACCTGTCCAGGATTGACCCTAATTAGATGCACGCGCATTTCAAGAAGTGTCCCTTAAATGCTCTTCTCCCCAACTTGAACATCACTAGTGTTTCGGAGACAATTAACGTCATAAAATGTCCCCCAAATCCTGGGGGGGGGGGGGGGGGGTACTGCCATATATGGACTATATAGGTATGTGCCGCTGTGAAGGGTATGGTTTTCAAGCAGTTTACTCTAGGATAAAGTATATAAATCATAGCCTTTCGGTCTAGAATAGGGTATCATTTTTCACGAACTGACCAGACTAAGGAAACCAGAAATTTCCACTCAAGAATATAAAAAAATCAAATCGGCGAAGTTTAAGTTTACGTAACTCAGCCTCAACAGTGTCAATAAATGGCTATCATGAAACACCTCTGGATAATATTAACTGTCAAGAATCGGAATTTAGACGGAAATCCGTGGGAGTTTACTCTAGTATAGGGTAGCAAAATTCAGCTGAACTAGCTCTGGTATAGGCTAAGGGTTCCAGGGTTCCAGCGGCACATCCCCACCCAGAAATTCCTAAAGTGCCCCCCCCCCCCCCCCCCTCCACCGGGCCCCAAATGCTGCTCTTCAAGTACTGAAGATCAACAGCTGCATTTACCCAAAGCTAAAAATAACCCTAACCTTTATCATAGGTAGGGGCACTTAGTGAAGGTTTAGTTTTCGCAAGCTCATGTGCTGTTTGAATAAATGCCAGTTCGGCGGAGGAAAGTTTTGGTTTTTCCGACGCCGGAAAAGCTTTACATTTGAGGCAAATCATTTTAAAAATTTGCGAAATTTGTGTAAATGGTACCGAAGAAAGCCCCACGTACCCTGCCATTCGAATAAAGTTCTGCGTAGCTGGCTACGTGGTACGCAGAAACTAATAACTTCAATTTATTCAAAACACTATTTCTTGTTCTTAAAGCGTGACTCGCTAATTAAGTAGTGATCAATTGTGAATTTTACGGTTAGATTAACTACAATTTTCACGAGATCGTGTCAAGAAAATAGCGCTCATTGCAGTGATTAGGTCTAAGCACTCTTTAACATTTTCGCTTTCAATTTACGGTTTGGTTAACTACACTTTTCACGAGATTGTGTGAAGAAAATAGCACTCGTTTACTGATTAAGCCTAAGCGTTCGTTTCAATGATTCTGCAGTTGCTTTGACAATTAAACAATCTCGACCGTTCAAAAACAATCGCCTGTAGCGCTTCTTTCTGTTTGGGCTTAAGTTTAAGGTTTCCTTGTCCTCTACCCAAAAGAATCTCTTCAAGAATACTCTCGAAATCCGTGTTTATTCCGCAAAAATCCCAACAGAGAGTATGAACATACGCAGTGATAGAAAAGCCCGTATTTCGGGCCTCGCTGGCACTGAGCATGCTCGAAATTGAACTTTACCAGATCTCCCATGGGAGATCATGGGAGATCTGGGTACGAGATTAGCAAATGCTTAGACTTAAAGGGACACTTTGTGTTGGATGTTAAAACTGGGTGTGCTTGTTTGTTTCTTTCCTTTATCTTTATTTAGAGCAGTTTTCAAATGAGTGTCGTAAAACCAAAACCAAAGTAATTACTTTGGCCAATCAAAAAGGAAGGAGACAATCTGTTAAACCAATCAAAACTTGAAGTAGTTACACGTAGCCGACACAAAGTGCGGGAAAATGTGCACACGCGAGCCACGATTGGTTTTGGTTTCACTTCTGATTGGTTGAAAAAATGCCGCAAGAACTTTGAACCAATCACTGAGTGAAGTAATCATAAACCAAAGCAATTCGCTAATTACTTTCGACGCTCAATTGAAAACTGCTCTAAAGAGGGAGATGTAATAACCTGTTACAGTTTTCTAACTTACGGCCCTCTGAATCTAATGCCCTCTGCTCTCTGTGCATGTAATTAGGGTCAATCCTGGACATATACCTATATAGTCGATATATGGCAGTACCCCCCCCCCCCCCCCCCAGGATTTGGGGGACATTTTGTGACGTTAATTGTTTCCGTAACACTAGTAATGTTCAAGTTGGGGAGAAGACCAATGGGTCACGTCTTGAAATGCGCATGCATCTAATTCGGGTCAATCCTGTACATATAACACTGGCCCGACTCTAACGGTAGCCAACTAGCAAAAAGTGGCCGGCTTGGTAGTGATGTGTAAAAAAGGGCTTGTACTGTTACAGTATGAATCCAAGTAAGCAAAAACAGCCGTAAGGCAATTTAAGGGCAATGCAGAGTGCTGGAGCAGGCAGATGAAGATGTAGGGGGACTACCCACATGATACAAGGAGCACAGCAGCATCCTTGATCATGGACAAAGTACTCAGTATTTTACTCTTTCCCATGAACATGAAATAACCGCAGAAGCTGAGCTCAACTAGACTACAATATTATTTATCAACATTGTAAATAACAAGTTATGTCTGTACATCGCATCCTTGAAAAATAAAGTGGGCTAAGATTACTTCCAGCATAAATCTTAGTATTAGTTGTATGGCTACTTCTACTAACTGAGCCTTACTAAATGTTGGTCAAACAAATTTTCTTGAGTAAAGATTATTTAATTTGTAAGACTTGGTATTTGGACTGTACCAGAATTAAACAATGCAGAAGAAGTCATCACTTAAAATCCAACTGGACAGTTTTGTTGACCATCGGCCGTAAAATAATCTGCAGCTCGCTAGTTTAAAATACTCTCAAAACGTCAAAGTTTAATTTAACATACAAGACTCGTAAGTCGGGACCATGTACTTGATGTTGATGAAAGCATCAGGCCCTCCATGTTTTTCCAGAGCTTCCAGTGTTTCTTGAATCAAGTCACCAACATTTTCCCTCTTTTGTTGGCTGTAGTCGATTCCATCACCAGAGTTTATATTTTTGTTCTTGAAGATGTTTAAAATTGGCAGGATTTGCCTATAGTAGGGGACGAGGGCCTCGCCGATCATTTGACCTGAGATAACAAGGTGCTGTATGGCTTTGAGCACGGTACAAATCACCTTACGATTTCGCATGTTGAGCGCTTTTTTAATGGGAATTATAAGCTGCGGAATCACGGGAAGAACTTTATTTCCTCCATGCTCCAACATGTCGTGGACTCCTTGTCGGGCGAAGAATTCGCAAGGATGCGAGATCTCGGATAATCCTTCGAAGAAAAGCGGAAG
>NC_090888.1:60484358-60486858 GCF_036669925.1 Montipora capricornis
GCTCCTTCAGAATACAAGTCAGAATAATCTACCATAATGATTGTGATTTGCAGGAAAACAGGGCACTTATATGTCGAGAATTTTTATTGGCTAGACAGAGATCAAATCAAACAATCGGTTATGTGGCGATAATAACAAACAGAGATAAAGAAAGCCATTTTGTTTAGGTGTATCAACGCATGTATGTTTGAAACTCAGAGATGGAGAAGTGCAGTAAGAAACGATGAAACGAGTTTGAAAAAATCAATTTTTTTGTCACTTGGGGGAATTGGGAAAAATGTTGGTTTTCTTCTCAACATTTTCTTGTTTGTTTGCTATCATTGGAGTCAGGAGCTCATGACTTCTGGTTCAGCTGGGGTTTTTCGAGTTTAAGGACGGTGCCTACTAATCCAAAGGTATTTTTGCGCAGTTTACTGAATATGTGGGAAAAGCAGATCTTAACAAGTGCTATTGAAAGCCAAAAAGAAAATAGGGGGTAACCACGCATTTTTTGCCGATAATCAATCAACAATATTTGGAAAAAGCTTTAAAATACAAAGCAATGTATGGCGTTCTTTTCCAAATTGAAGCTTAATTATCCCTGAAAAATGCATGGTTACCCCCAATTTTCATTTTGGATACCAATTAAGAGCACTTGCTAAGATCTACTTTCTCTGCATAGTTTTGAACCGCGCAAAAATATCCCTGTATTAATAAGCATCACCCATAGGAAATCCAAGTCTCTCGAGATGCGCAGAACATATGCGCAATAACAATAGTAGGCAACGTCCTTAAAAATTTCTTTAAGTTCTTTGAATGTAACATAGCTCATACATTTCCCACGCGCTCAGCTTCTATCCCATATTTGGGCATAAAATTGGTGTCCTGAAATCCCCACCTTTGTTCCAAAGAAAAGAGTTGCAAGTTACACTCTTCAAGGTCATGTGCAGTGCTTCTATTGGAGTGTACAATGTAATAGAGATGGTGGTTGTTGTGGACTGTTTGGTTTTGAAACCCATTTGTCTTGCTTTAACCAGTTCTAATGCTTTTAATTCATTAATAATAATAATAATAATAATAATAATAATAATAATAATAATAGTAATAATCATAATGATGATGATGATGATGATGATAATAATAACAGGAGACATGAAATTTTAGATTTCTCATGGTCCTTTGGCTTGGGTGTTTGTGTATGTTGACTGATTGGAGCCAGAAAAATAATCTTTAAAATTATAACTTGTGGATTTCAGAATTTGTTAGTCTTTGATCATCTAGACTTTTTTTCATGTTTTTTATCAAGGGAGCACATCATCAAAAATATGCAAAATGGAAAGCTGCCTATATACACAAATGTCTGAAAAATGGGGAAACACCTGTTCCAGGGCCAGCTGGGGGTGATGATGAAGGTGTAAACGAGGAGGAAGGAGAATCTACTCCTTATCCACCCACAGATAATAACCAGCAGCCTCCAGGCTACCCTGCTCAACCAACTGACTTTACAGGACAGTATCCACCTCAGCCCTACCCATCAAATCAAATGCCGTATCCAATACCATCTACCCAACCCGCCACATACCAGGTACCGGTACTAGTGATGATCGAAATGACAGTATAGTGAAATGCAACGTAGAGGCTAAAATAATTTATTTGACTTCTGATGACAACTTGCCAAGTTTGAAGAAATTCATCCTTTTTTATGGGAAAATTTGGGAATTTGTGGAATGTGATGAAGGCACATCGATTTACGGTATTTGTGCTTTGTGTTAAGTCTACTGTAACTTGTCAATACAAGGGATGATTACTATCTTAAAATTCCATGATATGCACCTTATGCTATTGGGCAAATCAAATTTAAACCCTTCCTTCACAGTTAGGAAATAAAATTGTTTCAAAAAGTCAAATACTAATCAAATGGTGATCAGTGTTGCCATGGCAACATTGTAATTTCACTTTTGAAATTATATATTAACGTTGAAATTTCCCACCAAAATTGAGGAGTAATTTGTCACCCAAGTTATTTTACAATAAATTGTACCGGTAATACCTTCCAATTTCCTTACTGCAGAACTAATGTTAAACAATTTTCTGTTTGTTATCGAGGTCCCAAGTTTTATTCTCTTAATTCTGATTTTGTTTCTGTCATTATTCTCTTGCTACTTTTAAGACAAGACTCGACCTATTTATTTGTAAGAATTATTAATTTATAAGGGAGTTGTTTATCGTTTCTTACAAAATTCACGTTTGTTCAAGATTTAAAATGTAATCTGCCTACTTTTTGGCCTTTTATTGTATGTGGTATCTACTGGTACCACCGTTTGGCTCTACTTTGGTGAATACTAATTATTGGTATTGCTCATTAGAGCAGTTTTTAATTGAGTGTCGTAAAACAAATACCAAAGTAAGTACTTCGACCAATCACAGCAGCTGCAAACAGCACCATGAATCAATCCAAATTCGTAGCAATTCCACGTAACTTGCTCAAAGCACTGGAAAAATCATGCGTGCAAGTCACAAT
>NC_090888.1:60496858-60506858 GCF_036669925.1 Montipora capricornis
TGTCACCACATCTTGACAATATTTCTTCGACAAAAACCCGAGTTCTTTTTAGTTCTATGGAAACCCAAAGTTAAGGAGCCTGTTCTTTCAAAAGTCACGGGCAACAGCCTCCACGTCTATGGTTACTTCCCAGTACGCATGCATCAAAGCAAGGAAGACAGCCGTTCCGTTTTCATGGTGGCAGGCACGTAGGTTTTTACTGTGCGCATCGAACTGAAATAGCGTTCCCGGTGGCCGTTGAAACCGGCATTATGAGAAGAGTGCATGGCCGTTTTTATAAAAGGATACGCTATACCCGTCTGGACGAACTTGGGGAAACATTTGTTTTTTCGTCTGGTTATGTGTCTGTAGTATAAAGACGGGCAATGGACGCATTATAACTATCTTTCCTTGTGAGTCTTGAACGACTCACAACGGAAGATTATCGTTTCGTCCAGACAGTAATGCATCTTGTGTCCGTCTTTATACTAGACGAATTTAACAGACGCAAAAAAACATGTTTGCCCAAGTTCGTCCCAGACGGATTATGCCTCTTATGTAGTTCATATACCGTCTGTACACCAGACGGATAACCTGACAGACACATAATTCGTCTGGACAGATTATGCGTCTCTAGTATAAAAACGCGAGATTAAATAAATCCATAAATTTGCTTTCTTGGTCTTTTCCTAAAAAAGCGAAATCAAGAGAGAAATCATTCAACCGGGAAAATGTTCGGATAATTATGTCCAAGAGTTTGTAAGCCCGGGCTTACCGGTTTAAAGGCTGCTTTGCGCCTATTTGCGTAACTTTAAGTAGTTCTTATAAAATAAGAACTGCTCATTATTACAAACTGAGAGGTGTATCATGCAATAAGAAAACCATTAACGAACGAAATAATATATGAAATGAATCATATATTGAACTGCTGATATGAAATAAAGTGAGGCTAGCATCCTCGCAGTTATGAACGCAATTTTATGCTTTCATTTAAAATACAAAATAAAAACGTTCTTAATCGACTCTCAGTCTGAGGAATGTTCTTAAAATTCTGCTCAATCTCAGCCCCAACGTTCTTATAAAAAAAGTCCTAACTGAAAAGACAATCGCACAAGCTAGCCAGATCAGATAAATTAAAGGTACTACCAGTAACAAAGCAGTTTTTTCTTTGTCTTTAAATTCCTGTGACGTTTTAGTTTTCTTACCACGTTACTGACCAACTTCAACCGTCTTTGTACGTGCTCACATTCAATTAAAGTAATTTTAGTTTTATTCGTCAGTTCACGCGTTCATCGTTGTTCTATCGTGCTTGGTCGACAAAATCGATTTCAAACCGAAGATCACTTGAGGGATACTCTATGAGAACGAAGTAATTCGAAAAGGGACTAGCCAATCATTTCTCCAAAAACTTGACCTTAGCTTTCTGGTCACGCGCGCATAAATTCCATAACTTCAGTGCCAAAGCAGTGTTATACTTATTTTTACATTCCTTTACCTGAGCAAGTAATGGCCCCATTTTTGTTCGGCAGTGGATGAAGGAAGGAGTCATACAAATATCGGGGTCTATTAAACTGGTGGTTCGTTTGGCTCGGCAGTGAATCGTATAAACATTGGCTGGCTCGTTTGGCTCAGCAGTGGATGGTAAACGAGCCGGCTCGTCAGTAGAGTCTCTAGATGTTGTCCTGAATTCTGTAATTTAGCCCATTCCTGTGACGTTTTAGTAGTCTTATCGCGTTAATTAACCGTTGTCATGAATCAATCTCATTTGCATGTGCTAAGGCCCGGGTAGCATCTATCATACCTTTCGCGCGAAAATAGAGACACCTCGTGCATGTCGTGTATCCCGTTTCAAGCCAAGAGCCGACTGTACTTTCGTGACAAGCATGTGGCTAATTTCCATATTGGAAGGGTGGAAGATATGGGACGAGTGACAAAACAAGGCGGAGGGGGGAAGGGGAGAGGTGTTTCCCAATCTTCCGACTTTTCCACCCGTCCAATATGGCGGCCGAAATACAACGAGCCCCACATAATGCCGGTTTCAAGGTTTCAAGGTTTTTATTTGCCATGATTACATATAATGTATCCGGATTATTAAAGAAAATACAAAAAATTGTAAAAAAGGCGAGGAAGCCCATAAAGAAACTATAAGAGCTTATGGAGCTATGGACTTCCTCAAATTAGACTGGGAAATTAAGATTAAGATAGCACTGGGACGTAATACCATATATTATTAAAAAGACGAAAGAGTGCACAGAAACACACATTTATCCACAAAAATACAAAAGCGTAAATACCTCGAAGAATTTGATGCTACTAACGATAAAGAAGAAATCCTTTGAGGTTTTTGCAAAACAGAGCGGTAGCTAGGTCCAGATCATGGCTTAATTTGACTGTCAAGAGAATTGAAAAATTTAGGGCCTTGGAAGCGCGCGGATTGAAAATTTTCGTATATTAGTTTGAACAAATGGAATATAAAAATTGCTATTGGATGAGTTTCTAGTATTATAAGGATGAATACAATTAGCCAGTGTAAACATGTCATTAAATGAATTCGGAAGTAAACCTTTAGAGGAGAAGAACATAAACTTGCCTAAATGAAACAAAACAACATCACTGAATTTTAAAACTTCGAGATCTCGAAAAATAGGATCTGTATGGGAATCAAAGGGAACTTTAGCAACAATTCTAATTGCTTTTTTTCTGGAAAGTAACTATTCTTTTTAAGTTAGAATTATAGGTCAATCCCCACACAGAACTGAGAAACGCTGTTGTGTAAGGGACATTGAAAGTCTCTTCACCGCCCCCATATTACCATCCGGGAGTGCATATTTTGGCACGTGATGAACGATATTCCAATATGGCCGCAGACTTTCACCATTTGGCGGAGGAAATTGGCGAAATTGAGCGATATTTGTCCGACTAAATCAACTTATTAAATCAGACAATTTGTTGCTGCCTTTAATCATGTCATGTTACCGGCCCTGATCTCTTCATGGCCCACTGTCAACCATGTCAGGTTTACTCTGAGGGAAGAAAATCTGACCATGGTACAGTGAATTCTAGTCTCTGAAAGGGATATTCGTTTGTTGCAACGTGGATAATAATTTAACTCTTTTGTGAAGAAACGACTTATGAAAGGTATTTTCCGTTTGATGGATTTTTTATTGAGTCATTCATGCATGACTCTCCTTAAATACGTACCTTTAATTAATTAAGATTAGGCTTGTAGTGTTAGTCTTTGTTTTGTACGAGACACGAGCTCTGCAGCTATGACAGCAAGTTTTTTACGTTATTCACAGACTGCAGGAAGCAATTTTGCCTCTGTGTATAAAGTAATGTAAGGAAAACCTTTTAAAGTTCGAGGGAACCCTTTTCAGGCAGATACAACGCTTGAAATTAGTATCCGAATTGATTATATGTATACAATATAAGCTAAGCTCCGTGTATATTGACAATTTATGGGTCAAGCTGTCTCGCTCTTTAAAGGAAAATAGAACCGTGCAGATGATAATCAGCAAGATTACGTTTTTCATATCAACAACCAGGAAAAACCTTTCGTAAAATTATTAAAATTCGAACTCTCTGCAACGACTTTCTTTAACAAGCTTACGTAGAGGTACACACAAAACTTCAACTTGATCTGAAGTAGCGGTGATTGTTGTTTCAGCTATGAACCGAACTTTGCTTGTTGAGGAAGGAGATGATGAGGTTAATAACAGACAAGATAAGAAGAAGAAAGAAAAAGACAAGCTTGCAGATTCAGCAGGTATGGAACAGTTCTGAAAAAGCTGATTTCACATTCAGAAATTGAAAAATGTGAAGGTCTCATAAGGCTGGTACTGTACTTGACGAGTTAGTGTGTTTTGAGCGGTTTAAGTCGTTTTGCTGAGGCCATTGTGCAATAAGTTTTTGATCAGATTGAGAGTGAAAATCATGACAAACAAGCAAGTCGTGACAAGTGTAGGAGGTGGCAGTTTCTCACCAGAGGCCAGCTTCTGTTTGAATCCCCATGTACTGTATGTGAGGATTTTATGAGTAAAAGTTAGGAAATTTCATTTAATTATTATTTTGTGCTTAACATTATTATGTTGGAAGAGATAAAAGGACAAACAGTTTTGTTATTCATATTTTTTAAAACTCCTCTTTTTGGTTGCCTAGTTTAATAGCTTCAGTTGATGACTGTTGTAAGTAAGAGAGAAGTCTGCAGGTTTTATGGCAACTGTTTTATCTGCTCACTCAACTTCAGGGATCATTCCAACATAGACTATAGTTAAAGGTGTTTATCTCTCATCCACACGTCATACCATTTTCCTTAGTTTGTTTTTTCCAATCTCTTCTGTAGCCCTAACAAGCTCTGCATGAGCCTTACGTATAATTATCACTGATGTGCTATTAACAAAGAAGACGTCTGCTCACCAGTATGTAACATATAATTATTATTGATCTGCTATTACAGTCAAAACAGCTCAAGCGTTCCTCTGATGAGGGGATTAATGAGATCATTATTGCAAATTTGATTTCAGCAATCATTTCAATAATTTGTTCATCAGATGAATAATGCAAAATTCAAATCAAGCCTTAGTTCAAAACTTGAATTTTGATTGGAATAGTGCTGGCTGCTGGTGCCAGGCCAGTGTGAGAATTCTACAGGTTTACTGATTTGCATAAGGGAGCTTCTCCAAATTTTGGAAGGTCAAATTTCCGATTGTTCGGAAGTCATATCGGAAACTCAAGTGCAACTCTTCCGATGAAGTCGGAAGATTAACACTGATTATCGGAATGAGTGTTATCGGGAGTCACTTCTGATAGATAAAAAAATGTCGGTCTTCCGATTGGACTTGATCAAACATCCTATTAGCACGATGCACTGAATTTTGAAACATGAACTGCCTCTTAAAGTCTGTGTCACGCGAGATCTACGACCCCATTTGTGGGAACACATGTCACGATCGCTTCAAACGCATGACAGGCGTCACGGTTTTTTCAGTTGAGTAGCAGTTCACGCAAGCTGGTAATTTTGGCGGTCCATCTTAGAAAGTCAAATACATGTATCATGAATTTAACACTGTTTTCCGAAACCTCGAGAGTATTTTGTGCAATATTAAAAGTCCTCCAATATTAAAACTGTGCAGCCGAAACTGTTTAATATGCTGTAAATCAACGGACGTGTTGTGCTTCACCTCTAAGTTTGGTTTCCAAGAAGGTATTTAGAGTCATATAAACGCTTGAAGTCAGTCATTTTTGTTGTTGAGATGTTGAAGTTGAAAATAGAAACAACAGGAGCATAAATTGCAAAAAAAGCGCACACAAAGATTACTATCTGCGAGATCGAAGGTCTGTATGCTTATACTAGATCCACTCATTTATAAAAACATTGCGTGCCGATGTGCCATTCTAGATTGATGTCCGATTGATGTCCAATTTTATCAGAATTTTGAAACCTCAAATCGGAAATTCTTGAGTCAGACACAAGCAGATATCGGAATCGGAAAATGCCGATAGTGATATCAGAAACCAAAATTTCCAAAATTAATTTGGAGAAGCTCCCTAATCTGTCATAATTTTGTCAAATAACGATTACTTCACTCGAGCAACATTACCTTTCTGTAGTCTTACCAGTGTCCTCAAACTTGAGACACTATTTTTTCGAATTCCAAAGATTAGACAGAAAAATAAATTTAAAAAGAAATACAAATCACGCTTGTTAGGACCTGAATTGGCAGATTATGCAAATTGGCACTACTGTCAAATTCTCATGCCAGCCTGGCCTGGAAGTGGGCAATCATCCAATCAAAATTCATGTTTTGAACTGAGGCTTGATTTGAATTTTGTATCATTTATCCAATGACCAGATTATTGAAATTATTCCTGAAATCAAATTTGCAATAATGAACTCACTATAAATCTGCTTGTAAGAGGAACCCTTGAGTAACAAAGAAGGTGTCACATCTCTTCTGGTGGATTACTGTATGAATCTTGCAGAGGTTATGGGTTTGATTTCTTTTGAAGCCTTAAATTAAATTATTGTGACCGCTACTGTGTATATCATACTTTTCATTGATCGGTAGAGATGTATGCAGACTCCAAAGTTCAAAATCACATCAATGGTTTCTGTTTTTTTACAGCTGTAAATCAATGTAATGTAACATTTGGGCTAATGAGTAACACACAGGTGCCTGTACTTTTGAACTGACAGTAGTGTGCTGAGATTTTGTTTAAAATATCCGATTGGCATTATGTACATGTATAATGCATTCATTATTTATAGAGAAAAAGAAGAAAAGTGGATTTAAAAAAGCTGATGGAAAGAGGGAAGCTCACCATAACAGCTCCTCTAAAGTAACTCCCGCTGATGACTTGGCTGACATGGCGGCAGTGAATCCCAATACTGAGGAAATGAGTTCCCCTGTGGGAACTCCAGCTGTTCCTTCTCCTTTCGTTCCATCTGGATCAACAAGTTTCCAAGGAAATATCGTTGTCATTCCACCACCAAGACCAATGACTCTTCAGCAAATTCCTCCTCAAAATGTTGCTCAAAGAGAAAATAACTGGCCTCAGCAACAATATCAAATGGCAGGGTTTGTTTTACCACAGCAACTGCCACAACAACCTCAGCTGCATTGCCAAGCACCTGCTGCCCATTTTATACCAGCAAATTTCCAAATTCCACATCAGCCTCTTCAACAGATGCAAGGGCAGTTTGTTGCCCAGCCATATCATCAAATCTCCCAATACCAAGTGCCACAGTATCCTACATCTAGTGGTATGCCTGTGCAGGGGGTTGCATATGGTGGTCAAGTTTCAGGGCACACACAAAGGATGACTAGAGCACAACCATTACCTACTTCAACCTCGTTGCCAGGTATTCATTGTGGCCTTTCTATTTGACAGTAATTATTTAGTGTTACATAGTCAGCAGGGTTAATAATATTGGTTGTGCAGAGGCTCTAGTCGCTCATATTTACCTGATACTTGTACTGTACATAGCCAGGGCTAACTTGTTGTGCTTAATCTTCAGAGATGCCTGTTAAGCAGTAATCATGGGCTAACTTGGTATTGGTTAAAATCAGTATAATGTTACTTCATGTGTGAGTTAACCTTGATGAGTGCTAGTCGTGCAACTTCGCCCAGGTTGTCATTGTGTACATGTATATAACCCAGGTTAGCTAAGAACGTACATGTATTATAAAGAGCTAGGACTGTGTGAGCTTACTTGGTGGACAACAGCCCTAGATACTGATTCATTCATTCATGCAAGCTTGACAATACAGAGCTATGTCAAACACAATCAGACCAGCACAATACCATGATCTTCACAAAACTACCCATAAAATTAATTATGTTTTTGTCGATGCTGCCCAGCATGGTGTCCTCGCTTAATTTCGATATTAATGATTAAAGAGTTGGTCACATTGTGAGAGTAGTTAAATTTTCTCTCTAAGCTGACCAGGGGCCCAGCTCTGCTCAACCTACTTGGGAAACAATAACCACACCAGCCAGTCCACCAGCAGTCAGCAGTGAGGAATCATCTTGGACAAACCTTCCTGTGACTGAACTTAGGGAGGAAAGTAAGTGTCATACATGTATTTTGTTGATTAAAGCAGGAAGCAAAATCAAAATCTTGGAGATGCAGCAGTATACATGTATATAAAGTAGCAGAAGCTACTCTTTTCCTTGGAAGAAAACTGGGGATTTTGGGGACACCAATTTTATGCCCAAATATGGATGAAAATAAGATCAAAGCTACACACGTGTGAAAATGCAGGAGCTATGTTACATCCAAATAAGGAAATTTTTAAACTTAGGAAACCCCAGCTCTGAACCAGACTTGAACGTTTCAAGGTCGTGTGCTTCTGAAAGAAGTTTTTTGCAAAAGGTTTTTGTGGCGTGTTTACAGCCATACTTAGTGATTGAAGAGAAAGAGGTTAGTTTAGATGGAGATGTACTGTTCCTGTTTGAAAGTGAACCTCCCTTTTCAGGAAAAAAGATGACTTAAACTGGAGGAAATAATGATGTTTCCAATGACCATTATTTTAAACTTGTTTGCGTATTTTTGTAACAAAAAGGCTAAATTTGATATTGCTTTTTTGCACTTCCAATTTCAAAGGCACCATGAAGTTCATAAATTTGTCTGGCAAAATGTTATCTAAAACCTGGGGTCTTTTTGAGTGTAATGATGTTATTGTAATAATTATTGTAGGTGTAATATGGTCAAAATCAAGGTGTTTCAAGACATGAAGCTCTGGAAGCATTCCACTTCTCATCTCTTGAAACATTTAAGACAAACAGTTCAGAAGATTCAAGTGGAATGTACATGTAGTAGTACTAAAATTACCATTTAATACCATAATCCCCAACTTTTGCCCAGGAATGTCCACAGAGAATGCTTTGTTGTTTCTTTTATCACAGATTAAGGAAGCCCATGCACAAAATTGAAAGCAAAGGTGTCTTTCTAGGAGTGGAGGTTCCCTTTTACTAGAGTTGTTTATTTGAGAATGTTTTGATTGAGCACAGTCTGCATATCAAAATATCTGTACATGAATCATGTTATTCTAGGGCTAGAGGTCTCCTGTTGTATTCTTGGTGATTCTAATCACTGCATTTATACACCCTTTTAATAATTCTAATATATGCCGTTTTCCGCTAATGACGTCGAACTCATGCTTTCAAATTCTATTCAGAAATGTACAAAGGCCTAAAACTTTTGCGATATCTTTTCTTGTTTTAAGCCTTTGTACATTTCTGAATGAAATTTGAAAGCACGAGTTCGACATCATTAGCGGAAACGGCATATATTAGACTTATTAAAAGGGTTTATAGCTTACAGCCATTTTCATAACTCTGCAGAATGTCATCTTCAAGCGCCAACGACCAAACTGCGTTTTGGGTTCCATCAATCAAACTTCCGGCACCAAGCAAGAGGTTGAGCCGAAACTGCAGATGCCAAAATCAATTGACGCGTGACATAACCTACGAATCAGCATTTTTGGTCCCCACAGTACATTTGTACATTCGAACCTGATGTTGATGGAAAGCAATGGAATCTGTACGAATATTTTCATTAAAGAAGCTCTACAAAGATATCATTTGATTTTTGAGCTGTGAACTATCTAAGAAGAACCCCACTTCACTTTCGGCAGGTGGAGTCGATCTTCTCGGCTATGTTCGGAAATTTGTTTGATGGAAGCCAAAACACAGTTTGGCGCTTAACCCTTGAAGGTGAGATTCTGCATGATTATGAAATTCGCAGTAAATTAAGCACAAAATGGAGGGAAGTGTAAATAGCTTACTATTAAGGTGTCCATGTTGACTAGTTTTTGAGGTAACATTATGGCCGTAACATTTGATTTGATCGGGTTCACTGATATTACCACTTACAAGTGTTGGTGGGAAGAAGTGTGGAAATTAAAGTGAGTTGCTTTGCTTACAACACTTTGGACAACATTTACTGTAGGGGCGTGGAAAGATGGTGACAGCTTAGTTCCCAGCAACAGCAGAGCTAATAACATACAATGGGCTGCCTTCTCACCAACTGCAGAATTGCCAGCTGAAACTCCCAGTGTATGGAACAAAGAACTTGATGAGGAGCACAGCTCTAGTGATGAAGATTCTGACCGCAGCAGTTCGCCAGAGCTTGCAGGGGAAGAGGGAGAAGTCCTTCTTAGGTATTTTCAAGTCATATAATTATAATTATTGCCTTTAATTTGCTCATAGATTCTTTTTACATACTTTTGTAACTTCGGGAATAATTATGCACTACTGGGAAGGTGCTTAAAGGGGCAGTGTCTTGCTTCATGTATTTCAGTCAATCTTCAAAACACTAAAATAAGTCTTTGCATCAATAAAGACCAAAAAATAATGGTGTCATTTTTTTGCCAATAACAATTGAAGTGCACTGAAGCTATTCTTTGTTATTTACATCCATGCATGGAGAGGATGAAAATCAATTGAAACTTGAAAGAACTGGCTAGCTTTTTCAAGTTCGGACATGTTGTCCGCAGAAAGTTGCCAAAGATTAAAT
>NC_090888.1:60516858-60524358 GCF_036669925.1 Montipora capricornis
CATTGAGGAAGAATCGGAGGACAACTTATGGCGCATCATGCCAGAACAGAGAGAATATTATACAAAGCAGTTTAGAAGACTGCAGCCTGTACAGGATGGAGTAGTAAAAGGTACCGTATTTGGTATTTTAGCACATACACCCTGTACAAACCGCACAAGCTGAACAACTGATAGACCAAAAACTTACCTACCAAACCAATAATTTACATTTTGTAGTCTACCAAAGTCACAATTTGAAAAGTTGTGAAAAGGGTTTTAAGGACAGTTCCTACTATTGTTATTGCGCATACATACTTTGTGCGCGTCTCCAGATACTCGGAATTCCTATCGGTAGTGCTTACTGATGCAGGGTTATTTTTAATAAAAAATTGTCAAGTACTTGTGAAGGTTATTTTTGTGCGGTTTAAAACTATGCGGAGAAAGCAGAACTTAGCAAGTGCTCTTGGTAACCAAAAAGAAAATTGGGGGTAACCATGCATTTTTCAGAGATAATTAAGCTTCAATTTGGAAAGGAACACCATACATTACTTTGTATTTTAAAGCTTATTTCAAATAATAATTGGTTAATTATCTTTGAAACATGCGTGGTTACCCCCAAGTTTCGTTTTGGATTTCAATAACACTTGTTAAGATCTGCTTTTCCCGCATATTCATAAAACTGTGCAAAAATACCTCTGAATTAGTAGGCACCAACCCTAAAGGTGGTTAACGCAAGCCGTAGCTTACGAAGGAAGCAAAATTCTAAATGTAAAGTGAATAAGGTTTCAAGGTTTTTATTTACCATGATTACATATAATATATCCGATTTATTGAAGAAAATACAGAAAATTGTAGAAAAGGCGAGGAAGCCCATAAAGAAACTATAAGAGCTTATGGAGCTATGGGCTTCCTCAAATTAGACTAGGAAATTAAGTTCAAGATAGCACTGGGACGTAATACAATATATTATTAAAAAGACGAAAGAGTGCACACACACATTTATCCACAAAAATACAAAAGCGTAAATACTTGGAAGAATTTGATGCTACTAACGATAAAGAAGAAATCTTTTGAGGTTTTTGCAATACTGAGCGGTTGATCCAGATGACTTAATTTGACTTTCAAGAGAATTGAAAAATTTAGCGCCTTGGAAGCGGATTGAAAATTTTCGTATATTAGTTCGAACTAATGGAATAAAAAAATTGCAATTGGATGAGTTTCTAGTATTATGAGGATGAATATAATTAGCCAGTGTAAACATGTAAAGAAAGTAACTACCGTAAACGTCCATGTATACGCCACACTTTTTTTTCACAAAATTGAAGCCATAAATCAAGGGTGCGGCTTATCCATGGATACATCTGTGTTTGGAGTTTTAAAAAACCTAATTAATATTCATACAACTTCTTAAGATCTCAGTAAAGAAACATAAAAGAAACTGAGAGCATGTTGTTGTTGTTCATTTACTTTTTAATGAGTGGTGGCTCCTAAAGGAGCCGTTTGTGTCTTCGAGTGTTTATCGGTGAATCTCGCTCTCCAAGAGTTCTTTCAAGCGATTGATTTTCGCTTTACTCGAACAAGTAAACACCAACCTACAAGGAATCTCCATTCCTCCGCACAGCTGTTTGCAATGACGTCTTCGGCCAATCACTTCCACGCATATCTTTCCGCCACATGCGATAAAATACCACAAAATTCTTGAGTACTCTGTTTCGTGAGTACTCTGTTTCGTTGTCCTTTACCACCTTCTCGGCAAATTTGTCGACTGCATTATCAAGCTCCTATTCTGCATGAATTTTTTTCGTCTATTGCGGGTACATCTTTATAGACGTGGTCATGATACCCAGGCCCTGGCCCAGACTCCTCCCCACATTTAAAGCTTGGCTACTAAGCACTCGTTCGTTTTGTTTCAATATCGAAGGAATTTCAACTTTATGGTGAAACCTTGATTCTTTGTCCTTGTTGGTTTATAGCAATAGAACTTTACTGGAACTTCAAACTTTATTGTATTACATTTTTTTCCAAAATCTGCGCTTCTAAATTCGGGGTGCGGCTTATACATGGACGTTTACGGTATTCTTTTTAAGTTAGAATTATAGGTCAATCCACACACAGAAACGCAGTAAATTAAGTATGGATAAATTAAGCTATAATACAAAATATGAAGAGAGGCTGTAGAAAGGCAAAAACTTGACCTGTACAGGATACCAATGGACTTTGAAATTTTTCTCGATACATTTAAGATGTGAGGTTTCCAATAATATTGTAGATTGTGGCTTTTACAGGATGAGAACTTGTTCTGTTCAAATGTATAGTTTGTTGTCATTCCTTAATTCTGTTGGTTGCATAGGAGATAAAAATCAGGCAAAGATACAGTGTTCAAAGATTTGGAATATTGTGTAAGCACTCTGCTGCCTCTGTTGGCATCTCTTACATTGTGCTACTGTAAGGGAACTGTAATTTTCCTTTTATAAACAGTGCCTATGTCTGCTCAAGTAAATGATAATGATATTGATCTTTAGTTAATAGTTTATTAATCTCACTAATTAGTACTATTACATTAATTTTATAATACATGTTCGTATAAATGCACGGGTGATTATACAAAATCGCACGCTCTCATTGGCTAGCTATCTCGGATTATCGGCCGATAATCACCTCGACGGACAAAATGGCTGCGAGTAGTCGTTTTGCCACTGTAAGTGAAGATGATTTCGCGTTGAAATGTTTTTTTTAAATTCTCTTTTTTGAAATAATCACCTGTGTATTTATACTAAAACAATTATTCGCCTCAGGTTCAGTGATTATCGGTGATTATTAAATTCTCAACCTCGGATAATGCAATTCTCGTGCTCTGATTGGTTCACTCAATCTCGGTTATCTGCTCATATACCTTAGTTTGACCATATATGGTAAATGATTGCGCTAAACGTTGCTAAGCTAAAATTTTTTACGCCAGAAATCGAAATTTCTCTTGGTATAGAGCACAGGAAAAACGTTTTTGGGGAAAGCGGTTTGGATCAATTTCGAAGCTTAGAAATACGCGAAAAGGTAAGAAATGTTTTTGTGATAAGCCTGCGTCTGTCTGACCACCAGGTATTACACAACATCGTATCTTCATCAAGTTTTTTCGATTTCGCTAGGATTTTATCCCCTTTTTCGCTCGTATTTCGTACTTCCAAACTTTTGGAGTTTAAGGAATTTAATAAAACAATTATTCCATTCGCGCTTGTTGGATATGAGACTGGTTATAGCCAACTCGGCGCTACGCGCCTCGTTGGCTATTTACCATCTCATATCCAACGCGCGCTCATGGAATAATTGTTAAATATTCACCTCGACTTCGTCTCAGTGAATATTCACCGATAATCACTTCACCTTCGGCGAATAATTGTTAATTGATCTCACTAATTAGCACTATTACATTAATTTTATAATACATGTTACAATATTGTTTCTAGGTCCAAGGGCAAGGGACTTTTTCATGAAGTCTGGCTTCCCTGTAGAGGTGCTATCAAAAATATGGTAAGGTACTGTAGTAATTTATTGAGATATAAAAGCAGTAGACACAAAAATATTAATGATTTAAAGAATTATATCTGGTTATTATTTCTTCTTTCTCTCAGTGTTAATACGTACTACTGGTTCCATATTGGGTAGCAAGCTAAAATTTTCCCTTAGCTTTTGGTATTCAAAACATGCCTTCCTGATGATCTTTGCCATTTCCAACAAGGCAGCCTTTTGGAGCAGTTCGTGTATCTTTATTATTATTATTATTATTATTATTATTATTATTATTATTATTATTATCATCTCAAAACTCTTTATTGAAAGAATATTGTGCTGTGATATTACAAGTGACTGCTACTAGCGACATAATGTGTCAATGTGCATGGACTTTGATGATGATCAGCCTGGTTATAACTGCATCTCTTGTTGAGACCACCCAGAGACTGTGGTTGAAAAGGAAGCCCATAGCTCCATAAGCTCTTATAGTTTCTTTATGGGCTTCCTCGCCTTTTTTACAATTTTTTGTATTTTGTTTATTAAATCGGATACATTATATGTAATCATGGCAAATAAAAACCTTGAAACCTTGAAACCTTGAAACAAGGTGTTACGAGTTCGAATGTTTTGAGGAAAGGTAGCTTGCAAACTAAACTGAACGCAGGGTTGTCGGAACAACAACAAGAAGATTTATTCCAAAAATGAACGTAGTTTCCACGAAGTAAACTCTAAATAACACGTACTCGTCAAACTTACACGGCCTCCGCCAACTTGAATAAACACAGCTTCTATCACACTTGACTAAACACGGCCAACGCCAACTCTCTTCGCTTGTGAAAAACTAGTTAGAAAAACACTCCGCTTGGACTCGTCTACTTATATACTCTGACAATAAACTTCTAGAACTTTCTAAATTAGTAATCACTCTAATTGTAGAAAGATTACAAAACACACCGATTTAGAAACGCTTACGTACAAACCTAAATATAAACAAACTACGAACTCTCGCGAAGCTTCTAGACAGTAACGCTTGTCACGCAATATTATTTTTCGTAACATAACCCCCTCTTGAGAAGAAATTTCCTAAATTTCTACTAACAACGAAAAATTAGTTAAATAGTACCAACTGAGGAGGCAGTCCAGTGTCTCTTAAGTTATTCCTCTACTCTGCTTAGATAATCTGCTCCTACATTCTCTTTTGACTCCCATCTTCATCATGTCTGTAATATCCTTCTTCAGCGATTCTCTTAAACTATACGGTACTGGGTATGGTCTTGATCTAACTGGTTGGTCGGATGTAAGCTTGATATGATGCTGAGCCAAACTTGTTGTGCCTGGGGCTTCTGTGAATAAGCTTTGAAACTCATTTGCGAGTTCCATGAACTCTGCTCTTTGCTCGTGAGAAAGGTTATCTCCTATGGTCACATCATTGACTGACTCTTTCGCGACATAACCACCAATCTCCAGAAAATCAATACTATCCACAGGGTCAACTTCTTCTACTTCACTCTCAACATGTTCGTTCTTACAAATGTTAGCGTTCGTTTCAACAGCAACTGCACCAACGGAAACAGGATCCTCTCGCTCAAAATACTTCTTCAGTAGATTAGCATGGTAAACTCTCTCTTTTCCTTTGACTCTCACTCTATAATCATTGAGACCAACTATAGCACTAACCTCAAATGGACCTTTCCACTGCATTAGGAGCTTGTTGTGGTCGGTTGGTAGCAACACTAACACTTTATCTCCAGGTACGAACTTCCTGACCTTAGTCTTTCGATCGTAATAATGCTTGCCTTTGTTCTGAGCTTTCTGAAGCTCGGTGTGCGCCAGTTTGAGGGTATCTTCAAGCTTCTCGCGTAGCTCAAACACATACTGATAGCTGTTCTTTACTTCAGGCTCCTCCAGCTCTTTCGTCCAAAGCTCTTTGAGAATAAACATCGGTCCTCTCACAGCTCTTCCATACAGCAACTCAAACGGCGAAAAACCAGTAGACTCCTGGGGAACTTCACGATATGCAAACAGCAACGGGTTAATATAGCGATGCCACTGTCTTGGCTGTTCGCTGCACAATCTCTTTAACATACTCTTCATTGTTCCATTAAACTTTTTCGTCAGGCCATTACACATAGGATGATATGGGGTCGTGGTGAGCTGTTTAATGCTCAAAAGTCGCGTCACTTCCTTCATACACTCAGAGACAAACTGCGTACCAAGGTCACTCAAGATCTCTTCAGGCACTCCCAAACGACTAAAGATATCCACCAACGCCTCTGCCACAGTTTCAGTATCAATGTTCTTCAGCGGAACGGCTTCAGGATAACGAGTTGCAAAGTCGACCAATGTCAATATATATCTATGGCCATCCTCACTCGGGGGAACAATAGGTCCAACCAGGTCGATTGCTACTCTCTTAAATGGCTTGTCAATTAATGGCATCTTCTCTAGGGGAACCTTCGGTACGGAACCCTTGTTAACTGTCTTCTGACATACATCGCAGGACTTGCAATAACGAGTCACGTCCCCTTGAATGCCTGGCCAATAGAACGCGCTTTGAATCTTATCAGTCGTTTTCTTTATTCCCATGTGACCTCCCATGATCGATCCGTGCGCTAGTTCCATTATTCGACTTCTCAGCTGCACAGGAACCATAACCTGCTTCAGGGGTTTACCTCCGTTCACATAAGGGTGCTTGTAGACGCGGTACAGAACTCCACCTTTCACTTCAAATGAAGTCTCAGCTTGGCCTCTCACAACTACGTCGTCTTTCTCCCAAAATTTCTGTAGACTCTCGTCATCACGCTGCATCTCCTTGAGCTTTTCTCTATCAACTACAGGACTTTCTTTGGTATCCGGTACCTTCAACGGAATACATGTATGTTCTCCAGCTTTCTTAGCTTGACTTCTCGTGGCTACAGCACAAGCTTCTTGTACAGGAACTTGCCAGCTTGGGTCTGGGTCGTCAGCGGCTCTTGCGCCTGGTACATTACCAATAATTAAATCATAAACAGCATCGGGAAGGCACTGCGCTTCCACTTGGCCCTTGAGATAAGGTGTATCAACATCAATCTTTGCGATGGGAACTTTCCTTGCCGTATTGTCAATGAGCAGCATAACATTAAATTCGCCAGTAAACTGATCCTCAGACACAAGGTCCCTCTTTACTACAATTCCACTACAACCAGTATCTCTCAGGACATCAACAGGTTTCTCTCCAACTCTACCTTTCACGACAGGCATTTTACTTCTCACTCCAGTTAACGGTTCAACACAAGCACTACTCAACAATGGAATCTTCTTACCACAGGCTAACAGCAACTTATCATCTTTAATACAGGCCTTAACTTCTTCATCAGTAGGTTTATCCTCAGGTGGCTGAACTAAACAACTGGCACTCACTTGACCACGCTGCACTGGGTTACCATCCTTACTTTGTCCTCCTGATCTGCGTCCACCTGATCGACAGTTTCTAGCTTCATGTCCCAGCTTACCACATAGGAAACACTTCTTTGTTAGGGTTGGGCAGTTGACAGCTTTATGACCTCGGGTGTTGCACTTAAAGCAATGCAGAGCTGGTGGATTAATCTGCATGTTCTTGGCTTCGTCCCTCTCAAGCTGCACTGTTGGCTTTCTGCTCGCTGAGCTGAACAAATGTTTACCATGAGCCTCCAAGTACTGGTCAGCGATCTTCGCAATCTTTGCTAGAGTCTCAGGTGCCCTTTCTCGCAGGTGAATTGCCAAATCCTTTGGGCAAGAGTCAATAAATTGTTCTTTCACGATCAAGTCCTTAAGACCATCAAAGGATTGCGCAGTATCCGAAAGCTCTAGCCAACGTAACAGGTATCTGTCCAGTCGCACAATAAACTGCTCCGGACTTTCGTCAACTTCTGGTTTGGATGCTCTAAATTTTCGACGATAGCCGTCTTCGGTAAGGTCATATCTCTTCATTAACGCAATCTTTACCCTGTCATAATCCTTAGCTGCGTCTTCCGATAGACGTGAATACACTTCTAG
>NC_090888.1:60529358-60541858 GCF_036669925.1 Montipora capricornis
TACCACCACCCTCGGGGAAACAAACCCGTGATGGATGGACACCCACTGGCAAAACCAAGTTTATTTATCAAGCAACACCTGACCAAACAGATGCATTGTCTTCTGATGCACTTTCTACCCCTCCATCGTCCCCTGAGGAGGAAACGCCTACATCACCCCTCTCCCCTGACAACAGGAAAACCCCCTCACCTACCCCTCTTGAAGTAGCGGAGGAAGAGGAAAAAGACTCCGCAAAGGAAGACTCTGAAAAGGTGGTGGTTTTCCGTGCAAGCAGGAGAAGTGGGGAGAGGCCAAGGTCGACTGGAGATGTAAAGAGTAGTAATCAAAGTGAAGTAAATTCACCAAGAACGCCTAGGGATGATGAAAGTCAGAGCTCCTTGTCTTCGGAGGGACGCAGAGAACCCCCTCCTCCACCCCCTAGAAACAAGAAAGGGCACTCAAGGTCATCCTCTCTGGATTTAAACAAACTCTTTGCTACAAAGAGCAAGGAAAATCGAGGTACATAGAATTGGCTTCATATGCAAATAAGCCGAGTTTTACAGTAATGGAAAGTGGAAAAGAACAAAGATTATCCAAAGCAACTGATAGCCAAACTGCTCTCCCATCAGGGTGAAATGCTATCATAACGCAGCGTATTTCTTTTACACTTGCCCTTGTAAAAATGTAAATGTGTGTCTTTCTGTGTAGTGGCAGTGCGCGTTGCTGTCAATCCAGTTCGCAAGCAGTAAAGAACGCCTGCATTTTGAGAGCGTTAATTTCGAGCCCTGATTTATAATTATTAATAATAAAAAAATGTGGCGGGACAGTTACAAAGCTCCTGAAGACAAATCCAGTTATTTGTCGGAGAGGGTGTGGAACCTAGCGCATGCGCATGCAAATCTATTACCTCGACTAACGAAAGTTTTTCATCGAAAGAAACAATACAATGGCACATTTAGGCTTCAAACCAGAGGACCCTTATAAAACTGAACTAATACTGTGCGCTACATCGTAAGAAATTATCACGTATTCGGATTAGTTTAATTGACATCATGTAGTTGCGAACAGTGAGAGTTAAACTGCTCTAAAATCGCATTTTTATTGTTTTCTTAGGTACACCACCATCATCCTCTTCAAGCTATTCAAGCCAGGTATTTAAATGACAAAAGTGAAACGTGCAGTATTAGGCTATTTTAGCCTTCTTTCAGTGACAACTGAAAAAGAGTCGTTGTGTCAATGGAGAAATTGACACAAAAGAACTGAATTGCTCAAGGCAAAAGGAAATTCTTCAGAGCAACAAGAAATTTCACACGGCGAAATAAAATGCTCATAAAAAGCCTGAGTAGGGTTGCAGCAGTTGCGGGTAGTTTTTACCTTATGAAGACCAGTTTTGCTCCTAGTGCGGCAAAGGTATGAGATCAGTTTGAACGTAGTTTAGCAGACTTAATGATGGTCCATAAAAACGGAGGTTTGATGTTGCTCGCGTACTGTTGTTGCTATGGCAACGCTGCCGGTATTTGAACAGAATCTCAGTAACTGTCATAACTTTAGTTTTCTTGAAAATTCCTCGTTTATTTTTTTTTTCACATTTTGCATAATGCCTTTCACCTGTATACTCTACCCAAGACATCACGATGTCTCGCAGTTTTATTTTGCTGCTAGCAATTTATTTTTATTTTTTTCCTTGAGGAATTTCTCAGTTGCCGCGAGCAATTTATTTTCGCCGTGAGCAGTTGTGGGCCAGCGTAGGCCGAGAATGTGGCGCGAGATTTTTGAGCCAATCAAATCTACAAAAGGTACTCACCGTTTGATTTTTTTTTTCAGACTAGTGAAAGTGTACGTCCAGGGAAGATTGATCAGACCTCCTCGGGCGACAAAAGTGAAAATTCCAGCAGCTGTGAAGCTGTGGACACGGAGAGTGACAAAGTGCAAAAACAGGAGAACTTTGCAGACTTCAGCAGATTTGAAAGTTTCGTAGAGGCACAAGAAACAGTTAATGATGACGAAGAGAAAAAAGATGTGCCTCAACCCAAGCTTCATAGGAGGTCTTTTTCTCTGGATGACACTCAGGTAAGCGAATACCTGCGTGTGCAAGCTTCCAGGCGATTGCATGCGCGAGTAGGAGTGGATTCACGAAGCTCGTTCTCGCGTGTGTTCTTCGACTCACGCGAACCGCTCTTTCGCATGCTTATCATGCAGCATGGCGTCGGTAGATGTTACGGTGGGGAATATTTACGCCCTTTTCTCGTGTAAATCGGTTCTGCGGCATAATTTTTTTAAAGAAACGCGGCCACGTTTTCGTTAAAGCATGGTCAGCTTTAGCCTCGTATTCATTCATGAAGCCAAACAGCAAGTCAATATTGCAAGGTGGCGTATTGATTTACGGAAAGATCGTGAAAAAAAGATAACGCGACATTTACTGGTTTCTTTATTTTAGGATGTTGCCTGGTCACAACCACTTCCGAAAACCTCCAATGAAGGTGAGTTTAATTTTACCGACATTTCTGTAACTGCTTGCATCAAAGAAACAGCAATTATCGCGCATGTGCAGTCAAGCTATTTTTCTTAGTGCGCTATTCAATTGAATGGGCGGCAGTGCAGCCCAGTGGTTAGAAAAGCCTTAAATAACAATGACCACAACCAGGTTTTCTGCGCCCGCGAGACTGTTGTGCCAAATGCCGGTGCATGCCTCTGATTCGTATATTTCTCTTATCAGTTACCACGACACTTGCCAGACCAATTCACAATCAAGAGGCTCTTCCCAGACCAGTTCCTAAGTTGGTAAGTGTCAAAATAACAAAATATCCGGATGATAAAAATCACAAAATATCACAAAATATCCAACTGATTTTTAATTTGCTTCTGATGTGGAATAAAAATTAGTTATAAATATACCTCTTTCTAGGAGCGTAAAGTCGAGGACTCACAATGTAAGGCGTGATACGTACGATAGGCCAATGTGAATGATTTGTCACGAAAAAGTCCTCAACGGCATCGTTGTTTGTCGGTGTTCTTTTAAAATCCTCATTCACATTTCTCACCAGGAAATTGTAACACCTTCCTTGTCGAAGGACTCAGAATAATTGTAAAAATAAACACGAAGTTTCTCTTCAGATGACCATTTCGTAGCTGTCGCCGTTGGGCTTGCTTAATTAAGCGCGCTACCAACCGACTTTCAGGGCCTTACTGTGCTTAACGATCTGTGTTTTGTCTTTGTTCGACGCGCAATAAATTGAATAAGAAAAAAATCAAGGAGCCCTGGCCAACATTAGATCCTTGAATCGTCCTGGAAATTTAGCGGACCGTAAGAAATCCCTAACCCAGAATTCTCGCACTGCGTTAAAATGCGGCTCATCAGTTTACTGTGTCATCTATTTTTAGAACCCATCCAGCTTCAATAATCTTATAACTGAGAAGAGTACAGCGTACAACCTTTGTGGAAAATTTAATCTTGCTATACGTAAAGTAAACTCTACCAGATACGGACTTATGTCGTGGCGTTATGCTGCATCAAAGCACTGGAACACACTACCTCGAGATATTAGTTTCACGGAAGGTTCGAAAAAGTTTCATGGCAGGTTCGAAATGTTTAATCCCCGTTGACTTATAATTTGTCACGTTTAGTTCGTCGGATATTTTAATATTCTCCAAATTTTAAAGTTTAAATTTCAATTTTTAAACTCTAAGTTTGATCTAAATAAGTTTTTATAGTACTGTACATTACTTAATTTTTTATCGTGAGACACCTGGAAACTAGCGAATATCTAAGTCTGCCTTTTTGTCTTCGTTAAATAAAGTATGTATGTATGTATGTACGTCTGCAGACCAATCAGAGGCGTTGTTGTCGTCAGACCTAATCTGATTGGCCATTATATATTTGGCGGGACTTGTATTCGAAATTTAGATAATACAGTAAACTGATGAGCCAAGGCCAAATGGGAAGCATCGACACTTCTGGGCGGTAGGTTTCTGTCAACACACGTACTATCACAAAACCTTAATTCACCTTAAATTTCAGAAACCCCCAAGTCCTCCGACTCTGAAACAAGGAAGAAGACTTGATAAAGACGGAGAAAAACATGAGAGAAAACTCAACACAGAACCGCCAAAAGTTGTTGTAAGGTTAGCTAAACGAAATTACTGCGGTGGATTTGTTTTAAAGGAAAGCAATTGACCTTATTTTGGGAAATACAGGGGTGTTACCCACAACTTTAGAGTTTAAGACAAATGACAGAAGTTTTGTAAGTTTCGTTTCCTGGCGAAGCCTAAAAATCACTTATTTTGCGAAAAGGCAGTCAAAGATTTCTTTACATTTGTCACGCGACAATACTGTTGAAGTTAAAATTGTCACGCGTCATATTGCGTCGCAAAAACGGAAAAACGCGGGAAACTCGAGGATCTTGATCTTGAAATATTTTTCTCTTTTTCCAACTACATTATTATCTGTCAGTTTTTTTAACAATCTAATTGTTTCAAGATAGGAAACCAAAAGAAATTATGGTGCAACTAGTTGCTTGTTTGTCTTTTCTGTTCCTTTTAGACCTTTAACCAAGGAAGATAAATTAAACTCTAGAATACAAGATTTAAAAGAAAAGAATGCTTCACTTTCAAAGGTTAACAATGAACTTCAGGAGGAACTTAAATCGGTAAGCCTTTAAAGCAAAATTAATTTTTACTATACACGTCAAGGGTGACAAGCGGCTTTCTACAAAATCATTCACTTTAGTGAGGACTGTATACGGTCTTGTCTCGTTCAGGTTCTTCTCTTGATTTGCAAAAGTGCTCTCCCGTTACTCGTCACAAGCCCATCAATGTCACACTCTAGAAATAACGCTCATTCTGTGGTAACAACATGAAGTGCGGCCAGATTACGCGCGTCATTCGCATTGCGTGATCCTAATCCTCGTTCTGACAGGTTTCAACCAGTTTTCTCTTGTTCCGTTAAAATGGAGGAGTCGATTCAAAGATTTATCAGCTTAAAGCCTGATTTCACAGTTGTACTTGATGAAATGGCTTTAAGAACTACAGGCTCCTTTACAGACTGAACCCTAGGGTATAGGTATTGCAAAGCCTTTCGCCGTTTTGCGGAAGGATAAAGCGGGCGAAAATACTTTAAACGACTTCCCTTCAAGTCTCGTCGCGACTTGAAGTAACTCTCGGCCAGAATGTTGAGGAGGTAAAATATTTACTGTAAACCGCGGCTTGAGTTTTAACTTGTTTTAATAATCGGCTCCCCATGGTAAACGTTTTAAAACGTCTTTTTAATGGGAAAATTATTTTGTGAAGCACTCAATTGACATATTTGCCTCTTTTACCTTGTAGATAATGGAAAGACGAGCGGCTCTGGAACTCCGGTTGGAAAAGTTGAAGTCGCCTTCATCGTAGTGCTTCGAAACTTAATTGATAAAAAATAATTGAGCTAGGAGTTCTACCTTCAAACTCCATCCTAATTGACATGCTCCAAGCACTAAACTGATTAAGTGAATCTTGATGTTTTTTGTTTTTTGTTGGTCAAACAAAACGTGTTCATTTGCGACAGTTTTATTACTATTCACCAACATATTATGTTTTACCTGTTTTTTTTTTTTTTTTAAATTACCTTTTAAACGCTTGTGAGTGTTGAGTTGATTTGTTTCCATTCAAACGTCATTGCGAGAGAATTATATAAAGTGGAGAAAAAGTTTTGTAGTATGTTTATAGGATGAAAATCTGTAATATTAAAGAACTTTGGTCCGTCACTGTGACCTTTTATCGATATTGCTTAAGTTGCCATTGTAAATTGATATCAAATTTAAAGATATAGCTAGTGTTACGATGTAATGTGGGAATGATCAAGGAGGATGAATTGAAAATCAGAAATAAAGTAAAACTTTGAGATGTGTTGCGGATCTTTCTCAAATAACTAGCATGATTGCCATGAGGTGGAGCCTGGTCGAATTAAGGAACAGAGAAATTACAAGAAATCACGAAGGTACAGTCCAAAGGTTCCACTTTTTATTTTTATTTAATTTTCCACTTGCGACCCTTCTTTTGCTCATAAGCAAAAGAGCTGCTGTTCACAAGCGCACGATCTGTACGACAATCCTTTACGCGCCCGGCAATCGTCTCTTTGACCAGCAAAGCGGTTTCACCTGGTTTGGACAATCTCCGTATGTCTGTTCTTCAGCGTGCAACGAAAGAAATGGTGATATCGTTTTTTAGGAAATGTGCAAATTATTTAGTTTTTTGAAAGACATCAAGTCAATGGGATGTCAAAAATGGGAAAGGAACTATTCATTTACGAGTTTTCCGTTCTGAGCATGCGCACTTCGAAAAATGGCGGCCTCCAAACCTTATGCGCATGCTCAGTACGGCAAACTCGTACTCGTAAGTACTCGTAGCCGTCCTCGTCCGTCGGTTTAAAGGTCCCCACTTACCCGTTCCCAACTACGCTTGAGGTTCGTTCATTCTTATTCCAACCTTCGATTTGGCGTTATTTTTTCGCTTAGAAGGGCGCTCAATCTCGTCCCCTGAGTCCGCTTTTCTTTTGGTCAGCACCAAGAACACGGACTTTGGCCACTTCCAATTAATGCGCAGTCGTAGTGAAGGTCCATTTTTGCAACCGTTGACAACCACTGTTGTTTCAAATTTCTGAGCGTGCGTAGACGAGCCCGGATGTCCGTGATTTGCGGACTTCCTGCCTTGGAAGTGACCAGATTTTGGCCAGAGTCCGTGTTCTTGGTGCTGACCAAAAGAAAAGCGAACTCTGGGTTCGAGAATGAAGGGCGCTCGAAAATATAGCGAAAAGCGCATGATCACAGCTACAAGTCTTCTTCTTTTAACCCGACTGCAACTTCCTGGCAATTTCAATCATTTTCCGGTTGATCGTTGGTTAATCAATGATGTGGACCGTTAAAGGGGGCTGACAGCAAACACTTGTGGCAGTTTTCCGCAGAATTTGCACGATTTGCAGGGACTGGATTTCACTACAGCGAAGTCAGAGCACCAACTTTTCTTCGCAACTGGTTAAGTTTCTGCTGAACTGTGATGGTGTCCAACCCCTAAGGTTTTAGAATCTATCAACGTTTCTAGGCAACGTGCAAATGGGCAACTAAAAAACCAGAGTCCTGGGGCCCGTTTCTCGGAAGTCCCGTAAACTTTTCAGGCCCGAAAAGCCATTTGTGGAACTGCCAACCCCTTGTTTTGGAAAGCCGATCTTTGAACATGTCTTCAAGGTAACAAAAAGCAAACTGACATTGAAGTTTGACGACTTAAATCCTCTCCGTTCTTGAGATACAGAAGAAATTGTGACACCCGAAAATGGCACGTTAAGTTTCGGGTCTTTCGAGAAACGTGTCACTGGGCAGGATTCGAGCCTGCAACGGGCCAAATAACACGTAAGTCCTCACGTGCAAAGACACTTTCATACTGTTGACGCAGGACTTCAGCTTTGACGCGATCGGACACACAAACTCGATTCAGCACGGAGGAGTTTAAGATATGACTACGCCCTTTTGACATCCCCGCCAATGGTATTGCCAGAGTCTGCTAGCTGAAGACCACCCATTAATTCTCGTGCGTGTCACGAATGTCTTTGAGAGTAGCGTTACGGAGCTGATTATAGGCTTTTCTGTGTTTGGGCTTGCCAGTACGTTTAGCCCTCTTTTTAGCATGGTCACGCTTATTCATCATGCACCTGATGGCAGGGTCTGACCCAAAGGAGGTGGCGTTTTGCTTTAGACATCTTATGTGGAATGTAATTGTCCACTGCCTCTTTTATACCCTCAGCAATAATATTCCAGTTCTCATCGACGGACCTGTTAACTGGGTCAGAATCGAGATGCGTAGTGGCAAACGAGGATAGATGAGATCTTAGGCCATCAAAGTCAGCTTTGTGACACTGCAGAATTATCTGCGGTGGTTTCGCGGACACTTAGGAGACACATTAACTTCAAATAAAACAGTATCATGATCACTAATACGCGGGCACAAGATGGCACGCCTGGATGATTGTTGGAGATGGGACGCAAAAACCAGGTCTAACAGGCGGCCTGAGGATGGCCTAGTTGTTGAGTGATCATATATGCTGAGATAGACCATATTTTTCAGAGGCTTCTAAGAGGGCAGGCATTGAGAGGGTGGCCATATTGATGATCACATGACCAGTCAATCCAACTGCAATTAAAATCACCTCCAAAGATACGCTGCAGAGAGCAACTTGCTAAGAGAGTCATCCAGCAAATGAAGCGATATTTTTTTTTTAGTCTGGCAATTGTATTGATGCTCAAATAATTTCACACCTATTAGTGTCAAATAGAGATTCCTCCACGCCGGCCGCCTTCCGATATTGATAACGATCTATCTTTACGGTAAATCTCGAAAGTATCGATAGGGAAAGATCGAGTACGTGGGGATGGATGGATCGAGTTTCGTCTCACAGCCTCATGAGACTGATGACATCCGGTTGGTGTAAGTTAATCATAGAGTTATAAATGCAGCTTTCTTTGAGTTCCTTTTGAGGTAATTACAATTCATCCAAAGATCCTCACTTTCCATATCAGTTTTGCTCCTAGAAAGTTTGGTTGACACTTTTTACGCCGCTTAATAATTACACTTAATTTTCTACCGCCTCAGATTAATCGCGCAATTATTAAAAAAAAACCAGGGAAGTTTAGTTTTAGATAAGGTTCCTGCTTAGATTTGCTTGGCTAAAATTTCTGCCAGCAGGTTTTTAAACCACTAGGTTCTTACACACGCGTTTTTACTGTATTTCCTTTGTTCTTGTTTCATACCGTGACCACTTGACGAGCCCAATAGAAATAGAGAGCATGCACCTGCCTTATGTCATGATTGTTTGTTAAGCAGGTAGCTTCCATTTCCTTAGGGAAATACATGTTTATTTACTGCCATAAAAGAGTCTCAGTCTAATAATATATGTTCGTCGTCTTTGTATAGATGTAGCGTCTTATTTTCGGGACCGTTATAACTCGATTTCTTTCGTTGGGGACCTCGACATGTTGAACCTTCTACGTGTTTATTTTTTAACCGTGCTGAGCCATTCTGGCGTAAAGAGAGGAGCAGATGCTTTTGACATCCCCAAGCCCACGGAAACCCAGGCTAAATGGCTGGATTATGAGGTTGGAGCAATTGTTCACTTTAATATGCAAACATATGATCGCAGCATGAAGGCAGGTAAGGCTGTGGATTTGAGTGGTGGTTGAATCGCGCAATTATTAAAAAAAAACCAGGGAAGTTTAGTTTTAGATAAGGTACAGGAAGTGTCGAACCTGTGTCATAGTGAAAAAACTGGAATCTGATTCAATGATTGCGGAAATCGCCAGGAAGGAAATTAGATCACCATGGAATTGTCGAACCTGTGTCATAGTGAAAAAACTGGAATCCGACACAATGATTGCGGAAATCGCCAGGAAGGAAATTAGGTCACCAAGGAACTGTCGTTAGTTGACTGTCTTTACAAAGTAAAGGCCCTGTTACACTCGACATTTTTTTCTTGCAACTTGTGTCACGAGACAAAACACGAAGATGAAGCTGGTGACGACGATATGACATACGCTCGTTCAGTCATTAGAGCGACTTTCGTATGACCGTAAAAGAGTGTTCGATGATTTGTTTCACGCACCAATGTTTGACAAGATTAAAATAAAGCTTCTCCTTATTCTTATTCCCGCCTAGGAAACTCCTAATATGGGCAGTGAATAGTTCGATTGCCCAATCACATTACTGCATTTCAAATGACGTCAAAGAGAAATGCCGATCGCTTTACAAAAAGTTCCATGGAGAGATGACATTGTTTGCATCCACGTTCACTAAACCAATGAAAATTCGCGCTCCTTTGTTTTTGTTCGATAAGCCAATTAAATGTTTTACATTTTCTTAAGTTCTGTGTTCTCGTTTATTTTTCAAGGTCATATGAAAATCGCTCTAACAAGAGAGGATGAGGAAAGAGAACGGATCCCCATCATAGTCTTTTAAATTCTATTTTTAGTTTCGCAAAGCTATTTAAAGTTTTCGTTCCACAAGCCACGCATATCTAAAATATCATTACATCATTACAACTGGCCAATCAGATGCCTCTCTAAAAATAGCTGCGTAGCTAAAATTAGATTGCAAGAGGTCCATGTATGGGGGATCTGTTCTTTTACCTCATTCTCTTGTTATCAATTAAGGACGGTGCCTACTATTGTTATTGCGCGAACGTTCTGCGCATCTCGAGATACTCGGGTTTCCCATCGATAATGCTTACTAATACAGACATATATTTGCGCAGTTTAAAACTAACCGCAAAAAGTAGATCTTAGTAAGTACTCGTGGTATCCAAAAAGAAAACTGGGGGTAGCCATGCATTTTTGAGAGATAATTAAGCTTCAATTTGAGAAAGAACGCCATACATTGCTTTGTATTTTAGGGCTTTTTACAAATATTATTTATGAATTATCTTTGGAAAATGGATGGTTACTCCCAATTTTCTTTTTGGATTTCAATGACACTTGTTACAATCTACATTTCCTGCATAATCATAGGCGGGGGAAAAAATATCTTTGAATAAGTAGGCACCGTCCTTAACCAGTATTTCACCTTCTACAACTCATTTTAGGTCAAGTAGCACCCGCTGATACCTTCAACCCAACGGAGCTGTCAACCGACCAATGGGTACAAGCGGCTAAAAGCTTTGGCGCTAAATATATAATTTTTACCATTGATCACTTCAGCGGTTTCCTAATGTGGCCCAGCGAAACCAACTACAACTACTCCGTCAAGCACACTAAATGGAGAAAGGGAAACGGTGACGTACTGTTAGATTTCATGAGGTCCAGTCGAAAGTACAACTTGGAATTCGGAGTGTTCTATAGCGTGCACAATAACTGGTACATAGGAGTAGATAACTATACAACTGGACATAGAACAACTCAGGACAAATATCAAAAGCTCGTGGAAGAACAAATGCGCGAATTGTTTGGCAAAGACTCTCCCTACAAAGATCCTTTTTACATCTGGTTTGACGCTGGCATTGTTCCAGGGGAGAGCCCCAATGTTGGGCCAATCATACGGGAGTTGGCAGCGAACTCATTGTGCGACGAATGCCCGACCTTTGCTGGTAATCAAGGCTTGCGGTGGGTTGGTAACGAGAATGCTTTGGCACCCTTGCCACACTGGTACGCGGTACCCAAAGAAAAATGCTCCATGAAGACTAACTACGGTAAGTAAGGATAATCAAAGTGGTTAAGTTGCCTTTTTGGGTTTGTGGCCAATCGCCAATGACGTACACATATCTATAACATAAAGTATTAAATGCGCTAAGCTTGGATAAGTGTGATCTAACCTCGTTTTCAAAGCGTGTTTAACTGTAAAAACCTCTGTACCTTTTGGTAATAGGCCATTTCTGATTTCATGTCTGCCTCCTGTTCAAAGCGAGTCTAAGTGCAAGTGTTTTTCTTGTTAAAATTAGTTTTCATTCATATGTAAAGTAGAACTAAGACTCGCTTTGAAGAGGAGGCAGACATAAAATCGGAAATGGGTTATTACGAAATTATTATCTTTGAAGGAATGAATCCCTGTGGATGCAGAGATGTTATTACATTGACATTGTTTCGAATCAGTTTTGTTTTAACTGGTTCACAAGTGATGTAACGGCATCGCTAAGCCACTGATCAACAAAGCATTTTTCTGATCGTTAATATACTGCTCTGAAAAGAGGTATCGGGAAGGAAATTAAGATAGATTAAACACAGAAGTGACGGCTGAATGTATAAAAATACCGAAATTAAGCAGTGTCACACTGTCACGCCTTATATTTCCTTTCAGGAGACGTGATTCAGGGAAACCCTTGGGGTGAGCTGTTCTGTCCTGCTAACTGCGATACAGTTATACGTGAACACTTTTGGTTTTGGGAGCCTGATACCGAGTACGCTGTTAAGAGCGTACAAAGACTTCTTCAGGAATATCTTACAAGCGTGGGACACGGCTGTACGTTGCTCCTTAACATTAATCCCGACACCCGCGGGAAAGTGCCCGAAATAGATCTCACTGCCTACGAAGAACTAGGAGATGCCATTAAATTGCTGTACAAAGATCCAGTTACTAAACATTTCAAACAAGAAATGAGTGTTGGAAAGGAAAAGAAATGGAATTTTAAGCCATTTAGAGGACTGAATGGTTCTGTAATACTGATGGAAGATGTCGCTAATGTTGGTCAGTTAGTAATGGAATATGAATTGAAGATTAAAACCAAAACAAGATGGGTTTCGCTCCCTGAAGCAGGAAATACAATTGGTCACAAGAGAATTCACCCTTTCCCAAAACATCTAGAGATGAAGAAGATTTCCGCAATTAGTTTGAAGATAAATAAGCTGGTTACTAAACAGGATTCTGTAACTCTAAGGGAGGTGTCTGTTTACAACTGGGACGATGCGGCAAAAAGAAAACTAATATAATTTCATGTGCTGCTGAACTCTGCTGTTGCCCCGTGAAAGATAGGCAAGAGGACACGCCCTGATTTAATCATGACATGCAAAAGAGTACTG
>NC_090888.1:60546858-60566858 GCF_036669925.1 Montipora capricornis
TACAGCTGCCATTTTCATAGGAGCACTTTGCCAGGCCTCTGTTGGAGAGGCTTTTTCTCTCTTGGCACTGAAAACAATCTCTTGTATCATCAAACAGGCACCAAATACTAAAGGCCCAACTCCCACTAACAAAATTCCACCTGCACAAACATATATCTGTTTTACATTATTCTTTGTAATGCTTGCAAGTCCTACAACTGCAGGAACGAGACTCAATAACCAGGCCAATTCCCAGGGCTGTGGCTTTGTCTTAACCAATCTGTACACAATAATTGTCAAGAAGAAAAGTCAACAATAAAGCATCATTGACACTGCAGAATTTTGTAGCCAGCTGCCCTAAAAAATAATCAACTACTGACTCAGTTATAACCAGCCAGGTATATAATAGCTATAATCTAGCCCTGTTCTGAATCACATACTGTAAGATGAGTAAAACTGGTTTATTGTGGTCAGGGCTTAAATTTGGTCTTTCACTGGGTTACTTCTCTGACTACTTCCCTCAAACTTCTGTTGCAACAAAAGTTAAACTTGAAAGACAAGTTAATTGCTTGGCAATATTTCTGAGATCACACAAGGATAAGGAAGTATTTTACTTAGCTGCTGCCTCTGAACTTTGGGACAAAAGTTGTGCCATCAGGTTTTTAATTACTGATTGACAACAAAGAAAGTATCAGAATTTGCCATGAAGCCATTGTTGCACTAGGCACATTATCTTTCAACAAAATAATTGCAAACAGGCAAACATAGACTAAATACAACAGTTCAAAGTAGAAAGAAAGGTATCGGGAAATGGAAAGCAATATTCTTTGTGTGTACAGTAATCTTGCCAGTGGAGGTGACCTGGTATGATTCAGTAATACCTTACAGCTTTTCGAACTCATGGAAATACCAGGTAATCCTGTTCTGATAATGAGTTCCCATTTACATGAGAAACAAGGCAAGGCTTTTACTAAGGAGGGTTAACTCCAGCCTCGCTCTCATTCAAAGTACAGGTAACTGAGTATTCTTTATTTTCAGGTAGTGTAGTGTGTAGTGTCTGAGTAATAAAAAATAAAATAATATTGCGATTGTTTCAATCTAATTGTTTAGTCTTTTGTTTTTGGCTAGGTCAGCGAGCCAACACCATTTTAGGTTATGAGAGCTGCTTTTACATCACCTGCTTATTTTAACCTAGTTAATCTTTATAGTCATGATGGAAAGCAACCACTTCAACCTTTGTGGTATCAGCTCAAAACATTTGAGAGGCTCTATCAGGGGTTATCGCAATATGGGATATTTAGGTAAATTGTTACAGGGATATGGTGTAATAGCGATATTTCTTGTTTACAAACATTGACGTCACATTTCTTTTGATATTCAAATTTGCCAACTACGGATCAAAAGAAGTCATTGTTTCAACAGCCAATTAGGTTATGGTTGGCATATTAATAACAATAGATGACGTCACGAGAAACATTGGGGGAAAAAATTACTGGATACAGGATATTTAAAGAAGAGATTCTGGGATACCGAGCATCAAACTTGTAATCCTTTAAAACAGTCTAAAATGGGTTCGTTGCTCAATATAGAAGGCACAAAAAGTGAAAACAATACTTACAAATGCATGATTTGTATTTTTCCACCAAATATTCAAAACATCTACCAATATCGGCCTCTCCGGAGAATGTGTTCGAGGGGAAAAAACCCTCCCCCTCCCCCTCAGGGGTACAATGACGCCAACGGTAGTAACTGGCATTAGCGATTACAATTATTGGAATTAACGGCATCGGGGAGTGAAATTACAAAGACTGCGAGTGGGTTTTTTTTTTACTCACCCACTGAAGGCCGCAGCAATCCAAGCCCCGACACACAAGATAAGAAATACATGGAAGGAAAGACAGGCCTTTAATTTAGCCTTCCATTGCACGCTGTCTTTGTAATGTGAAGCTATACGCTGTCTGTGTGCAAAGTCTGATCCATCTGTTCCAGCTGCACGGGGACCATCCCTGGAGGCCATGGTAAGGCTAAGGAATATAAATTAAACCTTTGAAACTAAGTACTAACACTACAAGCTAAGCGACAAAGACATTTACTGGAGTACAATGAGTAAAATACTTCGTGTAAAATGATTTCAGTTGTCCTATTTGGTGGTCAGCGGACGTACACCAAGGAATCATGCTCCATGCCGGCAGTCGCCCGACATTTCATTTTGCTCCCGCTGCTAAAACGGAACCATGTGAAAATGAGTTTTGTTTCCGATGAACTTGCGAATGTTTTAAAATCAGTCTATATGAAGGAGGAGAGTTTTAAGACCGAAGACGCTTATTCCATATCAAATTCAGAGAAAAACAATGGTGAAGTGTCGAAGGAGAAACGCTCCAGGAAACACAAGCACAAGAAACATTCGTCCAAATCAAAATCCCGCGACAAAAAGAAGCACAAAAGACGAAAACACAAGTCTAGGTCACGATCAAGGTCAGCATCAGAGTCGAGGCCGAGATCTCAGTCAAGTGAAAGAGAAAACTCTTCCAAGCTATCTAAGAAACGCTCTGAATCACCGAAGTCAAGTTCCAAATCACCAGAAGAAAGTAAACACGATGATTTTATCTTAGTAAAGGAGAATACTCATGATGTGGAAGTCAAAAACGAGAAAAACAATGATGAAGAAAACAGACGGATTGAAAAGACAGGACAGGAGGTTGATAAGACAGCGTCCCAAACAGAAGCAAAAGGAACATATGACTCCAATTTCCAGGAGGTTGTTGACCTTAAAATTACTACGGTTGAAAATCAGGAGGCTGCAAGAGACACGGAAAGTAATGTGGATGCTAGTTTAGTGACTGTGAGTGATGGAAGAAATAAAGCCTCATGTGGAAAATTGTTTGGTGAGAGCAGAATTGATTTAGATAGAGAAAAGAATAGATCTCTGTCAAAAGAGAGAGTTGATTCTGAGAAGAGAAGTGGTTCGTGCTCCAAGGATAAATCCGGGTCAGAGGAGAATGCACCTAACTCAAAGAGAAAGAAAAGTACTTCTCGCTCGCGAAGTAGAACAACATCACCAGATGACAAGTCACCCAGAAGGACAAGAAAGAGACGGTCAAGGTCTCACTCCAGAGGCCGAGGAAAGAAGAGAAAATACAAGTCAAGATCTAGTTCTAAAGAATCATTTCATCGTAGAAAATCGAGATCAAGGTCACATTCAAGAATTAAATCATCTAAGAAAAGATCTAAGTCAAGGTCATGTTCCAGGGGACGAAATCACAAAAGACATGTTTCAAAATCCAGATCACGTTCTCATTCAGATAGTAAGTCAAGGTCTAGATCACCAAGATGGAAAAGATCATATTCTAGATCAAGAAGAAGGTCTCCTGTTTCTAGGAATTCTGGAAGGTTTTCACCTCATCGCTGGAAGAGAAGTGGTGACCGCTTTAGACAAAGGTCGAATTCGCGGTCTCGAAGGTCACGTTCAAGAAAAAGAAGCATTACGAGAAGACCAAGAGGTGGTAGGAGGTCTCGCTCAAGATCTAAGGGGAGAAGGTCACGTTCTCGATCTATATCGTGGGGTAGAAGACAAAGATCTAAGTCAAGATCTCGCTCGTACTCGAGAGGGAGAAGAAAGAAGTCCTCTTCTAGAGAGAGAAAACGGAGTAAGACAAAAAGTCGTTCCCGGTCCAAGTCAAAATCGAAAGAGAAAAATGGACAGGGTAATAGAACTTCCCAACCTACTGTTCTTAGTGCTACTACAGCATCAGCAAACAAGGTATCTGTATCTAGTGATACTGACAAACCAGTTGCAGCTGATCTTTCATCACAACAGATGAAAGTGGCTCAGAGAGCTGGAGGAAAAACTATTGCAGAGCTGACTGCTTTTTGCAAGAAACTACAGGAGGAGAGAGAAGGAGATAACACTATCGTTAAAAGTGAAGAAGGTGACAAACCTGTAGAAGGAGAATCTCATCCAGTAGCTCATCATCCATTTTTGGTGAAAGAAAAGCCAGATATCACTATACCACCAGTTATATTTCCCGTAAGTACATACATGTATCTCGGGTCTTTACGAAAAATTGAATTGCATCACTACATTTGGACTCTTTTCTGTTTTTTTAACCACTGCCTTAATCATATTTAAGAGTGTTCCAATAAATGTACTGTTGTAAAGACACTGTACTGGTAGATTTTGCAGTTTATGTCTTTTGTTCATTGGGAAGCCCAGTCAAAATGTTTTCGAGTAGTAGGCAAGCTGGCTATAGTAATAGGCAGGAGAGGCCTTCGGACTCTGCTGCAAGGGCAGGAGCCCCTTGCATGCTAGGCAGGTCCGGGGGCATGCTCTCCCAGGAAATTTTGAAACTATTGGCTTCAAATGGTTGCATCTGGTGCATTTTAGGGTAAACTGAGCCCCTACTAGATAGCATTAAGATAACAGTAATGAAGAGTCACACAAGCCTTTCGATTTTCAAATTAAAGTTACATTCTGCCAGAAGCATTATTGGAAAAAAGGATAACTTTTGTTCAAGCAAGTACTTCTCAACTGTGAAAGTGAAAAACTCACTTGCTGAAAGTTGACTCGTAATATATTATAGAGTCAATTAAACTGAAGGCTTCAGATCTTCAAATCGTTTGAGCAAATTATATATTATTTCAATGCAAAGTTATGGGTTTCTGGGGCTAAACACCTGATACTGTTTGAAAAATTTTGGAAATTTGCAGGGTCCCTGCACCAACATGACGAGATTGTTTGGACGCCATCTTGTTTGTACCTGCAACAACCTTGGCCGCTGACCATCCGCTCGGCTCGCTTCCCACGCCATTAGTACACAATGTTCAAGATGGTCTTATAGAAACGATTGTGTGCGGCTCGGGTTTATGTGGTGTATTTTTTAGTTACATGTACAAGTTGAACTGCAAGTTTTTAAGAGACCTTATAGCCTGAGAAACAATCAAGGCTTGCAGTATGCAGTCGAAACGTAGTGATTAAAGGGACAACATAGTAATGGAAATGATAATGCTTTGTTAGTATAATTTGTACTTTATAGTTTACAGTGATGAACAAAACCTCGTACCAACCTCATCCTGAATACAAGTCTGACAAATGTGAATTCGAAGTAATCGGCAGATATTGTGTCGTAGGCGGCCAAATAGCCTTCTGCCGGCACATTTTGACTGGGGTGATTGGGGAAAGCTATAATTTATTGTTATTTTGATATTAATAAATGCCTGAAATGCTCCTGATGATAAAGTTGAATCACTATGCTGTACACATGTACATTGCTGGGTGTTAAGTACTATTTAAGTGCTGCTTTTTTGAAGTCTATTAACTCATTGAATCCTGAACCACCCCCATTGCAAATGTAAAAATTGTAATGTAATTGCTTTTGTTTATAGTGAAAGTGCACTTTGCTATTGAGCTAGTTCACAGGCACTCCACTTTTAATAATTTTAAAGAAACAATTCGAACATGATTAAGAACCCCAACTGGCAGGAGGCAGCCAGTTGTCCATTTACAAAGCGTGATAGAGTTGAATCCGGGACAACCAGAAACAAATCTAAACCAGAGGTTAGAATGGGACTGGAACCTCATTGCGTCAACTGTGGGCAAACTGAATGCCCTAACCACTGGACCACTCTGCCTCCCATTGATGAGTAAAATCATCTAGCGTTAGAGTTAAATGCATTAAGGAGGCTCGAAAGGGTTTCAACTATTAGAAGACTCTCTGGTTAGATCGAATAACGCCACAACACTGTATCACGTAACAGCAATGTTATGGTACCATATGAAATACTGATTATTTCCAAACAAGAAGTGATCATTATTGTGATGTAATAAGTTACCTTGGCAACAGGAAAGCCAAGCAAAAACACCCGATATTTTGGGTTTAGTTGCTCATATCTCAAAAACGAACTCCGTGACCCCGTTTTTTATTGCTGAAAAGTGATTAAAAGGCCATGATAAAACTTTCAGCAAAGTTTAAAAAAATTATGTCCAGATGATTCAGAGCTACCTTAAAAAAAATCGCAAAATTAAGGTGGCTCTGAATCCACCTGACAGAATTTTTTAAAACTTTACAGAAAGTTTTATCATGCTCTTCTGGTTACATTTCAGAAATTAAAAATTGTGGTCACTGAGTTCCTTTTGGAGATATGAGCAACTAAATCCAATATAAAGGGTGTTTCTACAGGGCTTGCCCATTGCCACGGTGACATATTACGTCACAATAACAACTTCATCTTGTTCAGCAATAATTCGTGTTTCATTTGGTACCACAATTTTACCAATACATGATACAACGTCGTGGTGTCAATCCTTCTAAGAAGAGCATCACTTGGAAGCATTGAAACTGGTTCGAGCCTCCTTAATCCTGACCCCTGTATTCGATTTTCAGAAGATTTTTTCAATTTCTTATGTCAGTACTGTATATCCAAATTGTAAGCCCAATAAGCCAAATGCATAAATGGTGGCCAAAATTGTATTCTTTTGTTTATGTGCTATTTAGACTCACTAGTTAGCCTTGCTCTCAAGCAACATTTCTTTTGTATTTCAGGGATCGCGTTAACGCAGAAATCATGCATTTTTATGCAAATAAAATCCAAAAAATGCATCATCGAAATTTTAATGCGTGCCAGGACGCAAGGCACTGACTCAAATAACTCACACAACTTGCTTTGATTTGTCAGTATATTCTGTTGTTTGTAAAACTGTTGGAGCGATCTGTGATCATAATTGAAGTTCTAAGAAATGGGTTTTAAAACATCTAAAAAGGTTAAAACTAAATTTTCGACCGCCTTCTGCGGTCTTCTTCAGAGGAATCTACTCTGCAAGTCACTGAATGCAAATATATAGCAAAAGACGTCACTGTTCGTTGCTCCTGAGGGAGGAAACCAGTGATGCGTAAACCCTTGGAAAGGGTGCTCTTTCATTAACAGAGTTCTTGTCCAGGAATGAATGTAACGGCTCTAGAAAAAGCCTTTGTCGGCCAGTCCTATGCATATGCGTCAATATTAATTCCAAGTTGGTTACTCTCTTTTTCTCATAATTTAAAACATATTTTTGTTCTTGCAGAGGGTCACCAAGATTTTGAGACCCCCAAAAAATGCTTGGGACCCCAATTTGGCCGAACATGCGGGTCCCAGGACCCAGATTGAAAAATCCTAGTGCCATCCCTGTATTTTGTCCATGCAAACAAGGCTAGTGAGTCTAATCAGCACGTAAACAAAAGAATATTTTTTTGGCCAGCATTTAAGCATTCAGTCTATGAATGTTGCCTTAATGATCTGAACCAGTTAATTAAATGTTTATGCACTTTTATCTATTAATGATATTGATGCAATGTTGGTACTATTAAATGATTATTACACCCAATTGCAGGTCAGTATGAACAAACCCAGTCTTCCTACATTTGATCCAAGCAAACCCCTACCAGTGCAGTTTCCAGTCTCTTGTGGAAGCAAGCACCGGGAAAAAGAATCTGTTGATGATGGAGCGACAGTTGTGGCTGATGTACAGGGTTCTACAATTCAGACACAGCCAAAACAGGAAGTATTTGCTCCACCTCCCACTGAGGTGAGTGAAAGGGATATTGTAGTTAAAATGTATTTCAAGAGAGTCAACATAAAAAAAAAACAATAATTTGGTTTGTTTATAGAGTTCATAGGATACAAACTGTTCCTTTTCACAATCACTTGCACCACTCTAACACAATAATTTTATTATTCACCTTAGATTCGATTAAAGGGGTTGAAATTCACCTTGTTCCTGCTTTATGGCTGAGTAAATGTTTGCCGCTATTCACCTCCATTTTAATCATTGAGACTTTCTTCCTCTCGTTGACTTCTTGTTTAGAAGTTTGACATTAGTGAGCTTGTGGCAAAAAGAATGGAGGCCCAGAGAAAGCTTCAGGCCCAACCAAATGACATAGAGGCACTACTTACACTGCAGGAGATTCAAATGAAAATGCAGAACTGGTGTCAATCCAATGTCAAACCAGGGCAGTTTACTGGTGAGCTTGTCAAGAACCTTCTGCCAAAGGAACATTTACAAGGAGGTTTTCAAGCATGGGCGAAGAAGGTACATTTTTGTACTTTTATTTCAAATTGCTAATGCAGCCACAGGATGTTTCTTGTTTAGGATTTATTGTGAAAGAAAGATGTTTATGATTTGTCAAATTGGAGATTCTACTAAGGTCTTATCACAAAACTGTGGGGTTTGCTTCCTGCCTAAGCTACAACCTCCAGATTGGGCCAAGGCTGTTGACCAAAGGAAGGTCTACATACATTATATAGGTACATGTTCAAGCTGAGTTTTGATATCGCATGAGCATGAGGTACAAAACGATTTCCTTGAAAGTTTTGCACTCTATCTTCAAGGAAGAAAAAGTGAGAAAACTAAATAACTTCCAATAATTTACAATAGTAGAGTTTTTTAAATGAAAGTTTGGTTTGAGGAGCAACTGGATCCATTCCTGGAGTGACACCTGGTTTAATTTTGGAGTGGACTTCCTTAATTAAGCATAATTTTGGGCAATTTCAAAAGGTATGTGATTCTCTGGTGGGTACTGTACAGCTGTAAAATTAATGGTAACTTAAGGCCAAATCAAAGCAAGACAGATGTCTTAAAAATTGTCTGAATAATTATCATGTGATGACAGTTTAAAAGCTATTACAGGGTTGGGAGAAGGTTGTGCATTGATCTGGAAGGTACATGTAGGGACAGCAGGGGGCTCAAGAAAGCAGTCTTACATACATGTACATTGTTGACCAGTATTAATTTTATTTCCATCCACAGTCCACGTACATTTAGTAGTATCTCAGGGCTCGAAATTGCGACCAATACAGTCGCATTTGCAACTGGATACTGTCCCTTTGCAACTTGTTTTTTCCTTCGCTCTTTCGAAACAAATAGGTTAGCCGAACTGCTAATGTACTTTTGCTAAAATAACAAAGAAATGACAAAATCATTTTGTTTCTCGCCGGGAATTTTCTTTCAATCTGAAGATAGCGTAATTGTAGCGTAATTTAGCTGTGATGTTACGTGCACAGCTCCATTCCTTCGATTGTTTTCTTTACACATGAAGCTTGCAGGCTCATATTTTTTTTGCTAAACCACTGACAACACAAAACAGCGCAACGATTTTGCGACTAAAATTGTCGAAATTGTGACTAAATTTTCTTATCTTGTCACCTTTTACGACAGGATATTTGCGTTAATTTCGAGCCCTGTATCTAATAATTATTGCTTCTTTTTCATTCTTCCATCGTAGGACATGTTCCAGAACCTTGCACCAGTTAGTGGAGGAATTGGCATGAAGCTGCTGCAAAAGATGGGTTGGAAACCAGGCCAAGTGATTGGTAAAAGAGGGGAAGGTCACGCTGAACCCATCACTCTCACTGTCAAGATTGACAGGAAAGGGCTGAGTGCAGGAAAAGAAAAAGCTACCAAGAAGGGTGCACCTGCAGTGTTGGACCTACAAGGTACATACTTGTTTTATTAATGTTTTTATTTTATTTTGGCTAGCACGGCTCACAGCAAGTAAGTTGTGACAAAATTAATAATTTGAATGCTTCAAGAGTTAACATGTACCTCACACCTCTTACTTATAATTGTACCAAAGGGGTTGGTATGAATTTTTGTTTGCATTAAATTATATTTCATGGATAGTCTTAAAACTACAGCTAGTACTGGCTGTAACATGGTGGGTTCTTGACAACTTTCTCAGAGGTTTTTGCTCCTTTTCATCAGTTGTTGATGCCCAGTTTTGCAAATTCATCATTGTGTAGTACCTTTTTAAGAACAATATTATTATTGTTGTGCTGCACATTGCTTTTGGCCAACAGGGGGAAAGATGAAAAAACACAAAATAATTGTCCACCATATATTTTAGCCTGTAAGTATTAAGGCATAGTATTTACTCAAAAGTGAGAAGTGCACTTATCTGTACAATTTACAAATGTAGGCAATTTAACCTGTAAAATATAGGGGGCTTTAATCACTCACTGAAAAACTATGCCTCCATTAATTAACCCTTCGATGTCCAAAATGGCCGAAACCGGCTAGACTTAGTATTTTACTCTGTCTAACGCCGGACGATTTTACTAGTCAATGGGGAACCTCTGGGAGTCAATGGGTTAAAGGGATCTCAATCCATGATCTCTGTGATGCTGGTGCAGTGCTCTTCCAACTGAGCTATGAAGCAGCTCAGGTGGGAACAGTTCAATAATTCATTGCACCCCTGTCCCTGTGAAATGACTCGATGACTGAAATCAATGTATTATAATAATGTTATTATAATAGTTATACCTTATTGAAGCCACTTGAAGTTTTTGGGTGTCTATAAGAGATTTAGCAATAATTATTGAATGAGGCTGAGTAGGATATGAAGAATTCTGCAGGTCGAGGAGGGTGTTATCCACCAAGGCCAAAGGCCGAGGTGGATAACATCCTCCGAGATCTGCAGAATTCTTCATATTCTACGAAAGCCGAATTCAATAATTGCTTTATTATTCATTCAAATTATTTTCCTCGCTCAAACTTCTAAACCTACTCGCAGCCATTTTTCTGCTCAACAAAAAATTTGGTGAACAGCAGCTGGTTATAGTGAATTATGCATGTGGTTTTAGCCAATCAGAAACAAGGAAATATTTTGAATGAATAATAAAATAATTCATTGCTTCACTTGTCCAGATAAGTGCAAGGATCACTTCTCTCTTTTGGCTATAACCTACATGCAGACTTCAAATACATGCATTTGCAGGTTAACGCACTCAGTGAGTGAGTGAATTGTCAGGATTTGCCTGCACAAGTTTACTAACACTGAACGGGAAATTTCAATGGATACCCCACAAGGCTTTGCCATTTGCGGTATTGAAAATTTCGAGTTCATTGCTAGTGAACGAGTGCAGGTAAACCCGGATAAATCATGAGCAATAAGTGCGTTAACATTTGTTATTCAAATTGAATACACTGCAGGAAGAAACACGGCATTGAAACCACGCAAAAACACCTCAACTAGCTTGAATGAAAAAAATTAAAATTCTCAACCTTCCCTTTCCAAACAGATATTCCCCAGGCAGTTGCTTTCTTGGTGTTTTTAGGAATTGCATCATCAATAGAGAATCAATTTCTGCATCTGACAAATCATCAAACTTTGAGTCAACCGAGGCCATGGTGTAATGACAGTGGTGTGCTGAATTTACACCACAGCTATTACACCACTATAATGATGTCAAGGAAGTTGTTTCGTCACAACCCAGTATCCCGTGGTACAAATCAGCCAATCAGAAAATCGGAATTCATACAGTGTATGAAATTTGAATAATGCATGTAAATACACTTATTTCATGCAGAGTACCGGTATACTGCTTAAAATAACTAGGCTGGAAGTTGTTGAAATCACAGCATGTATGAAAAAAAAAAGAAACTGATCTCTGTACATTCCCTTTAAGTTATGTACTTCTTGGTATTCTGATTTTAATGTGATGCATAATTAGGAGTCTGTGCACAAGAGGCATTGGAATCTGAATTGCTTGGCTGTTTTAATGTCACTGTTTCATTTTTCGCTTGCAGTTGTGTGAATTTACAACAACTAAAGTAGCAGCAAAGCCCTTTGTTTCATAATGTTAATTAAAAATTAATATACTGTATGAAGTGAGCACTGAGTTTCACTTGCAGCTGCCAATCAACTGTCTGCTGAAGTTCCCAGCTTGCCTTTGATATACAGTAATGTGTACTTCTTTAAAGCTGGATTTTTGTTATACTGTACGTACATCATTCATTCCTCTAGACTTTTTGTTCTTAAACCTTTTTCTAATGCAAGTCACTCTTAACACAATAGCAACCCATCAGAGTAAAATGGCCCAGCTGTCTGTGCCATTCTACACTGATGGTTAAAAACGAATAAATTTTTCCCTTAGCAGTGAAGGACACAAGTCCTTTCATAGTGACGCCTGAACACAAGCAATTCAATTTGCAATGCCTCTTGATCCAATGTTGCTGAGAATTTTAGCACTGCAAGGAGATTGTTCCGTCAAACGGTTGCCATCGCAAGACTTGTTTATTGATGCAGGCAGGTAAATATAAATGGCTGTGTCTAGTGTCTGGATTTTTTCACTGTTTATTCCCAAGTGGATTCAGAACTACATGTACCCTGACTTACTATGAGTTCATTACATTATCTCCTTGGGTTTATGAGGTAAACATAAACTGACCTCGGCAAAGAGATTGAAATGATTTTTCAGGGTTATCCTTTCATCCAAAGGAAAAAAAATATTCTAAATTTGCTTGGACAATGGCTAATGCTTGATATTTAAGCTTTCTCTTGTGTCAGGATGGAGCTTATACAATGGCTCTTGGGATTGGCTAAAGAGTGGAAACCGATAATAATAATGTCATTGATTAATGGCCTGGCTTTCGCGAGAAAATTCTAGATCTCAAATCGTCTTCCGAACAGATATTTTCCGAAAATTGACGTTGGGTGCCCCTACTATAACTTAGGGCGATTTCCATTTGACAGAACTGACCTGCCAGACTGGGCATTTGGAAGGACTAACTCTACAACGCATTCAAATTACACACACTTCGAGGATGGTATACTCCTCCAGAAGAATGCGAGGGATCACCATGCAAGTGTTCCTTCAAATTGTTGCACTTTCTTTGCAAATTATTTGGTCTGGCCGGCCAGTTCTGACAAAAGGAAATCGCCCTTAAGTCGTAGAGCATCCGAAATAGTAATTGGAAGGTCGTAGGGTTCGACTCCTGCAAAGAAGGCACTCGGATTTTATCCGGGTTTCCCGGAGTCAATGTTCATCGACAAATAGATCTGTTCATTACATATAATATACTTCAGAAACAACCTACCCCAAATCCTAAACGCAATAGAGGTGGGCACTGATCCAAAGAGGTTAGGAAGATCTTTATGGTATCTAAAACTCTTTCCTGTGACCAATCTACTACATGAACCTAGGTGATTCCCAGTTCTAATACTTCCCACCCAACCCACACAGCACCAACGAACAGTTTTATTAGAAACCTCCCCATGAGGTCACATCTGCATTTCCATCTTCATCTCCATGTCCCAGCACTCGGCAAAAGTTTCGCAGGTTCAAAACCCCAATCAGCCCAACACTCAGAGACTTAAAATTAACTTACAGAGGAGAAAGTGCTGCCTTTGTAATTTCATCTGCAAGTGGTTAGCTTTCAAGTCTTCTTTAGATAAATTCTATATACCGTAGGCCCTGTCTCACAGTCTTCCCTGACAATCGACACTGTGGGACGTTAAAGAACCCACACACTGTTTGTGAAGAGTTGAGGGGAGGGGGGGGGGGGGGGGTGACACCTGTGTCTGTGGTCTACACTGTATCTCTCAGAGAATTGTAAACTGCTATGAGACTGTATGTGATGATTTGAGGGGGGGGGGGGGGGTGATACCGGTGTCTGTGGTCTACACTGTATCTCTCAGAGAATTGTAAACTGCTATGAGACTGTATGTGATATGCGCGGTGTATAAATCCATTACAATTACCGTGTCATGTTGAAGTTGTTTTTACATGTAAGTCGTGCCTATTAAGCGAGGAAAAGGACAGAATTGTATTGGACAGAAATATCAGTTTTTGATCAGGGCCACGTTGCATGAATTAAGATCAATGCTCTCTTTATTGTTACGGTTGTATTTAACTGGTTAAGCGCCCTCCCTAGCCTGCTGCAAACAACATGGTTCAGTAGTTCTGAATCCTACATCTTGGGAATAAAGTGTGAAAGATCCAGATTCAAGATTGCCAGAATGAAAGTTAAATATTCACCAATACAAAGAACTGACAGAGGGACCATCAATATTACTTTGTTAGAACTTTGCCGTGCCATTAATTTTTACAAAAGGTGGTTTCTTTGATGAATAATGAATTAATTCACTTGTTACCCTTTACGAGTTCGAAAAGAGTTTCTCACAGTCATTGTTGGTTTATTATTTTATTTGTAGCGCCAAACAATGAATATCGTCTTCGCTAAAATGACCAGGACAAATTGTTCGAAGCTTGGTTGACTCTAAACATGACAACCTATAGGCTTTGATATTACTTCACCAACAGACCATTCTACAGTTCTACATGTATGCTCAGTTACTAGGCCTTTGAAACAAACCTCATTACTTTTCTTATGTAAATCATGTTGTTTTAATGCTAACGAGTTTCTATTTACATAACAATAACTGTAAGGTTGGTATAAAAGCAAGGTCAATTCCAGCCGCGCTTTTATTCAGAGACCTGGTAACAGCCCAGGGCCCGGTTGTTCGAAAGCCGATTAACTTAATCCTGGATTAGCGTAAGCTTTTGTTTCATGTTTTCCTCTTTTTGGTGAAAGTTCCTTTTGCTTAATTTTGTTTTTCAAGATTGGCTTCCTCTAATGTAAAGTCTTGCCGAATATCAGCGTTGAACAGCATTTGGGAGCAGAGAAATAAACTCCTTGGTTAATTTTAAATCTGGGATTAGATTTAATCGGCTTTTGAACAACCGGGCCCAGAACTCTAAAATGGTTTATTGCCTGCGCTAACCGAGCTTCCAGCAACTCCGCCTTCGTGTTCTTGCCCAAGAGCAAGAGCCCAGTGTTCGTCTGATGCAAGATCACTTTAGAGTTGGTTATTTTACGCAGCTGTGTTCCCGGACACGTCGTCGGCTGGCGTTCTTGTGACTGCTAATTTGCATGTGAGGTTCACAGAAAGATCAGAAATTCCTGCTAAAATTTCTGGCAAGGTTTTTCTTTCAGAAGCCGAGTTGGCATCATGCATTTGGAAAACCTTCCGTTTGTCTTTGCGATAACACTGTAAGCTTGTTGTCAACGTCCTAAAAATTGCGCAGATATTAGGCTATTAGATTTAGAGTTGGATTTAGTATCAATCAAAGTTTTTTGCTTTGCTAAAAAAAAACCCCTATGATCTTGTAAGCGCCTTATTTTATGGTTTATGGTTTTGTTTTTCTTTGATACTGATACTCGCTGATACAAGGCGTATGTGCATGAGGCTAGCTTCGTGGGTTTTTTTCCCTTATGGTATTGGTGGATATTTTCTTTCCTGTCTACCCGACATTACGTCTTCCATAGGCAGTAATGGTAAGCATGCGCACAACGTTGAAATTCCAGCTGTCGCACAAAGATGTCTGAGCATAGGAGAGAATGTGTTTAAAGGGAACCTCCACTCTTGAAAATAAAGAGTGCCTAATTGTGAGAAATGCTCCGTCATAAATGATTATTTTTTCTGTGAGGTTGAGCGGAAAAGATCTTATCAAACAGTATTTTGGTCTAGAACTTTCTAGAGCGCCGCCATTTTGTATTTGATGACGTGTTACGGTTGCCTCTGTCAAGCGACACTAAATTGTCTTTCGCAAAGTAGAGGCTTCCATGTTGCGTCAAAAATTATAAAATGGAGGCTCCCAAGGAATTTTGAAACTAAAAAAACATGGGAAGTGTGTAAGCCAGTATTTCCAACTGAATCTACGGTAGCCTGATTTGATTAGGAGAGTAGAGCCGGGTAACCTCCCTTTGACTGAATCCCACAAGTAAAGGTCTGAAAACGAGTCACATGGAATCAAAACTTCTTTGATTTAAGAATGTATCTTTTCCTGGCTGTTACACAAACATTTGACGTGATGATTGTCGGAACGTGAAAATTAACGAGAGAGTTGCGAAATGCTCGACCAAAGAAATTTGAAAACTTTAGTTACGAAATACAAATTGGTGTCTTCGTCTCTAAAGAATATATCTTCATGCAATGCATGAGTAAATCTCAACTATGGTTACTTATCGTCCATTGAATGTGGTGCGAAATTAGCGGGTCAAAACCTGAGTAGTTGAAATCTTCTTTTTGCCTCATCACTTAAAAGTTTTCTAATTGATGTTCTTTAATTTGTTTTGTAGGAAAGCACCCAGTGTCTGCATTGGCAGAATACTGCAGCAAGCGAAAGTGGCAGCTTCCTGACTACTCGTTGATCTTTGATCATGGCCCCGCTCACCATAAGCAGTTCCTTTTTAAAGTGTTAGTCAACGACACTGAGTATCAACCTGCTGTTGTTTGCGGCAACAAGAAGCAAGCCAAAGCCGAGGCAGCCATCTTTGCTCTAAAAGGTCTAGGGCTTATACCTGAAAATGCCGACATCTCTGCTTTATAAATCATACTATCGGTCAATTTTAGTGCGTGGGGTTGAGTATGTGTCGAATTCAAGGCATGATTTTTGGGTTCTGATTCGGTTATGATTTCTCAGTTCTAGTTTCTCACGTGTCTTAACTTGCGAAGTCGAAGTAATGCGTACGAATGTCGTTCCTCATGGCCAGTCTCGGCGCTTTACTGGGAGAGCTGGCTCTGGGGGAGAGAACAAATTAGGAATTTCGTAACCTGCGATCAGGCTCTATTTTAGTTTCGCGTGGTCCGTAATGTGGAGTTGGCGAAACGAAAAATAGAGCCTGACCAAATTCCTCTTCGAAATTTCTTCTGCCCACTTTTTTTGATTGATTGACATGTCCTTCATCGGTCAATCAAATTTACTTCCATTACACCAATACACGCGTGGACGGCAGATTCACGGATTCACGCTACCGGTATTTTGTTTTGACCAGAGTTAATTACCGTGGGAGGAATATTATAAACGAATTCGAAAGTTACCGTTGGCTTTAATTTGAGAAATGCACATTTGTAATTCTTCCTCCGAACTTCACTGAATATGCAATCTTTTAAGCTTGACATCTTAACTTGTAATTGAGATAACCTTGCATTTTGTCGTTGGACGGTTTGGCAATAGATTTTTAACGAAAAAAAAAGAAAAAAGAGAAATACATTATTCCTTTAACGTGTTTGCCCATGAAGGTTTCTTTGGTGATTTTTTCGGGTAATATCTTCAGTTGCAGAGTATTTCTGGAATTGCGCGCAGTAAAATCATGATAAGTTTGGCCGTTAATTTTTTGATGGGGTACGAACAGTAAGATGGACTCGCAAAGTTTCGTTTATTTTTGTACAATTGGTCTCATGCCATTTCAGTTTCTGGAGAGCGAGTGTTAAGTTAAATCAACTGGAAATGTTATGAAGCAATCTTGACTCCAAACTGTGCAAACAAACCGTGTCATGTACAGTAAGTAAATAAAGCCGTTTGATACACAGATATTCAAAACATGCATTCGTGTAACTTGCGACTTTATCTGCATCTCCTCCTGTTGATATATATGGCCTTTGTCTCCTCCAGGAAACCAAATGCATCGACTTTCATTGCCATTTGAAAGAACCAGCTATTTAGCTTTCAAAACGTCAGGGAAGTTTGTGCCAAAGTACTTTCAACCACATGGCCACAGAGCTCGACAACGGAATCGCTAATTTCACTCTTTCCAGAGATTCAAACCCGATTCTGGACAAGTTATGAGATGTTTCAGATGGCATATCTCTATTTATACAAATAAAATCAAGTTTCACCGTCCACGTCATTGTAAGAACAAAAGGGAGCAAATTTTTTCGTACACTTATGGCGGATTAGTCTCGAGGACTTCACGAGAGCTCCGCGCAATGACGATGGCATTTTCACTTCCGGCGTTTCAACAGCCAATCAGATCACGAGTTTGATCGGCCAAAATTTGGCCGACCATCCGGAATTCTTGAGAGACTTTTGGTCAGGCCCAATTTTAGCGAGCGACGACATAAGAGAACATATGGGCGAAGCTAAAAATGGGCCTGATCGCAGGTTAGGAATTTCGCTAAAACCCGCTCTCTGGGAAGCCCCTCCAAGCATTTGTTAGTGTGTAATTCGATTCCGATGAAAGTGATGGTCACACTTAATGGCGGACTTCGTTTTCTTATTTCGTAACTAGAACGAGAATGCTGACAAGTGCTTGTGTTACGCAGCACCGACTTCATTTTATGCTAACTCAAGCCTAGTTCACTGGTCAACCTTTACAAGTTACGCAAACTTCCGTATGTCTTTCCTATCTTCATGTTTTTAAGTCTCCTATATTTCAGTTGTAGGGCTTCCGAACTAGTCATCGGAAGGTTAACGTTTCTACTCCTGCAAGGAACATTCAGATTTTTTTCCGCGTATTCCGAGCCTTCATCGATTCCGTGTAACAAAGGTCATAATTCAACGTCTTTCGTGAAAAAGTCTTTGTCACTGACCTGTTAATTAGGAATTTTAAGTGTTGCATTTCCGTCTATCGACAAATCGCTCATCCAACCATCTTAATCCCTCTTACTTTAACCGATTGTCACAATTATATTCTGTTTGTGTTGAAAGCAATTTGTATTAAATTTCTTAAACATACTATTGTGTGGGTGCTCCTTCACTGACAGGTGTTTATATTCATCCTCAGCCCATTTTTTGATCGAACATCATAAATTAAGACGTGCTCGTACCTTTTTGTCCTTACACAAAAGTAAAGCGCAAAGGTTTTGGTAAAACACTAGGCAACATTTTAGGAGAGCCGCGACAAGCTAGCAAAGCAAATACAATGTCGTTTTGCTTTCAAGTTATTTTTGGTGACCAGTTACTGTATTTTCGTTCGCCTATGGTTAGTATATGTAATAGGTCTATATGCTGTCCAATTTGGAACTAATTAGATGAGAAAAATTCTGAGGACAGCCAAAATTGGACGAGGCCGTAGGCCGAGTCCAATTTGGCAGCCCGAGGAATTTTTTGAATCCGATTATTGAAAAATTGGAGAAGCATCTAGTCCTTTTACCTACTAATTATATTGCTAGTTAGTTGTAATTGGACATCGAGTGGTCAATTTCCAAATTCATTCAACATTCGCGATAATAAGAGAAATGTTGAATGGTTGTTGATGAAAAGTGTAAAAACTCATTCAGCATCGATTCAACTTCCAGGTTCGATTCAACGTCTTTCAACACGGTAGGAATAGACCTTTTTAACAGTTGTAGCTAGGTTACCTGGCTTAAGAATGGAATTTAGGCTGCCAGTGATCCTTGCTTGCATGCTTTAATACGTACAAACCTTTGTGCTTTTCTAATGCTAATGTACGCTAGTTAGAATTACAACAACACGATTTACATGATAAAGCAGTGAGGTCTGTATCAATGGGCAATTTTCACGATGGCGTCATTTGACAACAACTACCACAATTCAGTTTGTTTTTCTTTTCATATTTAAATTTTGTATTCCCTGTGGGGTAAAAATAACATTAGCTCTAATTAACATAAGACAAGCGAAACCTGAAGGATTCTGGTACTTGTAGTCAAATGGCGTCATCGTGCAAATGGCCTATTGGCCGCAGCGGAAAATACCATTATACTCTTTGTTTGTCCACCCAAATTTCAAGTGAGTATGCATTGTTTTTGCTTTCTCTTGGGAACATTGTAAGTCCCAAGAGAAACAAGAAACAATGCTTAGTCAAACTTTGGGTGGACAAACAAATAGTATTATGGTATTTTTCGCTTCGGCCAATACAAAATCACCGGCAATCTCACAGCCATTCATGGGCTGGGTCACTGACCAAACAAGTTAAAAAAAGAATAGCACCTGAATGATGAGATGTAGTTACACTCGAAATTGGAAGCGCAAGCGAAGACGACTTTCCCCTCCTCCTTTTGCTGGCTTTCGTTTACCCTGTACTTTCCGGGTGCATTTTGGGTGCAACAAGACTATCTGTATCTTCAAAAAGAAGACAATCTAGACTAAAAACCTTATTACTTTCATCATTGTCATCATATCGTTATTTACCTTCAGATTCAGTTTAGGGTAGCTTGGTGTAGCTAGTATATCCGAGAATTTACCCTACCAAACATGATACACAACACAATGAACACACCACACATCGGGAGCTCCATGCCCTACTCTTTGGGAATAGCGTGTGGGTTCTTTTGCGTCCCACAGATTTATAAACATCGAAGGGGCGTGAGACGGGGCTTACGGTTTATCGTCCTTATCTATCTCTGTTCTTATTTTGAGAACATGCTAAAAAGAACAGCTTTTCCGAACATAAGAAATGTAGAGTGTGTACAATAGTTGTCGAGAAGGTTTCATTGCCATATTATATACTAAGCCAAGTTATTCAC
>NC_090888.1:60571858-60581858 GCF_036669925.1 Montipora capricornis
GAGCAGCCATTTACAAAATTTCTCTCGATTCCTTTTCGAATTTTGAATTAATTAATGCCTTGATATATGTCACACATAGCAACGTTTCGCTGTCTTCTTCATAACATGAGACCAGAGGAACATTTTCATTTCATTGGCTAATAACAAAAGACTTTGCGACGCAACAAAACTCGTTGCGGTCATCGCGGAGCTCTGAAGAAACGTTTGCCTTCCCTTCTTTTAAGGGCTAAGAAGGACTGCAAGTGTTTACGTTTTTAATTAATATGCCTACCTTTTCCAAAAAAACTGACAATCTATCTTGTTTCAAAGCCGCCACAGCATAACTTGATTGCACCACATTGAAAAGAGAACAAGTGTTTTGCTCTTTTCTGTAACTAGCGCTCCTGCATTCGCCTCGCCTTGCACAAATTTGGGAACAGGCTAACACCGAGCTGGCGTATCCATTCCACATAACATTTGCAGCTGTCGGAGGCAGTCGATTTTCACTGACTTTAAAAAAAATACCTTGCGTACTTGATTTTGTTGTTGCTGTTATTAAGCTTAACATGATGAAAGATGTGATAAACATCTGCAAAAAAAGAAGGCGCTATAAGCTGGTAAATAACTGACTAAGGCAGAAATCGAAAGGAACTTATCGACAACAATCAATTTGATACGAGTATAAAAAAAAAAAACGTTTTTGACATGAACAGGCATCACCTACTATTTGACAACTAAGCAGAACGGATTCAAACATATCATATTCCAACGCTGATTTACTAACTGATGAAGCCTTCGTTTGTATTTAAAACACTTGCGTTTTAGATTGGTTAAATAAAAGGAACGCTATTAGTAGTTATACTTTGTTTCCTCGTGTCTCTCAGCGGTCCTAGCCTAGAATTGATGTAATAGTACTTTTACGAAGGAAGTCGTTATCTTTAATTAAGTTCTGTTGTGATCGCATCTCACACGTGTGATTCAAACAGCTAGCTGGAATCAAATAATGGGTAATTTTTAATAACCTGGTGACGGACAGAAATGAATATCTGTCAGTCGGTACGTCTCAAGAAGACACAAAACGTTTGATTTTACATTACCTTTCTCAGGGATTTTATTTACACTATCGTCAACCCTTAAGGCAATATCGGATATATGACAAAATTTAAGAGCATTTCCGATTTGATTCAGAGAAAACAACAAAAAGGAAATCTCATGATCCGGCTGATTGAAAATGAAAATGCTATCACCGGGCCTGCGGAAGCTGTTCAATTATGGAGTGAAAGTCGAAGGATGTGTCAATAATATTCGTGTCGTTTTTGGAACGAATCATCAAAGTATTATAACGTTAAGCGCCAAAGTGCTTTAAAAGGAAAACGGCCGGCCCATGCGTGATTTCCATCCTTCCATTGTTCTTCATGCTCAATTTATTTAACACCATCGCCCGCCAACCCGTTCCCTGCGGGTTTGGGCGAGAAGACGGGTGACAGTTTGGACTAAAAAGCGATAACTCGTTTTAGTATGACGTTCAGTCACCTATTGAAATTAATAAGCCAACCAGGGTCGAGTTTCTCGAAGCATGATTACGAAACGAGTGCCTCTTCGTATGGTATTACAAAATTTGTATAGGTAATCACATGATTTCGAGTGCAATTTGGAATAAATAAGAACTAGTAAATTTTTTTTGAAAGGGAAACCTACATCTATTGTCGTTATTTGCAAAAGTGGCTCACACAAGTTTCAATAATTCTGAAGGAATAGCCGTATTTGAACGATTAACTCTACAACACTGTTTCACGTAAGGGCAATGTCATGGAAAATGTCATCAGAAAAGAGATTAGCAGGCTAAGATAAAACTCTCTGGAAAGGTAGAAAAAAATCTCAGGCTATCGGATTCAGAGCCACCATAAAATTTTCCAACTACGAAGGTGGCTATGAATCCACTCCAAAGAACTTTTTTTAGCCCAGCACAAAGTTTTTTTTTAGCCCGAAAATCAATTTCCTGCAATAAAAAATGGGGGTCACTGAGTTCGTTTTTAAGATAAAAGGGTTTAAAGACAAAATACAGGGTGTTTTTAGACGGCTCTTTTGTTGCCATTGCAACCAGAAGCCGATGACCAGGTACACGAGGTCTATATAACCGCATTTTCACAGATCCACCAATTTTTAGGCAATTTCTTCAATAATATTTGACTTGCACGAGTGACCATTCTCAACCCCATGGGGTCTCCCATGGGTAATAATTTCTCATCCAAACCGTTTGTGATTAGCAGCTGGTTTCGTGTTGAAAGAAAACAAGAGATATACCGAAGGACCTGCTTAACTTTGTTGGACTGTGTTTCAAATCCATAATATACAGCCCTGTGGTGCAAGAGTGTCTTTCGTTAATTTCAACTGAATAGCGCATGCACAGGCCCTAGACCTGTAACCAGTTCAAAATCTTCAGGTTGTCTGACTTTACATTACTAAATTCTAGTTAGGGCGAACTATCGGGCTTCGAACAACCCATTACAGAGCTTCATTGGTTGCCAAAACAAAGGCCTCTTTAAATTTGTTTCATTGGTTACTTGCTGCGAAGAGTTATTTAATTCAGACACCTTTTCCGAAAACGTGTCAACTATTATTAATTATTTTTCTAATCATTGATCTTCACGGTGGTACTGGCTTGAAATGAGTGACCGCGGTGAACACAACGGAACAAGAATGTTAATACTATATCACTCTACTTTACTTACGCGAGAAATGAAATTCCTCCTTGCAGGGGCAAAGACCAAACGAGCTTCTTCACTCATGCCTCTAGTGATAATCAGTATGGCGTATGCTAGTCCAAACGTGACAAAATATCAAGGCTGCCAGTTTCATGTGTCAGTTATATATTTATACATCAAGTTTCTTTTATTCATACCAAGTTGTCATATACTTATGTCAAACGATATATTTATTATACCAATTTCCTAGATATTTTATCAAAACAATTTCCCTTACCAATTCAACTATGCCTCTACCAAGGCGACTTTTTCATTTTTGCTAAAAGAAAACTCATGTCAAGTTTACGTGCACATTTTTATAAATCAGGAAAGCCCGGTAACGAGCATTTCTAAGGAAGAGGAAAGCTGAGAACGAGCCGCATAGGCCACGAACGTCTTCAATAGCAACCTTGTTCCCAGGGCTCGGCGGAGAAAAGCCCTGGGAACGAGATTGCGCAGAAGAGTTCTTCGTAAACTGAGCTTGTCTGTGTTCACAATTCACCGCGTAGCTGAGTTCTTGCATTGTCGAGAAGGGCTGAGCAGAGCAGTACGAGGAAACGTTGAGTAACGTATTAACGCATCATTGAAACACGTCTTCACCAGGTAGCTCTCAGTCATGACATTGAGCGGCTAATGGACGCTTTAAGACAAATCTTGGTGAGACTGGAAAGCCTCTACTGCCATAACACCGAGGAAACTGACAACGAGGAAAGTACAGCAGGTTCAAACGGCGGCGCAAACTTATGAACTATATCCTTGTGGGCAAGGCTGATGGTCTCGACGGTATTCCAACCTGCCACGTTATCATTTACAAGTTGTTGGGTCTTCCCTGACACATATATATTTTCACTGGTATCATTCCAAAGACTGGAAGAGTGCCAGAGTAACTCCAATTTTTAAAGGTTGACCCAGCAAATTACAGGCCTCTCCTTTCTGTATTAGCTAAGCCATTTTTAATGAGTTAGAGAATAAGCTAGTTTTGAAATATCAGCCTGGCCTTAGACCCATGAATTAGATAAGAGTGTTTTTAGGGCATGGGTGGGCTCCCCAGCACAGCCATAAATGAGTCTATTTTTAGAATACCCGTTCCCGCGAAAATCAGTTTTCATGTCCCTGAAAAAAACATGGGAGAAGCAGTCACGCGTGACATGGCTTCTTCTGATTGGTTAAAATTGGCGGCCTTTGTTTGTTTCTCGCGCAAAGTGCATCTAAAAAAAATCTATTTGTGACTGTGCTGGGGCAAGTCCGCAAAGTGATAGATCAACACTTTTATCTAATTCACTCTTGGACCCATGCACTCCACTCTTACGGCTCTTTTTGACATGACAGACAATTCGTGTCTTAACATTGACGATGGCTTGACAAATGCCATTCTGTTTATTGGTTTAAAAAAGTCAGTTGATACTATAAGTATTGACCACGAAATTAGCTTTAGGTGTTGGGTTTCCATCTTTTAAATCAATCCTGATAGTGCTGTCCTTAATAATGGATTTTCTACAAATTAGCGTCAATTGTCAAGGGGGGCTAGACAGGGTTGACCCTTGTCACCCTATCTTTTCATATTAGGAGTTGAAATCTCAGCATGTAAGATACGACAACACCAATAAATAGAAGGAATTCAAATTTTTAATTCTGAAGTTAAGATAAGTTAGTTTATTGACGATACTTCGCTAATATGTAACATTTGCAGATCTGTAGGAAAAGCGATCGAAGTTCTAGATTATTTTACGAATGTTTCTGGTTTGCGATTGAATTCTTGTAAGACCATAGCCTTGTGGCTTGGGCCCTGGTGTAGTACTGAGAGAAGAAAAACCGTTTGGGTTTATGTGGCCTAAACAGCCTGTTCGCGAGCATTAGGTATTTTCATATATCGTATGACGAGAAACAAAATATTGAAAAAAAAAAAAAAATTCAGGACTCAATTGTTTCTAGATATTTTAAACAGGTGATGGAAAATAAATTTAGAGTTAGGTATATTATGTTGTAAATAGTTTTTCGCCTTGAAGTTACATTTTATCTTTGTAATCATTATTTTGATGTTTAATAAAATCATTGATTATATCTCTCAGATAGTACGCGCGCTGTGATTGGCTAAATTAGCGGACCATATTCTTCTGTACGGCCCGCTTGATTTGAAATTTTGATAAAGCATTCTCTAGCAAGTTTTTCATGTTTTTTCTGTTGCATAAACCTGTAAAACACTTTGAATCTTGCGAGCAACTATTTTAAAAAGCCAAAAATTTTGAAGTTAAATTATCGTTTTTCAGATGTTTATGGCGGTTGAACCTTCGGCTTGACTTCAACTAGTTTCTTTTCCCGCGCGGATGATATCTTAGCTTACTAACCTCGTTTTCTTGGTCCGCACCGAAAATTACGGACCCTTATCTTTGCCCTTAGATTTATGGCAAGCGCGCTTCTCGCTTGGGCCATAAATCTAAGAGTATAGCCCTCGAACTCGGTTAGTAAGAGGTATATGTGTGTAATAACAAGGAAAAAAAAGGAAAAGATAAAAAAAATTGATTATGAGATCCTTCTGTTTGGGTTTAAGGTGCAAGTCTTAATCTTTTTCGAGATTACTTCTCTGATAGAACTCAGTTTACAGTTTTGAACAAGGTAAATTTTGAAACTAGTTACATAGGTTGTGGGGTGCTTCAATTCTTGGCCGTCTGCTATTCCTACCATACATGAATGACCTCCCAACCTGTAACCTTCTGTCAGATGTGAGGATGTACGGGGATGACACTAATCTCACTTCTGTCCCCCAAAAGCCTGAATAGCTGTTTTCATTACCCCCCTCACGATCTGAAACAATGGCTTGACTGTGACCGTCTAAGTCTTTACTTAATGTCCCCAAGACCAAGTGTCTGTTTACATGGACAACACATAAAATCTCTCTGTTCCCAAGTGAACATCACAGCTGCGTGGGCATTCAATTGAAAGAGTCAATACGTACAAATGCTTAGGCGTTCAGGTGGATAAAACACTCTCGTGGGAGGCTCACATCTCGGAACTCGACCGAAACGTTGCTGAAGTACTTGCTGCCCATATAGGAGACGATATGTCCTCAAAGTACCCTAGTGACGATTTATAAGTCACTGACTCTACCACATATTGATTATTGCAGCGCTGTGTGGGGCTGTATCGGTAATGGTCTCAACTAAAAACTAGCAAAACAAGACGCCTGGAGGCGTTTACGCGGGATAGGTCGATGTAAGCTTGTTTAACTTTTAATGGGTAGCGATAATCGCAGTCTGTTTACACTAACAAACAAGCTTGCGTGAGGAAGGCTACTTGCATTAAGTGGCAACGAAGGAAACCTGGAGTTTGAAAAGTGGAGTAGCAACCGATTGGCGCGCGGACACAGGGTATTTTCTTACATCAAATAATTTGAGAAGCTGATCAGGGCTCCAAAGGGTCATCTCAGTGAGGATATGTAATTTTGACTGCAGGAAAGGGCCATTTCAGTCTTCGGTGTTGTAAATTTTATTTTAGCCAATGCAATAAAGGACATTCAAGTCTCAAGAGAGAGCGAGAGCAACAGACAATAGACTATCATTGTCTGTCTACTGATATCCCATAACGCTGATATTGCATAAATACAATTGGCAAACTCGTTTGTTCGATCGATGGCAAGAACAGGTTCCCAGTTGGACGCACACTCTATATGCAAGTATTCACGGTTCATGACAACCAAAAGACAGGGCCCATCAATCCAAGAATTCAATCTCCGTTCACTATTTGACGAATGAACAAACTTCCGGGAGCGTTGGCTTGACGTATCTATCCTTGATCTTGCACGAGATTCCAAGATGGACTGGAGCCAATGAAATCGCACAATAGAAAACCACTGTGATTACAAAATAAGGTAGCACGCATAATAACAGGGTCTGATTGGGATGTCAGATCTGTCCAGATTCCTCGTGCCTTCAAATGGAAAAGCCTCGCCGACAGACGTGAAAAACAATAATTGAAATCTTTAATATTCAAAACAGTAAATATATATTCAACAACAACAAAACTTTATTTAACCACGGGTTCCTTTTCACTAAAAAGTGGTCTTCTGAAGAGCCGTGTGCATTAACACTAACAAATAAAATGCCTAAGAGTACTTTTAAAAAAGCTAAAACTTAAAAATTACAAGGATCGTTGAAATATCTTATATTAAGTGTTAAAAAAAGTATTTTCTAATTTACAATAGCAGAACAAAAACTATTTAAAGAAGTGGCCTGCCTAGCCTCGGCTGACATTAGACTGTTCCATGATACTGCGCCCCTGAAACGGAACCTCTTTTTGAGGGCATCAGTGTTTGGCCGAATAAACAGGTTATGTTGGACGCCCTGAGGGTTGTGTCAGTGGATGGTATTTACGCTGGCGACTTTTTCAGACAGGTATTCGGGTACAAGGTTTTTCAACCCCAATACCGGCAATCTGGACTTGTGAGGAGACCATCCTTTAGAATCTCCATGGAGCACGGACATGGCAAGGATACTTAGACTTTCTTCAAGAACCCTATCCCGGCCGTCGTCGGCAATTCGTTCTTGGGGAGCTGAAGACAGAATCTCTCTGATCAAGTCATTCAATGTGGCATCTGAGATTTGGGTGACGTTACCACCATCGCTAACAGACACACCGCGTTTGAACCTATTGTACTGTCCTCGTTGTTATGGCGGTACAGGCTTTCCAGTCTCACCGAGATTTGTCTTAAGGTGGCTTACTACAGTTATCCGAAGAAACAATATCAAAATTTTGAAATCTGTGAAATTAAAGCAAAATGATGTCTCTTGTGTAGTGTTGGTCACTGCAATTGATGTAAAATGTAATTTTACCGAACAAATAAATACAAATCAACGCTTAATATAGTGACGGACTTCCTGGATGGGGGACTGGAAACTAGACATTTCAAAGGCCTTTTTCTCAAAACCTAGCCGTACAACCAGGGTTAAAATTTTGCGAATTAGTAAACAACATGTAGACAAAATCGTCAACATTTTTCAAAAAGTTCTATCAGACAGTTTTTCAGTTATTATTAAAATAGACGAAATCGACGTTTTTGTCATTTGTGAAAAACCTGTCTGGCAGATTTAACTATTTATTTCTCTACATAATTTCTTTTTCTCGCTTTCGGAAATCCTGAAATTTTGAGGTGGGGTTGTACGGCTGGTTTTCGAGAAAAAATCCTTTGAATTGTCTAGTTTCCATTCCCCCCTTCAAGAGCTCGGTCACTACGTTTAGCATTTTCCCCTGATATGCATTTATTTGTTCGGTAAAATTACATTTTACATCAATTGCATTGACTAACACTTCAGAAGAGACTTCCTGTTGCTTTAATTTCACAGATTCATATGCAAAACATTGATCTTTTTCTTCGAAAAACTGTAGTAATTATAAGCCACGTTAAGGCGTTTATCAGCTGCTCAATGTCATGACTGAGAGCTACCTTGTGAAGACGTGTTTCGAATGATGCATTGATACGTTACTCGTAACGTTTCTTCGTGCTGCTCTGCTCTTCTCTTCTCGGCAAGAACTCATCTTGGACTTCCTGGCACGCGGTGCATGCATTGTGAACACAGACAAGATTCGTGACCGCCATGGTTTTCAGATTCCCTCTTCCTTTTTGACATGCTCGGCACCCTGGCTTCCTTGACTTATAAAAACTTTGCATGAATTTTTTTTTTAGCAAAAATGAAAAAGTCGGCTTGATATAGGCATAGTTGCATTGGTAAGGTAAAATTGTTTTGACATAAATATCTGGGAACTTGATATGAATATAAAAAACTTGTACAAATATATCGTTTGACATATTAAAATATATGACAACTTGACATGAATATAAGAATCTTGAATTGACACGTGAAACTGCCAGCCTTGATAATTTTGTCACGTTTGGGCAAGAAGAATGGCGATAAAATTCGAAGGCGTTCTTATTCTCGACGACAAAAGAGACTTGCCTGTTGCGAAAGTCAAGAGAAATTCTACCGTCAGAAACTACTGGCACAATAACTACAGACCACCACCTTCGAACAGCAGACCAAGCGATTACGGAGGTCCTCTTAAAAGCCCTGCGATGCAACTCAACGAGATGAGGCAGGACGTAACTTATAAGGTTGTCTCTCAAAAAGGCCCTCCACATTGGCCAACGTTCGTTGTAACAGTGAAAGTCGACGGAAATGTCTATAAAGGAAGAGGTAGATCTAAACAAGCTGCGAGACAAAACGCAGCGGAAAATGCTTTGCGATCTCTGCGTCGTCACCATGAGATAAGTGGAAGGCAGCCGACTGAAAGGAAGCAAGTTTGTAAGCGGAGCAAAATATTCGAGCAGTTACTAAGGAAAGTCGACAGAAGTGTCCACAAAGGAAGAGATAGTTTTAAACAAGCTGCGAACTCGCAAGACGCAGCGAAAAATGCATTGGGATCTCTGCGTCATCATGGTGAGATGAGAGGAAGGCAGCCGACTGAAAGGAAGCAAAGTTGTAAGCGGGACAAAATACTCCAGGAGTTATCGAGGCCAAGTAGCCCTGAATTGCATACTGATTTCATCAACGAGGTAAGCGAAATCTAGTCATGTAATTTTTTTTTCCTCTCTGGTTACTCAACAGGAATACGGCATTTTCACTTTCAGTTTCAGTTTATCAGAATGGTATCGAATTTCTTTACGGTGGTCAATTTACCATATTAACTCAGTTGATAAACTTATTTTTGTGTTTCATTTCCCCACCTACACAGCTCCACAGTTTCTATACAACTACAGTCAACACCTTTGTGCAATGTAGCGTTGCCGCTGTGAGTGGTATTGTGCATTATTTGGCGATTGTAACAATAAGAGCTCGATTCTATCTGTTCTATTGCAATCTTTCCGTCCCTAAAAGTCTGCGTGACTCATTTTCCCACTTCAAACTGAATATGTTCTTTGGAGTGATGACAATGTGCGAGCCATGCGAGCCATGTGATGACAATGTGCGAGCCATGGCTGCGAGTCATGCGAGCCAACATGGCGAGCTATGCGAGTCACACAGTTACTGAAAGCTAACCGTTGTAAAATCAGTGCTTAGACCTACTGTTTATCAGCGCTATTTGAAATGGGTGCTTAAACTTACAGTGCGTTTCACAAAACTTTTGACAAATGGTTTCCGAAGTTCGTTTGAAATTCCCAAAGTTCGCTACGAACTTGGCAATTTCATTACGTAATTGTCAATCAAATTGTGACCTTCGAAACGAAGTTGTGAATTTCACATCGAATTTCGTTGGGAAGTTGCGAAGTTCGTCGCGAGCAAAGTTCA
>NC_090888.1:60584358-60606858 GCF_036669925.1 Montipora capricornis
ACCGGCAAAGCAGAAACTACAGCTTCTACATAACTCCCACCGCAAACCCCAAAGCTGACTGCAAATTCATCCAAGAACTCAATCAGGATCGGAGTAGGGAAAATATCTATTTTAAAACAATCCTTTTCTTGTTTAAGTGTGCCGTCGTCTGGACCGAACGAACCGTTTGTTTCGACAGACAATGAGACTGTGGATGGCTGACAAAGAATGACGTCAATGTAGGATCAACGCAACACAGTCAGAACATAAGAGTAACAGTGATGCGTCAAATGTTCTCAGGGTTCTTCTATGCTCAATTGATTGTACACAAGCACTGTTAATAGTGAATGTTAAAGAAATCACAAGGTAGGGATCTATAAAGGAACCTTAAGCAAACATGCTAATTGGTTTAACAAAGGGGAAAATTGCTTAAACGAATACAGAAACAGATGTAATTGGTTTTGAACGTTCCATAAATGTATTAGCTTATTTGTTACAACGTAGAAAAAACATTAATTACAAGGATAATAAAACTGAGATAAAATTGCATGTGGAGTGCCAGTACTACTGGGGACGAGTTGTGCATGCAACAGGATTGCAGAGACGCCCACCCTTACAGTAATAACGGTAAAAGCCATTGAAAAAGGAGCCTTTGGGTTGCCTTCGACTGTGGTTCTGTCTATTTGTAACTCAACGAAAACTACATTGTCACTGACAGTCACTTACAGTTTGATGCTAAAAGAAGCCTCTGACGAAAGGAGAGGCTGATTTTTTTTTACTTCGAGGTCAGCTAGAAGGTTTTGTCTTAACTTGTAGGCCTAGCCAGATTCTGCTCGGCAACTTTTGAGCATATTTTTGGCATATTTTCACTATTTTAGTCCCACGCCCTAATCACGTAAATCACCTCTTCGATTGCTGTGTTGCCAGAATGGTTGTCCTGGTGGTGTAGTAGTTATCACAACCGACTAGTAACGGGGGACGTGAGTTCAAATTCCGCTCAGGGCGAATTTTCTTTTAAACATTTATTCAGTTACAGATATGATTATTTGGGATGTACGGAGTTCAGGGTATCTCTCATATACTCTTCCTACATAAATAGAATTAGCCAGTATCCCTTGTGGATCCTTCCTTGTCATCCGCTAAATTGACTACGGTCGTGTATCATTAACTTGATCCTCAGTTGGGTTTCAAGCGGAGTTATAGACTCCTACTCTGCCACTTTGAAAGAAAATTTCCTGGGAGGCCCACACCCTAACCACGTACTATCGATCTCAGACGTCCGTCGACAAGGGCTTTTTTTCAGCCCACTTCACGAACCGTTGATTTCAGTCTGCGGTTAAAAAATTCTGATCACGTGATAACATTTTTGCGGCTCTGCGGTATCGAAAAAACTGATCTCGTGACGCTATTTTCTGTTGCTCTCCCAAAGAATTAAACGCGAAACGATGTTGACAGCGAATAAAACCGGCCGAAGCTATTACGCCGGGGTAACCCAGGAAAAGCCTTGTCCGAGGAAATGAGAAAAAGGTGGAAAATTTTCTTCAGGTTTTTCTCTTCTCTCGGCCGTGGGAAGAACGAAGGACTAGCGTCACGTGGTCGGTATTTTCAAAACCGCAGAGCCACAAAAGATGTTATCACGTGATCAGAAGTTTTCAACCACAGACTGAAGTCAACAGTCCGTGAAGTGGGCTGAAAAAAAGCCCTTGTCCGTGGACGTCTGAGATCGATAGTAAAGCCCGGTATACACTACAGAAAATTTTTGGCACGGCTTGGGTGAAATTGGCACGGTTCCCAAAAAAAGGGTTCGGCTCGAATAAAATTTGCAGTGTAAACAACCTGTCAGTACCAAATTTTATCCGTGCCGAACCAAAATTCTTACCCGTGCTGGGACCTTCGGCGAGTTAGTCCGAGTACGGACTGAAAAAATAGGCACGGTTCGGATAGAACAAGCAGTGTAAACACTTTAAAGGGCAAAATTTGAGCCTTAATTCATATAGGTTACCGGTTTTTTTTAAGTACATTTCAAGATGGCGGCTCATTCTCCACCAAAATCACGCGGGCGTTCTTCATTATAGTTGAACTGCGCATGACTCCATGAGAAGTTACGCGGGCCCAAAAATTTTGGCACGGTATTTTTGGTACGGTAAAAATGGTGTAGTGTAAACAAAGTTTGCTGCACTCTTTTTTGGCACCCGTGCCTTAATATTTTCTGTAGTGTAAACCGGGCTTTAATCACACCTTCGATTGCTGTGTTGCCAGCATGGTTGTCCTGGTGGTGTAGTGGTTATCACAAGCATAAAATGTTGTCTCCTAGCAATTAATAAAAAATAGACCACAAATGAAGAGATGACACAACTTTAGTTTAATCATGATCCTAAAGAAGGCCGAAATGTAGGTGTAAACTAAAGTTGTGTCATCTCTTCATTTGTGGTCCATAAATAAATTTATATGTATATATATATATATATATATATATATATATATATATATATATATATATATATGTTGAAAAATACGATGATGCCATGCCTCGTATAATATTAAATAACTTATGAAGACTTCTTAAGGCAAATTGTTCTTTACTTGTTATATATTCTGTCTTGTAAAATAACTTATCAGTCACTGATGAAGCCCTAACCGGCGAAACGTTTGACGTCCCATTATAATCAATTTGCCTTAAGAAGTCTTCATAAGTTATTTAATATATATATATATATATATATATATATATACACCCGTTTTCAAAAACGTTGCAATTTCAAAGTATATATGATATATATATGCTTTTTTTTTTCTCATCAGAAAGGTGAGACACGAAGCATGTGTATTTCACGTTGAAGGAACAACGCGTTTTTCTTTTAACAAAAATAAAATTCAAAAATTGACGAGAAAAATCCCACAAGCTATTTGAGGGAAATGGAACAGTATTTAATTGATTCAACCGGGAGCTCTTTAATCCTAATTTCTTTAAAGGTTCATTACGGGAACTAATATTTTACGGGTAGCCATCACAAAGAGGTGTGGTCTGTAAACCCGCCAACAAAACAACCTCGGAAGCAGCCAAAATTTATGACTCATTTAAGTCATTTAAGCCTTTAAATGATTCATCATGTACACGGGGTTCATGCCAGCAAGGCCGAAATCGAGAAGAATTAAAAGCAAAACAATGAGTAAAGTGCTACTCATGCTTCCTCGCTATTGCATCAGTTGCCTGACAATAACTCGTGGCTTTGTCGAGATGACAAGAAATCGCAAACAATAAGTGTTTTGGGGTAGACTTTCATATACTGGACTAAAATGGCGGAGTACAAAAGAATTATTGTTATTCCGATTAGGCCTTGCTAATTAGGTATTATTATGTTCACGTTGTTCTTTTGTTTTATGGACATTAATTATTTCGGATCCGGTATATGAAAGACCAGAGCAAGTGAATTGCGAAGACAATATTCCCAACAAACATTATCCAATTATAAATTCGTTAGACACCTTTCAAAACTGAAAGATCAAGCCATAAGCAATGAAATATAGGAGGTTTTCAACCAACCTCTAGAGACACCAATAACAAAATAGAGAAAAGTACGACTTCTGGTGGACGAACAAAAGAAGCTGATGAGAGATCTTTTGTTTTCGTCCACCAACATGGCGGCGATGACGTCACGTGAAAACCTCCTACAACTTCACTTTCTCCAAAAGTAATTTACGTTCCTCTTTTTTGTTTTTGTTTTTGGCTTTTGAGTTGAGATGTGTGGCGAAACTGCTCCGTTCTTCAAGGTAATTCGGAAAAGAGCTGACTAGTAATCACCATCTTCATAACCCGAGCAGTTCTTTCAGTTTGGAAAAAATAACACTGAGTTGTTAAGTTGTTAAGACACTGCCTTTCTCACATACCTTATTCTTTTCAATTATAAAAAAAAAAACGAGAAGAAAAGGTATGGTGGATGCTAGAAAGAGGTAAACTGGTGAAATTCAAACAAAGCCTTCAACATGTTTGACAGCAGCTATTGTTCTTTCCTTTTGTAAAAATGGCCCCCTATTGTTTTTTTCTGTCAACACCTTTCTGATGAGAAAACAAAAGGCATATATATATCATATATACTTTGAAATTGCAACGTTTTTAAAAACGGGTGTATATATATATATATATATATATATATATATATATATATATATATAGCGAGAATGAAAAAATGAGTCGCTGGCGAACTTCTCACAGGTCTAGTATATTTTAATCTCGTGTAACCGTTTCGCCCTTCGGGCTTCTTCAGTACACGCTAAAAACTAAAAACTAAAAATACCTGGTACAACTGAACTTGCGCTATTTATACAAAACCATGAACCAAAAGGTGTAAAATGTTTAAAATTACAAAAAAATTATAAAAAACCGCAATAATATGTCACGTAATATGTGCGGTTGGAATTCATTAAGTGGACAATACGTGAGATAAGAAATAGTTAGCTCTATTCCGAAAAAGGCGTTAATCACCAGACATCGAAACTAATTATTTAAAATAAACAACAGGACTTTGTAAATCATGCAATCAGGTGGCCATATGATGAGCGCAAAACAAGATCCCAAGAGAAAGCCTCTGGAACCACGCCAGTACTAAAAACAACAGAACCCCGCCCAGGGGCTCTAAAAAAAAGTAATAGAATCCCTGAACAGGGCCTGTGAGAATGCCGATCTGCACAGCGTAACTGAAAAAAAGCCCAACTGGTTGCACAATTACTCCAGTGAATGATTAATTAAACCTTATTCTATTTTTGGAATTAAACTCGGATCTTTTGATCAAGCCGTAAGGTTGGAGGATGCATAACTGTGCGCACCAAAAGGCCTCTCTTGTGAGTAAAACCTTGTCCATATCATCAGTAGTGTCATTAACAATTTTTTCAATAACAATGAACTCAAAGTCAGACATGTGATGTTCTTTTCTATTGACATGGACGGCCAATTCACACGTGGCCTTGTTGGTCAACATAGCCGATTTGTGATTCCGAAATCTGACCTTGAATTCATATATATAGCCACTGATGAGGCCCAGACAGTACTGATTTGGCCTTCTGTGCCTTATCAACGTAGTGCTGATGACAAAGTAGGAGGTTTAGCTTAAAAAGCCACCCCAAATTTTTTTACTGCCGAGGTTTCTGCTTGTATCTCCTACATTTTAGGTTTTCGTTCTCTTAATTTCACTTGAACCACCCAGTTGCTTCCAGTAGCTACCTTGTAACCGCCTATGTTGAGCTTATGTCTCTTCGTGGTTAGCCAGAGCACTGCTGAGATCCCAGAAGAAGCTGCAATGAGATCAACAGAGGACAAGAAAGATGTAACATGATATTCCTCTGTTAAATGTTTTTTTTTTAGATTCATTTGTTTCAAGGATCTTTCAACCTTTCCGTTCTCGACCTAAAATCATGTGAAATAAGGAGGATGGGAAATAGTAAGCAAATCGGGATAGTCAAAGGTTTTGCGGCGACGATCCTTTTCATAAGACGAAGAGGTATTGCAAAGATTCACACCAGACCATCACTAATCCGTTTCCCAATTCCACAGTTTGTCGTTGACATCGTCAATCTTCAAAATGGACATCTTCATATGCTCATGATCCCTTCAACTTTGAGGATGGGTATTTCCGCCCCGTCTTCTCCCTTTCCCATCCCTGTGTCATCTTCTCTTTTCCCTACCCTCCTTCTTCCCCGCCTTATTCCCCCCTTGCCCCTTCTCCTTACCCCCCTCTCCTCTTTTCTTCTTCCCCTTGTCCTCCCCCTCTTCCCTGCCTTCCTCTTCTCGTCCCCCTCCCCAGTCTTCCCCTCTCACCGTTCCCCGCCTTCTCCTCTTCCCTCCTCCTTTTATCCTCCATTTCTTCCTTTTTTCTTTTCCCATTTCTCTGCGGGATTCCGTCTATCCAGGACTAAAAAAAGGCCCAGCAAGTAACCCATAGAACGAGACATCGCCCCGGACGTAAAGACGACGACGACGGCAACGAGAACGTTATCTAAAAATATGATTTCTCATTGTTGTAATAATCTCGAGATTATTCCAAGTCGATCGGCATGGAAAGTGTGTATGAACATTGCAGAAATGAAATTGATATGAATGGTGCGATTGCTTGCAGAGAAAGTTGACAATTTATCGTCAGGTGCTCAAGTCCTCCAGATATCCTCAAAATTGTATCATTTCACGTCGCTGTCAGGACTAGAACGGTAAAACCGATTGTTTTGTAGCATTCTCGCCGACATCGTCGTCGTCTCTGCTTAATCGAAATAAACATGGTTTAAAATTTGGTAAGTGGGCAGTTTTTGGATCTCGGTTCCCAGTTTAATCTTCAGTGACTCAAATGTGCTCGCTTTTTTCTTCTCTGTGTAGCCATAGCTTTTGATACCATAAAAACTAGTTACTAGCTGGGAAGGGTGGAAGGGGGTTACCGGTTTCATTGACTCAAATAAGGGTCATTATCTTTGAATCACCCTTTTTTTTACAGACCTCGTTATTTTGAGATTGATACTCCGCGAAACAGACCTTTCCTGAAAATCACGAGCCTTGCGTAATTACCAATAAAAATGCATGCATCCTTGGTATAGACTTTTTTGTACCAACCTCGTTCCCAGGGTCTCTCTTCTCTGCCTCCATTTCCGTTAAGACGACAATGGAGGCAGAGAAGAGAGACCATGGGAACGAGGTTGCTTCAGCACGAGATGTTTTTAATTAAGACTAGAACGGAAACCGGAAGTGGGTTCAAGACTAATTCTGACCACTCCGACGTTGATTTTTATCCTGGTAGTCCCTGTCAAACTTCTCTGCTGCACTTGTAAAAAGTCAACTGGTTTGCCTCCGGTCAGTTGGGATTCTTAACAGATGTTATTGTTGTTCTTTTCTGTCGTTTCGCTGATTGTGTTTCCTTTTTCCTAAAAAACGCCTAGGCGGTGTGGTCAGTTAAGCACTTAGGTGTGTATGTATGAACATTTGGCATGCCAGGACTGACATTTCTCCCACATTTATACACTAATCGTATGTAATTGAGAAATGATACATAGAATTATAAATGTGGTAAGTCCCTTGACACTGAATTAAAAAGGAAAACAGCTCATTCAGTTCCGGTAGTCTTCCGGTTGCCATCAGTGGCTCAAGTATGTCTTGTGATTACGTTCCATATTAGCTTATGACTTTAATCTTGGTAGTAAGACCCTAAACGTATTGGAAAAAAAAAACTGGTCTAAAAATAGATTAGTCTGTGAAAATGCTGACCATGAGCTCCTAACTTAAACCTCCTAACTGAAATAACCGGCAATCTCTTAACATTCTTTGGGGGGAGAGTGGATCCGCAACATGAATTTACTGGATGGAAATACAGTACTTGATTTAGATATGGAGTTGGGAGTAAAAAGTGTCTGTCACCAATTTTGTCCACGATTGTATTACGTGCTTATGTGATTTTACGGTTGTAGGTCATTGACCTGTGCCCAACTTTTCTGAACGCAGACGTCTTTATTGCACACTTGATGGGCACCAAAACATAGAAGCAAAACTAATGGCACTTACGTACTTACTTTCTGAACTCTATCCCGCTCAAAAACTCGACAGCAATATCCTCTAATATTCGTGACATTTGTGACTTTATTCATCAGCTCGCAGACTCTTTGTTCCATCACTCCCGAATAGCGGTAATTGTAAGCCAAACACGCGGGAAGTCGCAGACAGGTATCCTCACAATGAAGTTCTGAGAGAACAGAGTGAGCCCAAATCACGAGACCCTGAAGCTTATGGTCAACGATTAGACCTCGGCTAATTGGTAAAGCTAAATTTTGGCCACCACATTGAGGTATTGCATGAGTTGTGGGTCTGGTTGTCGTTGGGCCGGGTTCTACTTCTTCTGTTGACGGTGGATGTACTGAAGAGGACGAAAAAAATCATTTTTTTAATACAGGGAAGTCTTTGCTGACGTCGTAGTAGTATATGGAATGGGGCGTTAGCAGCTGATGAAGCTATAGAGCTGTGGAGCTGTGAAGCCTAAACCTTAGTATCCTTGAGACAACCCCAAGGAACTATGTACCCTATAATCATGTCGCGTTTATCTATCACAGATTCTATCACTTATGATCCCGTTCGAATTAACCAATCACGGTCTGGTAGTCTTTGTAATTGTGCAATCAATTGTGACGGTCCATTTAAGTTAGTTGTCTTATATTTATGTCACGTTTCATAGAAAACAATAGCGCCATTGCGTTTTTGACTACTCTACAGCAATGATATCCAGTGAGAAAAGAGATAAAAACTGGAATAATCGGTCTATATAGTTTTTACCCGTTTCGACTATTGGTTGGGGTTAGGGTATAGTGTAAGTTCCTCGGGAACCAGGCCCTGTGCTCCACCCGCCACAGAACTCCCATTTGATATACTTACTATTCGTCATTGTGCGCATTTGTCTCAAGCTTAGATATGACTAATAAAAAGATACATTTTAACTGTGAAAAGACATATGATAAGATTTTTAGATGATCGTAGTTATAAGAGCTATCGAGCCAATACTTCAGGCTTTCCTTTCGTTGCCACGTCGTTAATTTAAGGAGGCTCACACCAGTCTCCACTCCTTTCAAGAAACTGTACAATTTGAAGGATTGACTTAACAACACTATGCATACACTGTATCACCAAGCAGCTATGTTATGGTTTCACATACACCAGCATTTAGTGCTTGACAAATTTAAAAACGCAAAAGGCGATTAATCTAAAAACACCCTGAATTTTGTCTTTAAATGTCTATATCTCAAAAACAAACACAGTGACCCCCTTTTTATCGCTGGAAAGTACTAAACAGGCTAAATTTAAATTTTTTGCAGAAATTTTAAAAACAATTTCTGGAGCGGACTCTCAGCTATCTTCACAATTGGAATATTTTAGGAGGCTGCCTAGAGTTTTAGGGCCGCGCGCAAGCAAGGCACTAATTATTATTTAGCGCGTAAAGCCTGAAATCGCGCCTGTCATTAGATGCAATAAATTGACACCAAAAAAAAATTTACGCCTTATTATATCGGTACTCATACTGGTAAACCTATACAGGGAAAACATTAAGAGAAATTAACTGGGTTTCGTTTTGTAACTCGTTCCCTGTAGTGAGGGTATTCGCAAAATACTTTAGGGAGCCATTTTAAGGTGGCTGTGATTCTGCTATGTAGAATTTTTTAACTTTGCAAAGAGTTTCATCGCAGCCCACTCGTAACTTTCCAGCAATAAAAAATGGGGGTCAATGGTTGCGATTTTGAGATGTAAGCGTTTCCATACAAACTATAAGGTCGTTTTACATGGCTCCTCCTGTTGTCTATCGTGACCTACAATGAGTGCATCTTGTAATGCAAAATTGGTGTTTCAAATGCTACCTAAACTTGCTGTTCTGTGAAAAAGTAATCAAGAATAAAAGGAAGCGACTGGATATCAACGAATGATGTCTCGTCGGATCCATGTCTCATTATCAAATTTGTAACTCCTCATAGAGGATGTCAGGCAAAGCGCGCAAAGCGGAGCACCATGGGTAAGATTTATTGGAAAATTTATCCATGTGAGAAATTTTGGTTATGACGTCACGTACGTCTGTCCGTCCGCCTGTCCGCCCGTCCAGATAGTCGGGGTGGGGAGGCAGGAGGGCCTCTGGGGACACGAGTGTTCGGGCAATTTTCCTTGGGGGGAAATCGCGTGGCAGCGTTGCATTTGGCAACCCGCGGTTTACTGGCGGGAAATCACATTGGTGACGAGCAACTGGATAAAGAGCAGGAAAGTCGAAGAAAAGCGAAAGAGCATGAGACAAGAGGCGACAAAATTTGAGAAGTTTAATTAAGCGAAGAAATCCTGGAGAGAAGCTGAGGAAGGAGAAGAAGAAAAAAATTCAGTCAATGAAAATCACCTTGAAGCTGAGAGAAACAGAGCGAGAGACAAAACACTTTTTTACAATTACTGCAAAATTCTCGCGCGCTCATTGGCTAATTTTTATTGTCAATAAGCGGACAGATACATAAATTTATAATTTATGCGATATTGACGCGATATTGCTCGCGTCAGAAAGTGAAATTGCAGTGGAGTAAGCGAATTTACTACGTTTTAGGTTGACTTTGAAAAGATGAAAGGAAAGGAAAAAAAGGAAAGGAACTTTGTGTCTAATCTTCTAGCGCCGTGGAGCACTAATCGGGGACAGTGTAAATTGAAATTAACAAGTTAACGCAAATGAAATCAAATTTTGGTTTTTGAGGAGAGCTAGGGGAAACCGGAGTACCCGGAGAAAACCTAGCCTCTCGGTGCAGAGTAGAGAACCAACAAACTCAACCCACATATGACGCCGAGTCTGGGAATCGAGCCCGGGCCACATTGGTGGGAGGCGAGTGCTCTCACCACTGCGCCATCCCTGCACTGAATAAGATTTTTGCTGTTGTTCTAAACTGAAGAGAGAGGGACTGAAAGGTTGACAGTTAAACGGAAATTTTTGTGAAACTGAGAGATTCTTGGAAGTCACATCGCTTGCGATGAATACGGTTTGTGGTTCGCGTAGCCCGGGTGACGTAGGCGGAGGTGTGCAGCAATCCCGGCCTTGTTGCACAGGGTCTAATCCTGTTGGGGCTGCGTTAGGAGGATCTTTTCTGCGGAGCCTGCTCTGAATAATGCAGTTGGAACGCTCTGCTTCAAAGTGTTCAAAGTGTTTGATGACACCATGGATACTCCTACGCCACAAAAGACGATCAAGAGAAAGTGATCAAGTGAAAGAGATCACTGTGCATGTAATTTCAGTTTTAGTTGTTGATTAAAATTGTTGGTTATTGTTTGCAAGGCTTGTTTGTTTACCGCTGTCAGCTCAGAGGTGTTTGATCTGTTTAATCACTGTAAACTGTATACTAACAGTAATAATGACGATTAATTTTATATTTCATGCAGAAGCATAATGTTCTCCATGTACACTATATTGCTTTCTGGGGTTAGAAACGGGGGCTCCGCTTTTAGGCTTGGCTAAATCTATATATTATAGTGAACCTCCTATGAATTCGAATATGATTAAAAAGGTGTACAAACCGCCGGACTTGCCAAGAGTGTCAAATTTGAAATGAGAAGTTTTGCCTTAATTGTAATTTGCTTTAGTCATTTAGTATTACAATCAAGAATCTTTGAAAAAGTGTGGAAGAAATAGGCCTTGTAATAAAACAGTTTCTTGAAATTTTTGAAACTGGTTTAAGCCACCTTTGAGGAACATTCATGACAGAAAGCCATGCTGCAGATCAACTTGCTACTTTTCTTTTATGGGTTCAAGCCTGAATTTTTCAAGCTTCCCTATTTCTTGCATTCACAATTGGCGACGATCTGAAAATCAAAGGAAATTTTTCAGCCTAGTTGCCTTCGTTCTATGCCATTCACCTGATGTGGGTGGACAAAGGTCGCAAGTCTTCTGGCAGCTTTCCACTGCGAAATCTGTTTGACAACCTCCAGCCTTTTTAAACACCAAGCAAGCAACTGTATAAAGTCTCTTGTCTGAACAAGACGCTGCAATATATATACATATATATACTTCAAAGTAAAATCAATCATTTCAATCGTTTTGATGTTTTATTATTCAAGTTTATTAAAGGCTTAAGAACATGTACAAAATAAAATAAGCACTGCCCGCAGTTAGCTACAGCTACAGTAAACACCCGCATATAAGAACAAGTGGATTAAGAACAACAGGCTGAAATTTGGCCAATAAAGCACCATATAAATAAGAACAAATTCAGCCTGATAAATAAAACATGTTCGTAATACAAAGGGAAAGGGTATTAAGATAAGGAAACAATACATACAGTAACTTATAGCAAAGTACTATGATGTTCAGGAGAACTATAACTCTATTACAAAACAGCATTGTATGTTAATTAAACCTCTAGTGATATATAATTTGAGGTATTTCTGAAACCAATTTTAAGAACATTTTAAGAACACTTTCAGGCTGATTTCTCACTACGTACCCATCAAATAAGAACACGATCAGCCTTAAGGACGGTGCCTACTAATTCAAAGGTTTTTTCCCCTGGTTTATGATTATGCGGGAAATGTAGCTCTTAACAAGTGTTATTGAAATCCAAAGAGAAAATGAGGGTGCCCACACATTTTTCAAAGATAATTCACAAATAATATTTGTAAAAAGCTTTAAAATACAAAGCAATGTATGGCTTTCTTTCTAAAATTGAAGCTTAATTATCTCTCAAAAATGCATGATTACCCACAATTTTCTTTATGGATACCAAGAATACTTACTAAGGTCTACTTTCGCCGGATACTTTTAAACCGCGCAAAAATATCCCTGTATTAGTAAGCATCACCGATAGGAAACCCGAGTATCTCGAGATGCGCAGAACATATGAGCAATAACAATAGTAGGCACCGTCTTTAAACCTGAAAAAAGTGTTCTTATATGCGGGTGTTTACTGTATTCGCGTTGAGCAGTGGTTTCAACGCATGACAAATCGGAACAACTCAACCTTACAGAACGAAAAAGAAACTTACAATGACTAATAGGTAAAACAAGAGAAACGAAAATACAATGACAAAACTAAGACTAATTGTGTACAATAAAAGAAACGAGATTTACGATTAGAGGAAGATACTTAACCGATTACCAACAATCTTTAGAGTAAAAACGAAAAGGAAAATTATAAGAAACTATATCACTTTGAATACTTAAGCGAACATAGCCATAGTGTGAAATATAATAGACAAATACGTTTAGATAATGTTGACAAGAGCGGGATGGATTATGCAAATATATAATGCACCTGTCACTGTAAACCCCCACCCCGTGCAAACATGGGGCATAAGTGGGGCTTTGTGGGGTCTTTGACTCTTTGCCTTGCCCGAGGGGGTGAGGGTTAATTCACTTTTTGCGTTGCCTTCCAAGAGGGATGGGGGAATAGTACATTTTGGCCTTTGCTTTTCGCTATGGGGTGGGGGATTAGTACATTTTAGTCCGTTGCTCTGTCCGAGCAAGAAGGAGTAAGGACACTTTAATAACCCAGTTGGAAAGGGGTCAGAATGTGCACAGTAGGAAGTAGCAAGGATTGACAGACCTACAGAACTCCTTAACGGGTGAGGCGTTTGTACCATATTTTCGGTCTTTGACCTCTTAAACTTCTTTGCTCTTACGACTATGTCTTGTATTTTCCCCTTTGAAAAGATAGGAGCGGTGGCTGATTTTGCATCAAGTGCATGTTTAAGGTTTGGCACTGGCGGGTGATACTGTGTCACAAAGCCCGGGGCAAGATATCTTAAGAGATTTCATTCCTTTGCTTCAGCGCTGATTCCCTCAGTCTGTGAATTTGATGTCTGATAGAAGTGTCTCAATCAGACGTTTTGGATAGCCTCTACCACGGAGACGTGATTTGAATTTGCAAATGTTCTCTTCAAAAGTTGTTCTTGAAGAATTAGAGCGTAGAAGTCTAGCGCCCTTCACGAATCTTTTTTTGACACCTGGTGGGTGGCTGGAGGAAAAATGAGTGAACTGAAAGGTTTCAGTCGGCTTGAAGTGTGTTTTTATATCCAGAATGGATTGATTTTGAAAGCGTTTGCCTTTGTATACGATAGTGTCAAGAAATGTGGCTTTATTTGGAGCCCACACATTTTGAGTTCGCCTCAAAAAACACTTTTGAGGCAAAAGGGCGACTATATACCACAGGTAAGGTAATTCAACGTATATTTATCATTGATTTATATACAGAGTTAGCGATATATCGCTATAGGTGAGGAAAGCGGTAAATCTAGTGCATTTACTATAAAATAACAATCGGTCACACAAACACATTGTGTGGGCCCTCTGTGGTGGCTTCAGTGTTTGAGATCTCAGTCGTAAATTTGATGGTAGGGTGGTGTGAGTTTGCTTGTGTAATGAACTTGTCTATATCCGGTTTGCTGACATCCCACAACGAAAAAATGTCATCAATGTATTGTTTCCAAATCATTGGCTTTATGACGCTTTTGCTAAGAATCTGTCTCAAGATCGGCCATAAAGATATTTGCAAAGGTAACGGCCATTTTAGTACCCATGGCAGTACCATGAATTTGTAGATAGTTCTTTCCGTTGAACTGGAAAGAATTCTTTTTGAGTATGAGTCTTAGCATTTCTTTATATAGTTTGCGGGGATCGGAGGGTCATTTTTGTGAAAGTTTAAATTTTTAGTATGCTTTGCATAATGTAGTGATTTCCTCTTCCTGTGGTATATTTGTTTATTATATGACTAGCTGCGTGAGCGGGCAAAATGAACACAATCCCGCGCTGTCATTGGCTACCCGAGCAGGCAAGACGGAGCTATACCACCCGCTCGGGATTATTCGCTTGGTCCCGCAAGATCAAAGATCATTTTTTGGTGTTTTATCCCATGTAATAAATCTTTTACTGACCAAGCTTGTTCGGTCGAGGGTACTCCCCCTTCTTCAGTGGTTTTCTAAAGTAACTTAAAGTGATTCCTTACTACTAGAAGTTGTCGTAAGATTGTCTTTAAACTTTTCTCGATTGTTCCCTGCATTATGGTGATTCGAAATATGCAATTACAAAAACAGGTCACCAAGCTCGTTTGGGAGATATAACTTGCTCAAGTTACTCATTTAATCATTGAGACTTCATCTATAAAGGACAAGTTTGTTCCATCGGTTCACGGTACGTTTTGCAGGAACAGGAAGCACAGCTTTGATGTAATTCTTGAAATAACAAAACAGGTGTATTGTATTCAGCAAAAGGAATAAGCTAATGTTTGTTTTATGGCACAGGCATACGTCATGAAGAGGTATTGACTACATATATTCCTTGGGTGCGTGATCTCGAGGAGAAAATTTAAATTTGTGTTCACGGGCTATGGCTACGAATACTTTTTTCCCTGTAACTTTTTTTTCTGACTTAATTTTTCTACAAAGTTTTACAGCACAAAGAGGAGGAGTAAGAGAATAAAATTATGCCATAAAAAAGATAGGTCACCACCCCTCGTTTAGGAGAAAACAGAAAGAAAACCGAACTCGACTCCTCAACACGTCTCCCCAATGGCGCGGTTTCACTTTCACTCTCGGACTGAAATGATACTTAAGCATCAGCAAGGCTATCACTCGACTATCTTTTTTGCGAGAGTCTAAAAGGTTTTCCATTCTGCTCTTTACTGCTGTACTCTGTAAACAGAGATTCTTCTTTCTAGAGAGCTTTCCCGCACGAAAGGTCGCCATTTTGAAATGTTTTTGGCCACGTCGATATATCAATATTCACACATGGCTACGAGTCTTTATGGTTAAATTTGAAAATTGTTTTGTTCAGAAAACTCCCTTGGCACTTGTGAGACAAAGAAAACAGAACTGAGACATAAACATTTGACCATAAAGCGTCATTACCATGTCTAAATACGAACGTGGCCAACGCTCCAGAATTATCACCACCAACAAGCGGTACCATGAAAGCCGTTAATTTGTTTGGAAGCTTGGCACATCATAGTTAATCTGTGGATATGGCTATGAAACTCGACAAGTTTCTTTGTCAGTTATATTTTTGTTCGGCGTTTCGGCCCTGACCATGCGCAAACCACACCCTTTTGTCCTCGGTTGTGAACCGAGGACAAAAGATTGTACATGGCCACGGTCAAGTTAACATGAAGCGCGATGTCACTCTTCTCGCTGTTTTAGTGTCCAGAGTTTCAGAACCAGTCCATCTATATGAACTACGGGCAAATGAATGCCACCCACGCTCTTTTGAATGGTAATCGTGGCGGGCCTTTTTCCAGACACCTATTTGCACCGCCTTGTTAAAAGAACGTTAATTAACAATTAGACCCGTAGCCCGCAAGAGGGTCCCAATGGGGTAGTGGCTTTTACGGCTAACAGTTAAATTTTAAGCATTTTTACGCCTAACGGTTAAAATTTTGGCCCTTTTACGGCTAACGGTTAATTTGCTCCCATTACGGTTATCTGAAATTTTGATAGTTAATTACCATTGTTTTACATAATTTAGAATATAATAATTAAGTGAAAATATAATAGTTAATTTCCATTGGTGTGAAGCATGGCAAAATCATGAAAAGTATAGGGAACATTCTCGGTTGACAAAAAATGAAATTTATCTGATCCACAAATACATATCAGTCCCGTACTGACTGTACTACGTGCGGGACGTTGAAATTTGGAACGTTTAATGTCTAAGAAATAAAACAAGTGATTGGTGCAAACGGCTTATTGACAATATCAACAACAGACAAACCAACAAATTTTACTAAAAATACACTTACGGACATTTGATTAACAACGCACCAATCACCGCTTACAGTCTTCAGTCACAGCTAATAACAACACGCCTTAACTGACGGACGACCAATAATGTCACGACTTGGTTGACCAATCAGATCAACGACCAGAGTATTTATACCACCTACTGACGTTACACAAATCACTTGACTCTGATCGGTGATGACTTACCCTCAGGTTGTCGAAACGTCAGTCAGTGTCAGTTCTTCTCAGGACTACACTTTGCAGGACGATCGTACTTCACTCAGTTATATGACTCCTGGATTTAAACCATTTACGATTTTTTTTTATCCCAAAGCTTTCAAGTCCAATGCTCTCGACACTAGCGAAATTAAAACCACATACCTAGCTGACATCTTGAGCCTACCCTGCTTTCTGTTTATGACTCGTTTTACCGTATTTGATTTTTAAAGCCACTTACCGTTTAGCTCGCTTTCCCTTCCGAACCAAACAAGAAGGGCAAGCCCAGTTCCAGTTGTTGTTGAGTTACTATGGCAGTAAGTTTCAGGTCAAACGACCCCAAGCCAAAAGTTCTTGGCCTGGTCATTGAAGCCAAGTAGGTCAATCAAAATACTTTTGAAGGAAGCAGTATATTTGGGATCTTCACCGATTTGAACCCTTGCTTTGTATCTTTCTATGGGCTTCTCCTCTCCAGTGCGTTAGATACTAACAACTGCCTTCACTATCCCATTGCTACAATCTCGGTTATAAATTTCTGTGACACTTGATGCCCCATACCAGTTTACCCCTTCCAACTTTTCAAAGACAGTAGGAAAAATAAACTAGTGACTATTTTCATGAAAGCCCGAAAGTTATTGCCCTGTCAACATTGATACGGGGGCGAGGGGTTGTATTATGGGTTGGTGTCACCATCTTTTTGGCCGAGATTGAAGCCATGGATAGACGCCATTCATAAAGAGAAACTGAACAACAAGATCGGAAAATTGCGAGAGATGTCAAAACGTCACTGAGGCGGCAATCAAGTCTGTCAAAGTGTGTGATACACTCCATTTCAAAGACGCATCCACCATTTCGATTCCGGCGTTGCAATTGTGAAATGACTTTAATTAGCCGAATTGGTTAAACGATACGCAAATGGAGTTCTTTACAAGAAAATTGAGACCTTTAATTTGCGCTAATATATTTTTTTACGGTTAACGGTTTTCAATTTTAATTTAAGTTTTTTTTTTACGTCTAACGGTTACATTTTTGGTTAAACCCCATTGAGACCCTCCCGCAAGGGCTCCAGGTCAATAGCCTATGAGGCGAAGCGCCTCGCCTCGACCCAAGCCCCCACTCGCTTTACACATGCAGTTGCTTTCATTTCCCCGACTATCTGGGAGCTTGGAACACGCTAGTTTTAGTATCATCCAACTAGTCGGACAGAAAAGGCAATAATAAAGTTAGCAAATGCAACTTGAACTAATAATTATTTATCTGGGAATAAAACGAAAGAAAGCGTCACGTTTTTCGCCACTCGGAAACTATTATTCATAGTCCTCTAGTGGCGTAGCCAATTAAAATGCAGGATTTGCATTGGTCCACTAGTTGGGTGATACTAATTAACAATTATTCCATGAGCGCGGGTTGGATATGAGATGATAGATAGCCAACGAGGCGCGTAGCGCCGAGTTGGCTATAATCATCTCATATCAAACAAGCGCGAGTGGAATAATTGTTTTATTAAAAACGCCCCCAAAATATAGAAAACTAGACTACAATAAAAATAAAAAGGCCCAGAAAATCACGCATATGCTTGCCGTGCTCGTATATTATGGTATAATGGCTCATAACCCATGATGGCTTAGCCAATCAAAATTCTCAAATTGCATTATCCAATGATCCAGTTTACTAAGCGTGTTCTTTCGTAGCAGATAAAAGAACTCTTGGGATAAAATTGGATGACTCCTGATAAAGACAATAGACAGGGGTGACGATATGTTGGGTCTGAATCGTAACTTTTTAAGGGGAATTCAATGTTATGCAAACCAGAGTAGGCATCAAGATATGGATTACGTTTTTGCAAATTCGTAAATGTTCATTGCCTTGACTTTAACATCTTCAGTTCCTACGGCCTGACCTGGTAGTTCAGTCGGTAGCTATATAGAGCAACGGGGCAATTTCATTATTGGTGATTCAGATCTTTACATACCTTCTAACATTACTCTGGTGAACCATAGATACCAACAAAGAACTGAAGAAAAAAAAATTTAAAGTTAATTCAAAAGAAACTGGAAAGAGCTGTTAGGTGTTTGACAGCGCTGAAGCAGTATTTTTGGCCAGTTCAGATCTCAATGATTGCTACGAACTTTACATTATGAGAAAGGAAGAAAAATATACTCAAAGTAAAAGAAACAAGACGGACAGCAGATTTATTAATAAACACAACAAGCCTTCTTAAATAATTGCTTCAGGTCCCACTTCCATGGTTACTAAAAAGAAACCGTACATTTAATAATTTCCAGATTTCCAGCGGTCGTATTTTATTTAGTTTAGTTTTCGGATCCATAAGTCTTTATTTTTTTCAAGGCGACATTAATTTCTATTTGCTCAGTGTAGCGAAACTCATTACGGGCATAGTCAAAAAAAATTTGGAAAAAAAGTGACTGTTACGTGCGGGCAAGAGATCATAATCTCTTGGTGCGGGATGGCATAAATGCTTTTGAATAGAGCATAATTTTCAGATTAAGCAAGACGGCTGAGGCCCAAACCATCGACTGTGAAGAAATTCTTAAATATCATGATAATGAGGAAGTCACAGTGTAGTCGATTTATCCATTCGTATCGGAAGTAAATTAGAGAGACAGTTTACTTTTTAAATGCTCGGAGGAACACATGGCTTGAAAAATTTATTTACTTTTTTTTCCTAAGACCTTTTACTACATAATTCTGTCCTCCTATTGATAGAGTTTCTCCTTTATAAACGACTATCGCAGTGCCAACTTTTCAATTAACAATTGCCCTGTAAAATTTCTTGTGAATTAATAATTCAGACCCAAGGAAAAGGCGAAGTCAATCGGAAAAAAATTCTCTGGATCATTGGGCTTCAAGATTTTGTCCCCTAGCTTATATAGGTTCGAAAATGTTGCAGTTCTCGATAAAGTGCTCGAAAATTGAGAACTGAATTTTTCAAGTTTCAAACGGCTTCCCAAACACGGAATTCTCCGTTTCAGTATGTTAGGATTCGAAGCCCTAACACGGTCCAGTTAGACTTGTTAGCGTTAGGATCAAGTATTACATTTACGGTAGGCCTCCTAACAATTACGATTACCCACATCACAGATTTTACCTGCGAAATTAAGCCGCGTCATTCCGGTCGATCCACGGAGTCTAAAATACGTGCTCCGACCATGCCCTGAATTTGACTGAATCTTAAAGAACCGAAAGCGTTATGATTTATTAATATCCCTTTTATTTGCATTAATAGACAGCTTTAATAACGTTACAAAACAAAGTTTATTGTGCACGATTCACGGGCTAATAGGAATCTGCGTTTATTTCGTCGTTTTTTACTGGGTTGTTAAACCCAGTCGGAATCTGCGTAGCGTTTCGTCGTTTTTTCATTTTTTCAACGGCGTGTCGGTAAAAGTCTTCCCTGTCACTCCCCTGCTTAGTGGTGTCTTTGTGCATAGAGTCTTCTGTGCGTATTTTGTTAGGTTTGAGGGGGCTGGGGTAATGCGTAGATTTCTCTGGTGCACACGGGAGGACATTTAATTATTAACCTGGAATGGCGTTGAAAGTCATTGTAACGCAAATGGGGTTTTAGTGCATCCTTAAACAAAATATGCCCTTATGGAGCTCAAGAATGGAACGTCAATTGGATAAACAACTTAGGCGATGAAAAATAAATACCCGGAATCTTTAAAGCGACGAGTAATGGTCTTCGACAACAATTTCATTTTTTGCCGTTGGATATCACGTAAGCTTTAGCTTGATACTATATACAACACTGAAGTCAAATGGCAAATTCTTTTATGGATTTAACAAACACTGAAGGAATCGAACGCCTTGAATGCATCACTGTGTTTACTGAAGTCGCATCTAAGTTGTCCGGCAAGTTACATTCATTTTTATGACTCAATTCAGCAAAGGTAAAAAAAAATTGGAAATGTGACAGTGAAAAATTATTTGAATGAAAGCTTGTTGTTTCTTTTGTCTTGTATTATTTACGTATACCGTCAAGGTTCTTTTGAAAAGGGTTTGATGTGAACTGTCAGAATTTATTTAATTGCATATGCTTTGTGATTGTGTGTTTCGTTTGCACGCACGAAACTGAATTAGGAAGGGTTTCTTGTCTCTTATCGCAAATATGTTGTTTGTTTCAATAAATGTTTCGCTGGAAAAGATTTCTGTGAAATTTCCAGCTTTTGTAAACTTATCATGTTGTGTAATTTTCGAGCTTAACAAATTTGCATACTTCTGTTGAAATGTGATACGGGGAGAATTTTGTAGTAGCGCATAAATCACGAAAATAAACAGGTCTGTTGGAAGCGTGCTTGAGTTCAACAAAATGAGCCCCAAAATCAGCAAAAAATTTTGACGCCGATGAATAATAAAGTAGCTGCTATTTCCAAAATGATGGAATTACCTGGTGATAAATAACCTCGTCTTGGAGAGTAAATTTTTGACTTTGCAGCAACGATTGTGCGATTGTGATCTTTGTTTTGAATTCGCTCATTTATTGTCAAACTTTATAACACTTGACAGAAAAAGAAACTTACCAAAACCAGGTATCTTGCCATCATTTGACACAGATGCTTCACCTTAGTAACCTTTAGTATTACAAAGCTGTCAGATGCTCAGAGGGCATGCTTAAACTTGTGGTGAAAGAAGTTGTGAGGGAGCTTGAGAATTATCAACATGTCAGCCCAGAAGCATATGTTTCTCACTTCCCATTTATTTTCTTTAATCTTTCTGGGTTCAGTACTTTGCTAGTAACCACATGTCTTCTCAGGCTATTTACCCAAGACTTCTACCATGGCACTACAATGATAGACAATACCAAAACAATATCGTGTACTGTTAGCCCTACATAGTGCGCAAGGACAACTTGAATCTCCTGGAAGACAACACACAGCTCAGTTGACATTTTATATGGAATAAATCGCTGTGTTACTTCACTACCAACGTAAGCAATGCGTGTCTATTTTTTCTAAAGAGGACAGGAATTTCTTCTTTCTACAAATGATTAATTAACAGGCCGGTAGCCAGGTTTTTAACCCCAGAAAAGGATCTGTTTCGTCGTACGAATGTGTGAGGACCTGTGAGCCAAAGGGCCTCTGCTGTTAAGACTTCTGGGTGACCCCTTTAAATGGTCTTCTTAACTTCCATGAGGAGCTTAAGCCGACTCAGGAATTCTCGGCTGGACGTCTCCTGACGGTGTAGATATCCATCAACAAAGGCTAAAAACATAACACAAAAGGTGTTTCGTATTCAGAAAAGTGTTAAAGCATTCAGGATCCATCAGATTGTTCTGTGAACTTACGTTAAGCAGAAAAAAGTAGTTAATTTTTTATTGAATGACCATATTTAGGAGCGAGATGAATTTTATGGGGAACACAAATCTATTTCAGTTCGTTCGCGCGCATCGACAGTGTCGGTTAGTGCTGGGATACGGAACCATTTTTCGTTCTATAGGATTTATGGATTAACTCTCTCACCCAGGGAAAAATGGTACAGGTCGCCGTCGTCTCTCGCCGACCAGCACTACTTCGACGCTCCTCGCCGCTGGTGAGCGAGAAGACCTCTGGCATCCAGGGTAAAATGTTAGCCAATTTGTCGAAGGAAAGTTTTATCAACTCTTTCGAAGAGAGATTTGTCGCCTTCAAGTCGGTAATTTGTTGCGGGAAAATGGTGATCATTTTCCGAAATTCGGCGGGTCTAATCTGCAGATCGCAGGTCGCAGGTCACAGGTTGCAGGCATTGTTTCACCCATACAGAAAGTAACCTAAAAATTCTTAAAAGCTAACCTTAGGCCTAAAACCTTTTGCTTAGGCCTAATTTAGGCCTAAGGTTAGCTTTTAAGAATGTTTAGGATACTTTCTGTATTGGTGAAACAATGACCTGCAACCTGTGACCTGCGACCTGCAGATTAGACTCGCCGTCCGAAATTCTGGTAAAAACGTGGACAAAGCTTACGGAATAACTTTTGTTGGCCTCTGTGGGGGGATTAATTGAACAGTCGTCGTCTGAATGTCATGGATTTCTGTATTCAGATGTTTTCAAACGAGTTATGGAGGCAGTAAACAATG
>NC_090888.1:60616858-60631858 GCF_036669925.1 Montipora capricornis
CTTCAGCCCACTTCATGAACCGTTGATTTCAGTCTGCGGTTATAAAATTCTGATCACGTGATAACATTTTTGCGGCTCTGCGGTTTCGAAAAAACTGATCTCGTGACGCTATTTTCTGTTGCTCTCCCCAAAGAAAAAACGCGAAACGATGTTGACAGCGATTAAAACCGGCCGAAGCTATTACGGGAAACCCAGGAAAAGCCTTGTCCGAGGAAATGAGAAAAAGGTGGAAAATTTTCTTCAGGTTTTTCTCTTATCTCGGCCGTGGGAAGAACGAAGGACTAGCGTCACGTGGTCGGTATTTTCAAAACCGCAGAGCCACAAAAGATGTTATCACGTGATCAGAAGTTTTCAACCGCAGACTGAAATCAACAGTCCGTGAAGTGGGCTGAAAAAAAAGCCCTTGTCCACGGACGTCTGAGATCGATAGTAAAGCCCGGTATACACTACAGAAATTTTTGGCACGGCTTGGGTGAAATTGGTACGGTTCCCAAAAAAAAAGGTTCGGCTCGGATAAAATTTGCAGTGTAAACAACCTGTCAGTACCAAATTTATCCGTGCCGAACCAAAATTCTTACCCGTGCTGGGACCTTCGGCGAGGTAGTCCGATTACGGACTGAAAAAATGGCACGGTTCGGATAGAACAAGCAGTGTAAACACTTTAAAGGGCAAAATTTGAGCCTTAATTCATATAGGCTAGCGGCTTTTTTAAGTACATTACCTGTACTGGTAGGTACTTTATATATGATACCCTATAATGTACCGATCCTCAAGTCCTCTATCCGTCCTTTAGCCTCCCTACACATCCCTACCCGTCCTTTAGCGTCCTTACTCATCCCTACCCGTCCTTTAGCGTCCTTACACATCCCTAGCCGTCCTTTAGCGTCCTTACCGTCATCCCTACCCGTCCTTTACCGTCAGTACACATCCCTAGCCGTCCCTTAGGGTCCTTACACATCCCTACCCGTCCTTTACCGTCCTTAAACATCCCTACCCGTCCTTTAGCGCCCTTAATCATCCCTACCCGTCCTTTACCGTCAGTACACATCCCTAACCGTCCTTTACCGTCCTTACACATCCCTACCCGTCCTTTAGCGTCCTTACACATCCCTAGCCGTCCTTTAGGGTCCTTACACATCCCTAGCCGACGGGTAGGGATGTTTAAGGACGGTAAAGGACGGGTAGGGATGTGTAAGGACCCTAAGGGACGGCTAGGGATGTGTACTGACGGTAAAGGACGGGTAGGGATGACGGTAAGGACGCTAAAGGACGGCTAGGGATGTGTAAGGACGCTAAAGGACGGGTAGGGATGAGTACGGACGCTAAAGGACGGGTAGGGATGTGTAGGGAGGCTAAAGGACGGATAGAGGACTTGAGGATCGGTACATTATAGGGTATCATATATAAAGTACCTACCAACATTTCAAGATGGCGGCTCATTCTCCACCAAAATCACGCGGACGTTCTTCATTATAGTTGAACTGCGCATGGCTCCATGAGAAGTTACGCGGGCCCAAAAATTTTGGTGCGGTAAAAATGGTGTAGTGTAAACAAAGTTTGCTGCACTCTTTTTGGGCACCCGTGCCAAAAACTTTCTGTAGTGTAAACCGGGCTTTAATCACACCTTCGATTGCTGTGTTGCCAGCATGGTTGTCCTGGTGGTGTAGTGGTTATCACAAGCATAAAATGTTGTCTCCTAGCAGTAAATAAAAAAATAGACCACAAATGAAGAGATGACACAACTTTAGTTTAATCATCCTAAAGAAGGCCGAAATGTAGGTGTAAACTAAAGTTGTGTCATCTCTTCATTTGTGGTCTATAAATAAATAAATAAATAAATAAATAAATATATATATATATATATATATATATATATATATTTACTTGTGTAGGAAAGGAAAAATCAAAACATTAAAACATATAATAATAAGATAGAGATTATGTCATGAGCTTTTAAAAATCTCGATCGACTTTACAAACATTTGGTAATTTCGAAAGCTATTATTCACATAGTTTTTTTACTGCCGAGGTTTCTGCTTGTATCTCCTACATTTTAGGTTTTCGTTCTGTTAATTTCACTTGAACCACCCAGTTGCTTCCAGTAGCTACCTTGTAACCGCCTATTTTGAGCTAACGTCTCTTCGTGGTTAGCCAGAGCACTGCTGAGATCCCAGAAGAAGCTGCAATGAGATCAACAGAGGACAAGAAAGATGTAACATGATATTCCTCTGTTAAATGTTTTTTTTCAGATTCATTTGTTTCAAGGATCTTTCAACCTTTCCGTTCTCGACTTAAAATCATGTGAAATAAGGAGGATGGGAAATAGTAAGCAAATCGGGATAGTCAAAGGTTTTGCGGCGACGATCCTTTTTATAAGCCGAAGGTGTATTGCAAAGATTCACACCAGACCATCACTAATCCGTTTCCCAATTCCAGAGTTTGTCGTTGACATCGTCAATCGTCAAAATGGACATCTTCATATGCTCATGATCCCTTCAAATTTTAAAAAGTCCAGGGTGGTTATTTCCGCCCCGTCTTCTCCCTTTCCCTTCCCTGTCTCATCTTCTCTTTTCCCTACTCTCATTCTTCCCCGCCTTCTTCCCCCCTTGCCCCTTCTCCTTACCCCCCCCTCCTCTTTTCTTCTTCCCCTTGTCCTCCCCCTCTTCCCTGCCTTCTTCCCCTCGACCCCCTCCCCAGTCTTCCCCTCTCACCGTTTCCCGCCTTCTCCTCTTCCCTCCTCCTTTTATCCTCCATTTCTTCCTTTTTTTCCCATTTCTCTGCGGGATTCTGTCTATCCAAGACGAAAAAAAGGTCCAGCAAGTAACCCATAGAACGAGACATCGCCCCGGACGTAAAGACGACGACGATGGCTACGAGAGCGTAATCTCGAGATTATTCCAAGTCGATCGACATGGTAAGTGTGTATGAACATTGCAGAAATGAAATTGATATGAATGGTGCGGTTGGTTGCAGAGAAAGTTGACAATTTATCGTCAGGTGCTCGAGTCCTCCAGATATCCTCAAAATTGTATACTTCACGTCGCTGTCAGGACTAGAACGGTAAAACCGATTGTTTTGTAGCATTCTCGCCGATATAGTCGTCGTCTCTGCTTAATCGAAATAAACATGGTTTAAAATTTGGTAAGTGGGCAGTTTTTGGATCTCGGTTCCCAGTTTAAACTTCAGTGACTCAAATGTGCTCGCTTTTTTCTTCTCTGTGTAGCCATAGCTTTTGATACCATAAAAACTAGTTACTAACTGGGAAGGGTGAAAGGGGGTTACCGGTTTCATTGACTCAAATAAAGGTCATTACCTTTGAATCACCCTTTTTTTTAGAGACCTCGTTAGTTTGAGATTGGTACTCCGCGAAACAGACCTTTCCTGAGAATCACGAGACTTGCGTAATTACCAATAAAAATGCATGCATCCTTGGTATAGACTTTTTTGTACCAACCTCGTTCCCAGGGTCTCTCTTCTCTGCCTCCATTTCCGTTAAGACGACAATGGAGGCAGAGAAGAGAGACCATGGCAACGAGGTTGCTTCAGCACGAGATGTTTTTAATTAAGACAAGAACGGAAACCGGAAGTGGGTTCAAGACTAATTCTGACCACTCCGACGTTGAATTTGATCCTGGTAGTCCCTGTCAAACTTCTCTGCCGCACTTGTAAAAAGTCAACTGGTTTGCCTCCGGCCAGTTGGGATTCTTAACAGATGTTATTGTTGTTCTTTTCTGTCGTTTCGCTGATTGTGTTTCCTTTTCCCTGAAAAACGCCTAGGCGGTGTGGTCAGTTAAGCACGTAGGTGTGTATGTATGAACATTTGGCATGCCAGGACTGACATTTCTCCCACATTTATACACTAATCGTATGTAATTGAAAAATGATACATAGAAGTATAAATGTGGTAAGTCCCTTGACAATGAGTTAAAAGGGAAAACAGCTCATTCAGTTCCGGTAGTCTTCCGGTTGCCATCAGTGGCTCAAGTATGTCTTGTGATTACGTTCCATATTAGCTTATGACTTTAATCTTGGTAGTAAGACCATAAACGTATTGGAAAAAAAAACTGGTCTAAAAATAGATTAGTCTGTGAAAATGCTGACCATGAGCTCCTAACCTAAACCTCCTAACTGAAATAACCGGCAATCTCTTAACATTCTTTGGGGGGAGAGTGGATCCGCAACATGAATTTACTGGATGGAAATACAGTACTTGGTTTAGATATGGAGTTGGGAGTAAAAAGTGTCTGTCACCAATTTTGTCCACGATTGTATTACGTGCTTATCAAGAGAAAATGAGGGGACAGAGAAGGAGGCTCCCGGTCCAGCCCTTGGGATATGTCATGTCCACGAAAGTTATTTTTAGACGAGCGGAAGTCTTCCGAGACGTCCGCATACAGGCCAACCTCGGTCCGATGTTTGAAAGAAAATATATGTTCATAAGCCTTCCACGTGCGCCATCATTTTCTCTTTTCACTAAGAACCTGAGAGCGAAGCAAGACTGCATGCGGGCGTCTCGGAAGACAGACATCCCCTAGAACAAAGACTTCCGCTCGTCTAAAAATAACTTTCGTGGACATAACATATCCCGGCTAACGCCTTGAGCCTCCTTCTCTGTCCCCTCATTTTCTCTTGGTGCTTATGTGATTTTACGGTTGTAGGTCATTGACCTGTGCCCAACTTTTCTGAACGCAGACGTCTTTATTGCACACTTGATGGGCACCAAAACATATAAGCAAAACTAATGGCACTTACGTACTTACTTTCTGAACTCTATCCCGCTCAAAAAATCGACAGCAATATCCTCTAATATTCGTGACATTTGTGACTTTAGTCATCAGCTCGCAGACTCTTTGTTCCATCACTCCCGAATAGCGGTAATTGTAAGCCAAACACGCGGGAAATCGCAGACAGGTATCCTCACAATGAAGTTCTGAGAGAACAGAGTGAGCCCAAATCACGAGACCCTGAAGCTTGTGGTCAACGATTAGACCTCGGCTAATTGGTAAAGCTAAATTTTGGCCACCACATTGAGGTATTGCATGAGTTGTGGGTCTGGTTGTCGTTGGGACGTGTTCTACTTCTTCTGCTGACGGTGGATGTACTGAAGAGGACGAAAAAATCATGGTTCTAATACAGGGAAGTCTTTTAATTGCTGACGTCGTAGTAGTATATGGAATGGGGCGTTTGCAGTTGATGAAGCTATAGAGCTGTGGAGCTGTGGAGCTGTGAAGACAACCCCAAGGAACTAAGTACCCTATATTCATGTCGCGTTTATCTATCACTGATTCTATCCCTGACGATTCTGTTCGAGTTAACCAATCACAGTCTGGTAGTCTTTGTAATCATACAATCAATTGTGAAGGGCCCATTTAAGTTAGTTGTCTTATATTTATGTCTCGTTTTATAGAAAACAATAGCGCTGCTATTGCGTTTTTGACTACTCTACAGCAATGATATCCTGTGAGAAAAGAGATGAAAACTGTGGTTGGTGTTAGGGTATAATGTAAGTTCCTCGGGGAACCAGGCCCACTGCTCCACCCGCCACAGAACTCCCATTCGATATACTTACTATTCACCATTGTGCGCATTTGTCTCAGGCTTAGATATGACTAATAAAAAGATATATTTTAACTGTGAAAAGACATATGATAAGATTTTTAGATGATCGTAGTTATAAGAGCTATCGAGCCAATGCTTCATGCTTTCCTTTCGTTGCTACTTTGTTAATTTAAGGAGGCTCACACCAGTCTCAGCTCCTTTCAAGAAACTGTACAATTAGAAGGATTGACTCTAGCTACAACACTGTACATACACTGTATCACCAAGCAGCTATGTTATGGTTTCACATACACCAACATTTAGTGCTTGACAAAGTAAAATATGCTGAATTGTGCTACCATAGCAAAAGGCGATTAATGTAAAAACACCCTGAATTTTGTCTTTAAATGTCTATATCTCAAAAACAAACACAGTGACCCCCTTTTTATCGCTGGAAAGTACTAAACAGGCTAAACTCAACTTTTTTGCAGAATTTTTAAAAAACATTTCTTGAGCGGACTCTCAGCTATCTTCACAACATGCTATTTCTGACAGTTGTAGCCTGCGAAATTGGCAGAAATGGATATTTTGACGGCACGGACCAGAGGATTCGGTCCGGTTGTCTGGTGGGGATTATGAGTAATTTGTCGTACAAATAGTGATCCGTTAGGGATTTGAATCAGTCTAGGTTCAGCTTTCTTCGCCTTTTTTTTTGTTAAAATTTCCCCCTCCATAGGGTTGTGGCACTTGCATAGGGTTTGGAGAATACGTTCCCTCATTCCCGAAGGGTTTTGGGTTTTCGTATCCGGCAGGTGCCCAGTGTACTTTTCCTTTAACATGTTTTTAGGAGGTCAGTACCATTAAGTATGCTTTCGTATTGTTATGCTAGAGCGGAGTTTGTATGCTTATGGTTAGCAAAATAAAGCGGCTTGTGCCGCTTGCTGTCCTACATGCCCATGTATCTACACAGTTGTGTTGTGATTGGAGTTAGTCGTGTTGTGTCTGATTGGAAAGTGGAGTCAAAATTGGAATATTTAAGGAGGCTCCTTAGAGGTTTAGGGCCGCGCGCAAGCTAGGCGCTACTTTGGCGCGTAAAGCCTGAAATCGCGCCTGTCATTATATGCAATAAATTGACACCAAAAAAAATTTACGCCTTATTATGTCGGTACTCATATTGGTAAACCTGTACAGGGAATACGTTGAGAGAAATTAACTAGGTTTCGTTTTGTAACTCGTTCCCTGTAGTAAGGGTATTCCTTACGGTGGCTGTGATTCCACTATGTAGAATTTTTTAACTTTGCAAAGAGTTTCATCGCAGCCTACTCGTAACTTGGCGTCAACGGTTGCGTTTTCGAGATGTAAACGTTTCCATACAAACTATAAGGTCTTTTTAGATGGCTTCTCCTGTTGTCTATGGTAACCTACAGGGAAATCTATCCATGCGAGAAATTTTGGTTATGACGTCACGTACGTCTGCCTTTCTGCCTGTCCGCCCGTCCAGACTGTAGGGGTGGGGAGGCGGAAAGCCTCTGGGGAAGGAAGTGTTCAGGCAATAAAAAATTAGCCAATGAGCGCGCGAGAATTTTGCAGTCTTTGTAAAATTAACAAATAGGCCATTTCTGAGTTGATGTTTGTCTCAGTTTCAAAGCGAGTCCTGGTGCACAACATTCAAATGGAAATGAGTTGCGTATTCTTATGCAAATCAAACTCATTTCCCTTGCAATAGTTGAGCACCAAGACTCCCTTCGAAACCGAGACAAACATCAACTCGGAAAGGGCCTATTTGTTAATTTTACAATGATTGCAAAATTCTCGCTCGCTCATTGGCTAATTTTTATTGTCAATAAGCGGGCAAACACATAAATTTATGCGATATTGACGCGATATTGCTCGCGTCAGATTGAATAAAATTGAAGTTTCTCCCATTTTTGTGTCACGTTCTTCTCGTGTTTTGACTTTATTTTGACCCCTCTGTCTTTTTGTTATTGTAAAAAACGAATAGATACCAGTTTTAATTTCATTCGTTTGTCCTGTTATTGACAATGAATTTTGTCATAACATTGTCAAAGTAGTCTGCGGATCAGACGAAATTCGTGATCAATAACAAGACAGACGCATGAAAAACTGACATTAATTTGTCAAATTTACAAAGGTTAGCTTTCAGGTAAGCGTGATGTTTTCGTTCTTAATATATGCCTTGCTGCCTTACATATTTTGTAAAACTCTCTAAAAAACGAAGAAGTCCTGAAAACGTTTGCAATTCCGTGTTGACAGAGATTCTTGAATATTTCAACCATCATTGTGTGAAATGGATGTCCAGTCATGAGCTGCTTTGTTTGACTGTGAAATAAGGGGCACCCAACGTCAATTTTCGGAAAATATCTGTTCGGAGATGATTTGAGATCCAGAATTTTCGGACCGTTTGTTGTAACATTTCTTGCTTGCCTGCCTGTCATAGAATTTTCGAACATCTAAAAAATGGTATAATTGCCAATTTTTAAGGGATTTGTACCCTAAAAAGGTCACCTAGAATTTTCGGGAGCCTTTTTTCTGGCTGAAATTTTCGAAAAAGTAAGTTTTGATCACCATAATTTTCGGCTAGGGAATTCGAGTAGATGAAAAATTTTTAGGGCATAAAAATATGCCTATATCTACCATTTAAATACGAAAATACGTTTAACAATGCTATGTTTAAGTGGTTTTGAACTTTATTCTCGTTGGGTGCCCTAAGGCTTGTGAAATTGCAGTGGAGTAAGCGAATTTACTACGCTTTAGGTTGACTTTTAAATGAGTAACATTTTTGCTGTTGTTCTAAACTGAAGAGAGAGGAACTGAACGGTTGACAGTTAAACGGAAATTGTTGTGAAACTGAGAGATTTATGGAAGTCACATCGCTTGCGATGAAGACGGTTTGTGGCTCGCGTAGCCCGGCTGAGGAAGAGAGAGGACCCTGGGAACAAGGTTGGTGACGTAGGCGGAGGTGTGCCGCAAGCTCGGCCTTGTTTTCACAGGTTCTTGAACAGAGATGACATACTAATCCTGTTGGGGCTGCGTTAAGAGGATCCTTTCTGCGGAGCCTGCTCTGATTAATGCAGTTGGAACGGGAAGACCTTAGACAGCATTGACCAGAACCGGTTGCTGACCAGCGGTTTTCGTTAAAACAATGGTTTGCTGGGGGTGCTCAGTCTCGCGGGCTCAGAAAACCTGGTTGTGGTCATTGTTATTTAAGATACTTCTACGCTATAAAACACGATCAAGAGAAATTGATCAAGTGAAAAAGATTTCAGTTATAGTTGTTGATTAAAATTCATTTGTTGGTTATTGTTTGCAAGGCTTGTTTGTTTACAGTTGTCAGCTAGAGGTGTCTGATCTGTTTAATCACTGTAAACTGTATACAGTAATAATGACGATTAATTTTATACTTTATGCAAAAGCATAATGTATTCCATGTACACTATATTGCTTTCTGGAGTTAGAAACGGGGGCTCCGCTTTTAGGCTTGTAGTAAACGTACGTGTGAGCATCTCTAGCTATGAATATGATTAAAAAGGTGTACAAACCGCCGGACTTGCCAAGAGTGTCAAATTTCAAATGAGAAGTTTTGCCTTAATTGTAATTTGATTTAGTGATTTGGTGTTACAATCTAGAATCTATAAAAAAGTGTGGAAGAAATAGTCCTTGTAATAAAACAGTTTCTTGAAATTGTTGAAACTGGTTTAAGCCACCTTTGAGGAACATTCATGACAGAAAGCCATGCTACAAACTGAACTTGCTACTTTTCTTTTATGGGTTCGAATCTTGTTCAAGCCTGAATTTTTCAAACTTCCCTATTTCTTGCATTCACAAGTGGCGACGATCTGAAAATCAAAGGAATTTTTTCAGCCTATAGTTGCCTTCGTTCTATGCCATTCACCTGATGTGGGTGGACAAAGGTCGCAAGTCTTCTGGCAGCTTTCCACTGCGAAATCTGTTTGACAACCTCCAGTCTTTTTAAACCCCCAGCAAATAATATAAAATCCCTTGTCTGAACAAGACGCTGCAATAAAGAATAAAAAAATATGTAAAATGAATCATTTCAATCGTTTTGATGTTTTATTATTCAAATTCAATTTTAAGTTTAGTTAAGGCTTAAGAATATGTACAAAATAAAATAAGCACTGCCCACAGTTAGCTACAGCTATTCGCGGCGCGCAGTGGTTTCAACGCATGACAAATCGCAGCAACTCCACCTTACAGAATGAAAAAGTAACTTACAATGATTAACAGGTAAAACAAGAGAAACGAAAATACGATGACAAAACTAAGACCAATTGTGTACAATTAAAGAAACGAGATTTACGATTAGAGGAAGATACTTAACCGATTACCAACAATATTTAGAGTAAAAAAGAAAAGGAAAATTATAAGAAATTATATCACTTTGAATACTTAAGCGAACATAGCCATAGCCACAGTGTGAAATATAATATACAAGTACGTTTAGATAATGTTGACAAGAGCGGTATGGATTGTGCAAATATATAATGCACCTGTCACAGCAAGCCACCTCCCCCTTCCACCCCCTGCAAACATGGGGCATGGGTGGGGCTTTGTGGGGACTTTGACTCTTTGCCTTGCCCTAGGGGGTGAGGGACTAATTCATTTTTTTTTGCGTTGCCTTCCAAGAGGGATGGGAGATTATTACATTTTGGCCTTTGCTTTTCCTTATGGGGTGGGGTATTAGTACATTTTAGACCGTTGCCTTGTCCGAGCAAGAAGGAGTAAGGACACTTTAATAACCCAGTTGGAAAGGGGTCAGAATGTGCACAGTAGGAAGTAGCAAGGATTGACAGACCTACAGAACTCCTTAACGAGTGAGGCGTTTGTACCATATTTTCGGTCTTTGACCTCTTTAACTTCTTTGCTCTTACGAGTATGTCTTTTATGGATTTCCCCCTTTGAAAAGATAGGAGTGGTTGCTGGTTTTGCATCAAGTGCATGTTTAAGGTTTGGCACTGGCGGGTGATACTGTGTCACAAAACCCGGGGCAAGATATCTTAAGAGATTTCATTCCTTTGCTTTAGCGCTGACTCCCTCAGTCTGTGAATTTGATGTTTGATAGAAGTGTCTCAATCAGACGTTTTGGATAGTTTCTAGCACGGAGACGTGATTTGAATTTGTAAATGTTCTCTTCAAAAGTTGTTCTTGAAGAAGTAGTGCGTAAAAGTCTTAAGGGCTTCGCCCTTTACGCATCCTTTTTTGACACCTGGTGGGTGGCTGGAGGAAAAATGAGTGTACTGAAAGGTTTCAGTCGGCTTGAAGTGTGTTTTTATATCCAGAATGGATTGATTTTGAAAGCGTTTGCCTTTGTATGCAATAGTGTCAAGAAATGTGCCTTAACAGGGGGCCCACACAATGTGTTTGTGTAGCCGATTGTTATTTTATAGTAAATGTACTAGATTTACCGTTTGCCTCACCTATTGCGATATATCGCAAACTATGTATATAAATCAATGATAAATATACGTTGAATTACCTTAACTGTGGTATATAGTCGTCCTTTTGCCTCAAAAGTGGTTTTTGAGGCGAACTCAAAATCATTCAAAATCGCTCAAAAAACCACTTGTGAGGCAAAAAGGACGACTATATACCACAGGTAAGGTAATTCAACGTATATTTATCATTGATTTATATACATAGTTAGCGATATATCGCAATAGGTGAGGCAAACGGTAAATCTAGTACATTTACTATAAAAGAACAATCGGCCACAAAAACACATTGTGTGGGCCCTCTGTGGTGGCTTCAGTGTTTGAGATCTCAGCCGTAAATTTGATGGTAGGGTGGTGTGAGTTTGCTTGTGTGATGAACTTGTCTATATCCGGTTTGCTGACATCCCACAACGAAAAAATGTCGTCAATGTATTGTTTCCAAATCATTGGCTTTATGACGCTTTTGCTAAGAATCTGTCTCAAGATCGGCCATAAAGATATTTTCAAAGGTAACGGCCATTTTAGTGCCCATGGCAGTACCATGAATTTGTAGATAGTTCTTTCCGTTGAACTGGAAAGAATTATTTTTGAGTACGAGTCTTAGCATTTCTTTATATAGTTTGTGGGGATCGGAGGGTCATTTTTGTGAAAGTTTTAGTATGCTTTGCATAATGTAGTGATTTCCTCTTCCTGTGGTATATTTGTTTACTATATGACTAGCTCCGTGAGCGGGCAAAATGAACCAAATCCCGCGCTGTCATTGGCTACCCGAGCAGGCAAGACGGAGCTATACCACCCGCTCGGGATTATTCGCTTGGTCCCGCAAGATCAAAGATCATGTCATCCAACATGAGCGACTTCTGGTTGAAGCGAGTTGCTAATTTATGCGTAACGTCAGTTGCCAACAAAGAACGATAGACGCTCAGTCATATTTTTCCAAAACTAAGGATCCCAGCGAACTGACGCCGTTTACTCTATCCCGTGCAATGACTGTGTTGGTGAGTATATCGGGCAGACCAAACATCAGTTCAGTTTGGTGCGATGTTTAAAGGAGCATCAAAAGGCGGTTTTTCAGGCTTTGCAAGCATACTTGCTTAACTAACCACACAATTACGGGGGGGGGGAGGGGGGGGGGATGGGTGGGTAATTCCAGAATTATCACCACCAACGTAACACGCGGTAACATGAAAGCCGTTAATTTGTTTGGGAGCTTGGCACATAATAGTTAATATATGGATGTGGCTATGAAACTCGACAAGTTTCTTTGTCAGTTATATTTTTGCTCGCCGTTTCGGCCCTGACCATGCACAAACCACACCCTTTTTCTAAAAGACAGCCAATCAGAAGTTTCGATCAATTTATTCAAAACTCGGTTGTGAACCGAGGACAAAAGATTTTGCATGGCCACGGTCAAGTTAACATGAAGCGCGATGTCACTCTTCTCGCTGTTTTAGTGTCCAGAGTTTCAGAACCAGTCCATCTATATGAACTACGGGCACATGAATGCCACCCACACTCTTTTGAATGGTAATCGTGGCGGGCCTTTTTCCAGACACCTATTTGCACCGCCTTATTAAAAGAACGCTAATTAACAATTAGACCCGTAACCCGCAAGAGGGTCCCAATGGGGTAGTGGCTTTTACGGCTAACAGTTAATATTTTGCCCCTTTTACGGCTAATGGTTAATTTGCTCCCATTACGGTTTTCTGAAATTTTGATAATTAATTACCATTGTTTTACATAATTTAGAATATAATAATTAACTTAAAATATAATAGTTAATTTCCATTGGTGTGAAGCATGGCAAAATCATGAAAAGTATAGGGAACATTCACGGTTGACAAAAAATGAAATTTATCTGATCCACAAATACATATCAGTCCCGCGTGCGGGACGTTGAAATTTGGAACTTTTAATGTCGAAGAAATAAAACAAGTAATTGGTGCAAACGGCTTATTGACAATCTCAACAACAGACAAACCAACTAATTTTACTAAAAATACGCCTACGGACATTTGATTAACAACGCACCAATCATTGTTTACAGTCTTCAGTCACAGCTTATAACAACACGGCTTAACTGACGAACGACCAATAACATCACGACTTGGTTGACCAATCAGATCAACGACCAGAGTATTTATACCACCTACTGACGTTACACAAATCACTTGTCTCTGATCGGTGATGACTTACCCTCAGTTTGCCGAAACGTCAGTCAGTGTCAGTCCTCAGTTCTCAGGACTACACTCTGCAGGACGATCGTACTTGACTCATGGATTCAAACCATTTACGATCCTTTTTTATCCCAAAGCTTTCAAGTCCAGTGCTCTTGACACTAGCGAAATTAAAACCACATACCTAGCTGACATCTTGAGCCTACCCTGCTTTCTATTCTTGACTCGTTTTATCGTACTTGATTTTTAAAGCCACTTACCGTTTAGCTCGCTTTCCATTCCGAGCCAAACAAGAAGGGCAATTCCAGTTCCAGTTGTTGTTGAGTTAGTATGGCATAAAGTTTCAGGTCAAACGACCGCAAGCCAAAGTTCTTGGCCTGGTCATTGAAGCCAAGTAGGTCAATCAAAATACTTTTGAAGGAATCAGTATATTTGTGATCTCAACCGATTTGAACCCTTGCTTTGTATCTTTTCTATGGGCTTCTCCTCTCCAGTGTGTTAGTTTCACTATCCATTGCTACAATCTCGGTTATAAATTTCTGTGTTTCAAAGACAGTAGGAAAAAACTATTGACTATTTCATGAATGCCCGAAAGTTATTGCTCTATCAACATTGATACGGGGGCGAGGGGTTGTATTGTGGGTTGGTGTCACCATCTTTTTGGCCGGGATTGAAGCCATGGATAGACGCCATTCATAAAGAGAAACTGAACAACAAGATCGGAAAATTGCGAGAGATGTCAAAACGTCACTGAGGCGGCTATCAAGTCTGTCAAAGTGTGTGATACGATCCATTTCAAAGACGCATCCACCATTTCGATTCCGGCGTTGTGAAATGACTTTAATTAGCCGAATTAGTTAAACGATACGTAAATGGAGTTCTTTACAAGACAATTGAGACCTTTAATTTGCGCTATTATATTTTTTTACGGTTAACGGTTTTCAACTTGTTTTACGGCTAACGGTTACATTTTTGGCTCTTTTACGGCTAACGGTTAAACCCCATTGAGACCCTTCCGCAAGGGCTCCAGGTCAATAGCCTATGAGGCGAAGCGCCTCGCCTCGACCCAAGCCCCCACTCGCTTTTCACATGCAGTTGCTTTCATTTCCCGGACTATCTGGGAGCCTGGAAGAGGCTAGTTTTAATATCATCCAACTAGTCGGACAGAAAAGGCAATAATAAAGTTAGCAAATGCAACTTGAACTAATAATTATTTATTTGAGAATAAAACGAAAGAAAGCGTCACGTTTTTGGCTACTCGGGAACTATTATTCATAGTCCTCTAGTGGCGTAGCCAATTAAAATGCAGGATTTGCATTAGTCCACTAGTTGGGTGATACTAATTACAATTACTAAGCTTCCTTTCCCTTTTTAGCAAAGTCGTGGCAGATAAAAGAACTCTTGGGATAAAATTGGATGACCCCTGATAAAGACAATAGACAGGGGTGACGATATGTTGGGTATTTGAATCGAAACTTTCTAAGGGGAATTCAATGTTATGCAAACCAGAATAGGCATCAAGATATGGATTACGTTTTTGCAAACTCGTACATGTTCATTGCCGTGACTTTAACATCTTCAGTTCCCACAGCCTGACCTTGTAGCTTAGTCGGTAGCTATATAGAGCAACGGGGCAATTTCATTATTGGTGATTCACATCTTTACATACCTTCTAACATTGCTCTGGTGAACCATAGATACCAACAAAGAACTGAAGAAAAAAAAAAATTAAAGTTAATTCAAAAGAAACTGGAAAGAGATGTTAGGTGTTTGACAGCGATGAAGCAGTATTTTGGCCAGTTCAGATCTCAATG
>NC_090888.1:60639358-60661858 GCF_036669925.1 Montipora capricornis
GACCGCAGCATTTATCGAGGCAAAATGCGTCTAGGAAAAAGATCTGTAAACTCAGTGAATAAAAATAAGTGAGAACAGCAACATTGACAACAAAAGCAACAACAATAATAATGAAAAAAGTATGTGATAGAGTGTACTGACAAGTGGTATGACCAGTAACCCTTGTCAGCCATGTGCAGAGAATGGAGAAGTGACGACAACCTGGACCATGACGATCTACACAGAAAAAGTACTGAAACGCAATCACACAGATATTACTCTAGTGGGCAAAGATACACAGGGGAGGACACCATATACGGGACTTCGTGGCCGAGTGGATTCATGAGCTCTTTTCGCGCGCTCAGCACAGCAGAGGGCGCGGGTTCAAATCTCGCAGTGGGAACGTGAAACGGTAAATTACCGTACGGTGTTTTAATTGTTCCCCAGATCCCCGCTTTTTCATTTTCCGCGGGGTATGCACATTTGAGACTACGAAGAAGAAAAACAACAACAACAACAACAACAACAAAAAGGAATGGGGCCGAATTGTTAACGTGGCTGCCTGCGGCATCTCACAAAATTACACAGGGTAGGATTTATCTATTTTGTAGGCAATATGTTATTACAGAATGCCCACATTAGCCACCAGTTTAAAAATTTATTTTATTTCATGTTTTTTTTTGGTCACATGTTAAGTAAAACTAACACCTGCTGATACTACATGTATCTATATACAATGTAAGTCCCCAGACTCCAAGCAAAGTGATTTCTTTCTACACAGAGAGCAATCCCTCTGTCGGGTAAAATTCTGCTACAAGAACTAAAACTTGCATTTTTCCGCACAACCTCATTCATGCCATGGTAAAAAGCAGCATCACTGTACAGCCAGTAACACCACAGCACCTGACACCATGACATGTTGCAATTGACAGTTGAAATTAAAGTTCTTCAAGAGTTATTATAAATTTTTGCTTCCAAAACTCCAGTAACCAATTAAAAAAAATGATAACCATTACACATCTTCAATTTCAATAAAATTACACTGTTTTCATGGCTGAACTTTTATGTTTGAACAACTTCTGTTTGTCCATCTCCCACTTTAAATGAAGGAACACATTCTCTGAAATAGCTTACCACAACAGGGAAAAATAACAATAATACTATTATAAAAGAAAAATACAATTACATCCTTTTCAGAGGGAAGGTATGTTCAGGTGTGATATAGTAAAACGGGATCCTTGCATAAAAAGGATGCAAACATTGCTGGCCAAGAAAACTGGGTGATATTTGCTTTTACATGTTGCACCATCTGCCACTTAAAATAACACTATTACTATCAGTATCATAATTGCTTTTTTTGGTTGTCACTTCCATTAAGTCTAAAATTAAAAAAGAAAGTGTTCATAGAGTTGATAATTCACGAAACATCTGAACATAGTATTGACTTTCATATGTTTTGTACTTCATATGAATCATTGTTATTTCTTTTTTCAATATACTTTACAATTGATACCAAAAACCTGACAGCTACGATATTTATAGCAAATGGAAAACTTGTTAGAGACCAAAGGCTCAAAAGGTGGGAACACCTTGAAATATCTCAGGAGACTTAATTTATACATTGCAGTACAATGTAACCATTGATCCATCACAGATAAAATCAGGAGAACTTAAAAAATCAGGGAGACTTTATACACTGTACTAACTATTGATCTATCACAGATAATTATTATGTTCAGGAGAACTTGGAAAACCTCAAAACTGTTCAACATTCCTGAAATACTTTAAGGTGTTAACTGCATTCCGAGTATGACAGTAAGAACATTGAATAATCAGCTCTTGCAACATCTTCTAGACTCCTGATGTTCCAGTAAATCTTCTGCTGACAGCGTATGTCCTATCCCTAGAACATCTGTTGGACGCATGGGCAAGGCTTTTATACCATCCCAACCATCTTTCAGTCCCAGGTCACCTCGTTCCATTCGTTTGTAGACCTCTTCAGCAACACTAAAAAAAGCTTCCTCCACGTTGCATAAAACCTTTGCTGATGTTTCTATGAACATCATGTTGTTTGCTTCTGCAAAACGTTCTCCCTCTTCTGTTGAGACTACTCTCCTCGATTCCCTGTCGACTTTATGTCCTACCAACATAAACACAACATCCTGTTCTTCAACACACTGTCTAGCTTCTGTTAACCAGTCTTCAACATGAAGAAAAGATTCTCTGCTTGTAATATCATAAATTATAAGGCATCCAACTGTGTTTCTGTAGTAGGAATAAGTAATGGAACGAAATCTTTCTTGCCCTGCTGTGTCCCAGATCTGTAATTTTATGCGAACATCAGCTAAAAACAAAGCAAAAAACAACACTGTGAAGTCTTGTTTAATTAATAATAATAATGGTAATAATAATAATAATAATGATAATGATAATGATAATGATAATGATAATGATAATAATAATAATAATAATAACAACAACAATAACATTATTATTATTATTATTATTATTATTAATAATACTATGTGGGGTAAATAATCCAATCTCTTGAATTTTGTGCATTTTTGTCCAGCTTTGTATGTGACTGTCTCTAAAAATCATTGACAAGATCTTTAAGGTTCTTCAACTATTCAAAGCTTATAACCATCTTAAAGGCTTTTTGGGGATCTTGCCTAGATTCTTATACTGACTCATTACTTTCACATTCAACTGTTGCCACATTTCATGCAATAAAAAGAGCTTTATTTGCAATCAACTGTTGCAAATCAAATGCAAAAATTGAGGATAAAAATAGACTCAGAAGAAATACTTTGGTCTACTACTAATTATCCATTGCCTTTACTTTTAACTACGGTACACATGATGGTTCGCTGCAGAAGTATGGTGCCGTTTTCTGCCTTAAATTGAGCTGTGATTGTGATTTAACTATGTTACACGTCTCAAAGTTACACACCAGAGTAAAAACTGATCAACTTAATTTTCATTATCGGTAAAACTAAAGTACCTAGAGAAAGCCATCCGGGAGAAGCTTAAAGAGCCTACACACTTAACCCACATGATGCCAGGTTCAGGAATCAAACCAGCAACACTTCTTGTCTTGTTAGAAGGTGAGCATTTTCACCACTGCCCCAACCTTGAATCTTTCATTTTAAGTGGCCAAAATGCTGCCAAATATACAAGTATTTGTTGGCATTGTGCCCCTGGAATCCTGTGACAAGTTTAGTTTCACATTTCAAATATTAAACACAAGGCACTTATGTATTTGCTTTTTATCCACCTAAAAATATATTCATTCAAAGTTAATTTTTTTGTCATTGATGTTGTTCCCCTGTTTTATCAAGTAAGAGGAATGTCTAATATGCAATAAGTAATGAACAGTGAGAATTTACATGTTGGTAGACAGTGCGTTTTTGATGATTCTAGTTCGAATTTATTATTCCATTCACGGACCGGTACCTTGTAGGTAGTGTCCACAACATATCTTTCTTTTTTCAAACGTTCTTAGAAAACACCAAAGGAACATGAATTCTTTATAAGTTTTGAAATCCTTTACATAAACATGAGTGGCAAAATTTGAAGCAATCCTAAACGAGGATCGAAGTAATTCTCTCTATCAATTAAGATCGACGGATGACACATGCAAGATGCACAAATATACATGTAGATACCCACGTGAGTGTTTTCATTGCTGAAAGTGTCAAACCTGTTTAGAACTCGATCGGAAAGAAGTGTCATCAAAACAAATCCGGGTATGCATTAATTTCCACGATAATTGTTTGAAAGTGGGGAATTATGTTGTGCGACTAGGGGAAGAACGAGGAGGTAAAGATGAAACTATTTTAACGAAACTTGAGCGCATTACATGTACATTATTGATACAATGCGCTTAAATCCCAATATCAGTACGAAGAGGTCTAACAATATCGCAAATGTTTTTAACAACTATTTAAAAAAAGAGCTATTTAAAGATCTCACCTGACAGCATTACAACTCTGACATGAAAATCAACGCCAACAGTGGGGTCTGAAGTATCGATGAACTGTCCTTCTGTAAACTGCCGCAGAAGGGATGATTTTCCCACGGTGCTATCCCCGATTAATATAATTCTGAACTGATAAAAATATTTCGGTTTGAATCGTGCCTTGTCTGTACTGTTATGTCGATTCTGCATCGCTATATAACCAGCAGCCATCTACGAACTGCCTCAAGAATTTCTTTGATGAAACAAAATCACAGCAGAATTTCCAACTCCAGATCCGATAAATCCTGTAACAAAAAGCGGATATAAATGAAAGGCTTCAAGAAAGCCAACCTGTCCCACTTACATTCTGTAAAAAAATGAACATATTAGCGAGGAGAAAAGATGATAAATCTCATATCGTTGTGTGGAGGCTGTGGGAGGTCTATACACTTACATACGATTGAAATCCAACGATTCGAGCTTGCCAAGGGGTACCCACAGATATGAAATATCAAACTATAGAAAATCCGTTTTACGCTAAAGAGAACAAAAATTGTGAAATACCTTTGATAACTTAGCGTAAATAACACATTTGCAGGATAGGAACCTAAAAGCGATACATCGATCAATGCTTCTCTGGAAACAACACGGCAGCAGGTCTTGCCAAATTTGGTCATATTTCCCATATATAGAACTGCTCAACTTTTAATATGGCGGACGAATTTGAGGATCCTGTGACTAACAGTTCGTCTTTATCAGAAAGGATATTTAATCGGTAAGAGTTGGTTTTTGGAGGAAAATTATTTTCAGTTGATGACGGTTCATCTTATTCTAAATCTAGTTTTTGTAATAACTTTTGCGGTTTTATGCCTCGCGGTCATACGTGCTAGACACGTCGTTAAATAAGTTTTACTATGTTTAGCTTTAAAAGAATGTTCGTAAAAATAAATCTAAATTAAGCCTCAAGAAGGATTAGGACTAGCTAGTTATCGATTAGTCTTAAATTTTGGCTTTTTCTTCGTGTAGAAGACACACATGACGTAAAACAATAGAACAAGAATCGTGAAACAAATTGTTTCACGAATCAATCAGAATTTGAAAGCCCTAGAGACCCCTTAAGCTTTTGTTACATCATGTGTGTCTTCTACACGAAGTAAAAGCCTAACTTTTACTATCATGGCTTGCAAGACAAAGGGGAGAGGTGGAAAACACTGACCCCTAGTCCATCGACCCTACGGACTACCCCAAAAATACTATTTCAAGGGAGTACTATTGGTAGTAAGCAGCGTCAAAATTAGTTCTAAGCCTAAACATTCATTTTACACAGCGTTGGTCAACAGTATTTAAGTTTAAGCACCCATTTTAAAAAGGTTAGCTTACAATAACTGTTGTGATGGCCGATTACTTCATGTATTGAAGTGAATCGAAGTGAAACCGGTGCAATTCCTAAATTAAATCGTATGTGGCCGTGAAGACAAACATGAATAAGGTACATGCAATGTAAGTGCATATAATCAATTCAGTTCTTTCAATAGTACTCAATCAAAATAGTATTTGGTAAAGTTAGTCTTTTTTAGGGTAGTCCGTTGGGATGTAGTCCGTCTGGGTAGTTCATGGACTAGGGGTAAGTGTTTTCTAATCTCCCGTCCTGTACCTAACTCTGGTAGGACTGTGACCTCTAGTTGATAAAAGTAAGTTGACCTGTCTGTAGAATGATTTAAAAGCCAACCAGCATGATACATGTAATTGGTTTTCAATTAATCAAGTACAGTGCAGGATTGTCATTAAGTTCTGAAGCAGGCGTAACACTCAAGATTTCACCAGTAACCTGTAACCAAAGGCCATGTAAAGGAAGGCTCAAAGGGCCTGAGCCCCTAGGGGGGTCTGGGTGCATGCTCCCCCTGAAAATTCTTAAAATTAGATCCTCGGAAATGCATTTTACAGCATTCTGAGGTGCAAAATGTGTATTCTCTCAATCAAAAAGTGATGAAAATAAAACAGGGCAAAAAGATATTAGCAATTTGCAATGAATAAAAATATTTACTAACCATGTGGAAATGGTCATGCATCACAAAACCATGAAAAATGGTCAGCGGAATCCCATTTATATCAACTATGGTGCATTGATAATGATTTTGTTGCTGAAAATGGCATCGAAATCCAACATGGACCTATCTCCAAAGGTTTTTTACAGAAAATGTTTGGATTTTTACCAAAAACACATCTTAGAATCAGGAACACAGACAACACATTAGGCAGCAATTATATTTTCTCCAGAAGGTAAATTTTTTATAAATTATACTGTAAATTTCAATTTGTTTTGCTCCATGAATATTCATTCTGCAGGAACCATCAGCCATAACAGGTGGGCTCAGCCGTAACAGGTGTTACAGGTTATGGCCCCTAATGACAGCCCTGCATTGTATGACTGATGTAAATGACCTTTATCTCATGAGTACACGTAATACTTGTTATTATTATTAAATGTACATCATTGATTCCTCGGTATTAAAAAAAAAGATTAGTATATTAATTTTAATTGCTCAGAGTTGCTTTTTGGAGGAAAATTATTTTTAGTTGTTGACGGTTCATTTTATTTAAAACCTTGTTTTTGTAATAACTTTTTCGGTGTTATGCCTCAAGGGTACGTTGTAAAGGGTAGGGGGGTGCAGTGGGTGCAGGGATGGCGCAGTGGTGAGAGCACTTGCCTTCTACCGATGTGGTGCGGGTTTGATTCCCCTACTCTTTGTCATATGTGGGTTGAGTTTGTTGGCTCTCTATTCTGCACCGAGAAGTTTTTCTGCAGGTACTCTAGACTGGTTTTCTCCTCTCCTCAAAAACCAACATTTGACTTGATTTTGTGTTAATTGTTTATTTCAGTCGACAGTGTCCCCAATTAGTGCTCCAGCACTGGAACAACTGGACACTTAAATAATTTAAAAGTTCCTTTCCTTCCCTTTCCTCATGGAGAGAGTAACATTCATTATTTTGCATTATACATACAGTGGGCCGTAAATTGGTACAATGAATCTATTTCCTAGTACTTCAATAAACATTTTTCAATAAGAGCCATGGAGTTGTCATCGAAACTCCTCACCTATTTTGCTCAAATTTACCACCTTTGACTGAGAAATTACTGATTGAATAGGAAGATAGAATAACGTGAGAAATGGGTCACAAAACACAAGCCTCGGATGTCAGCCAAGTTTTGTTCATGAAAAAGCAAAATTGCTTGAACATGTAGAAAATACAATGATTCTAAGAGGCTGACATTGGACTTGTGATCTCCTCTCTGTGTACATGTACTCCTTAATTTTCCACCTACTCACTTTCTTATCAAAACCCTTGATGTACCCTATTCAAACAGTTAATATTAAAACTCCTATTTGGCTGCCACAGATTTAGACATTTTATACTTTGCATGACTTATTTAATTGCAGAAGATTTCTGGGAATTCTTGCTTTGGGTCAGCTTCTTTCCTGGCTTGTCTGTGGAACTGGAATCTTCAGCCAACTCCTAGTCACAAATTATGGCATTGAAATTCCAACTTCGCAAAGTTTTTTAAATTACTTGTTATTAGGACTGGCTTATACCACAGCACTGTCTTGCCGCCCCAGGGATTTCATAATCACATTAAAAGAAAGAGGATGGAAGTATTTTATCTTGGCACTCTTTGATGTCGAAGCTAATTTTTTGGTTGTGAAAGCCTATCAATACACCAATCTCACCAGCGTCCAGGTAGGTAATAGCAGAGCGTGCGGAACACCACTGGTACGAAAATATGGTAACCCATCTGTGCGAGAAAATTTGGTTTTCCTGTGAGCCATATGACCGCCCAACCATGCCACTTTATGTACGTCCACCCTTCCATACATGCCAATGTGACCAGTATCAAGTGACCATATTGCAGGCTCAAGTTTAGGTCTCATTGAGGTCAGCTGTTTGTTTTTATTTTAAGAGTTGACCTGCTGACCAGGTACTTGGTTTCAATTGGATCACAGGCTCAAGCAAAGTTAACTTATTGTAAGAATAAATAAACCAGGAGCTCCGCTTTTAGGCTTGGCTAAATCTATATTTAGTCTTGAAGTGTAAGCCATCTTGTATACCAAACACTTCAAAGAGGAATGGGGTTTCTTGTTCCCCTCTCCACCAAATCTCCTTGTTCCTTGACTGGTTTGGGTTGTGGGGGTATTGGCTATGGCTGACACTTCTGATCAAGTGAGGGAAAAAATGAAAACTGAGTTTTTATTATGATGATAATTTACATGTATTATTTTCTCTGATTTTTTCCGAGTCTTGATGTTATCAATGAGAGTCCTGAATAGTATTCTTGATGATTTTGCATTACCCTTTCCCTCTTTCATCTGAGGGTAACATTTTTTTCTTGGTACTGGTAAATAATTTTTTCCTTTTTTCCTTTGTCTCATATATTCATCATCATTATCTGAAAAAATTGAAGCATAACAGATTTTACTCTGTCTAATGCCAGACAATTTTACTCGTCAATGGAGACAGCTTCAGGGATGAGAGGTTTAAGACCATTTATGCAATCTCTAGCATGTGGCAAACAGCTTGACTTCTGGCAGTATTTTGCTTCTGTGGTCTAATGTTTGTCTTAGTCCCTTCAATCTAATCCAGCCAGCTGACCACAATAACATTATTATTGCTGTTAGAGATGGCAGAGATGAAGTTTTAATGCCCTTGAAAGCTCTTGAAGAAAAGACTGCATAACTGTGTCCCAGGCCTCAGTTGTTGAAAAGGTGGATAATGCTATCCACCAGATAAATCACTATCCAGCGGATAAATGCTAGCAAAACGTTTGAACAACTGCATGGGGCCTGGTTGGTGAGATAACAGTTTTCGTTTCATCACAGGAACAAGAAGTATCCACTAACAGGCCTTGTGCATGTTATACGTTCTTTTCTGAGAAGACTTGAAAGTGGAGCGAATGCAGATTCGATTGCATTGGAAACACTTTCTCCTCAGTTAGTTAAAGACACTGTGTCGGTCTGGCCCTGGTTAAGCTGAGATTACATGTATATGTAAAGCCTTCAACCTCCTCCTCAGAAGTCTCAGTAGTTTCAGTGAGCACTGACAGCCGACAACAAGCATTTATTTAGCTACTTCACGCACAGAAAAGTTGGCTACTTTTTTCCTAAATCGAAGCAAATTTTTAGACTCTCAGATTAAAATACATTTTGATGATAACAACATTTATAACAGTCAGATACTCAAACTAGCCGACAACTTCAAATTGTAAATATTTCATTCATCAAGACCTCCACGGGAACAAATGAGCCCAACAAATTGACCTGCTCTCAAATGTGTGGCTTTGTAGCTCAGTTGGTAGAGCGTTGCATTTGGCATCGCAGAGGTTATGGGTTCTAATCCGATTGAAGCCACCTGAATTTTTAAGGTGCCTATAAAAACAATTATTGCTTAAATTTCCAGCAAAGTGTGAGGATAAATAATTATTTTAACTGCAAATTTTATGAAACTCTTATAAAAGTCTGATGCTACATGACTATTGTACAAGCAATTGCAAAAAGAGTTGAGACACTCATTGTTAAATGTAAACCGTACAATGCATGCCATATTCAAGTCAGTGCATCCCCAACCCCCCCCCCCCCCCCCCCCCCCCCCCAAGCAAAGTTGTTCCCATTTGCATTTGCCATTCAAACTAAAGGGTATCAACATTGGAAAAGGGGGGAGGGGAGGGAGGGGCATCAAGACTTTCTTATGAATTGGAAGATGAGTTTTAGGAAGAAGAGGTGAATTTTCGATTTAGTGTCTCAACCTTTTTGCAACTGCTTTTAGAACTAGTGAGCCAACCAGATGGCATTTAAAAAAGAAGGTCCTTTTTAATCAGAATTTCTTCTCTTTTTCTCCTCATCTTAGGTGTTAGACTGTTTTACTACAGCATCAGTTTTAGCGCTTTCATGGCTGTTTCTAAAAGTTCGCTACCAATGTTTACATTACCTTGGTGTGGCAATCTGTTTGATTGGGATTGCGTGTCTGGTCATAGCAGATTATTTTGGTTCACGTAATTATGGGTCAGGTGTGTATAAGAGTAATATAAGAGTTCTTTTTGCATGCAGCCTGTTGCAAAGTTTATCTGACTATTATTATTTTTACTGTATTATCTTCATTATTATTTTATTATTATTTTCATCTTTGTGAACTGGATGTCTTGATCTTTTTCCGGTTTACTTAGCTTCCTAAGGGAGCGAGTCATAGCCCATGACCAAAGGTTCCTTAGAGGTTTCTCCTTACTCTACTGCTCTAATTCCTTTTCTCAAAATCCTTGCTGTTCCTAGTAACTTAGTTTTCTGGAGTACTGAAATACCAATTTTGACATTTAACTTTCCCAGTCACTAGCTTGTCCAAGGTTTTTGATACACTTGCCAATGATCCTACATCACTAATTGGTACCACCTGCACAGTTTCCACATTCTTGCAATTTCTCTTTTAAGGTCCTCAATACTTTTCAACTTTCTCATTCTTCTTCTCACCAATTATTTTATCCGCTGGTACGGCAATATCAATAATAGTGACCTCTCTCTCCTGTTTATTTACAATTACTACAATGTCCGGTCTTCTGGCTTCAATGACATGATCACACTGTATTTTCACCTCCCACAATAGCTTAACCTCATCATTTTCACTTACACTGTCAGGTGCATGTTCGTACCACTTATATTTCTCACACAACTTCCAATGAACTGCTTTTGCAACATTGTTGTGTCTCTGCTTACATATTCACTTTGGGCCAGCTTTTTACACTCACAGACAATAATTATGATGGTTTACACTCTCACCTTTCTTGCCACATAGCCTACATAATGGCATGTACTAAAACCAGGAACACCGGAACACTCTTGAACACCGGAACACTCCAGAACACCGAACACTCCAAAACACCGGAACATTCCGGAACACCCTGGAAGTAACCCAAAACCCTCAGTTTGGCTAACCCTAGGCCTACCTAGGCCTTAAGTTGGTTTTTATGCCTAGGGTTAGCACACCGGAACACTCCGGAACACCCTGGAAGTTAGGGTTAGCCCTCAATTTGGCTAACCCTAGGCCTAAAAACCAACTTAAGGCCTAGGGTTAGCCAAATTGAGGGTTTTGGGTTACTTTCAGGGTGTTCCGGTGTTCCGGCGGGTGTTCCTGTGTTCCGGAGTGTTCCGGAGTGTTCCGGTGTTCCGGGGTGTTCTGGTGTTCCTGGTTTTAGTACATGCCCTACATGATGGGGATTCCATCGTTTTGTCAAATACAGTGTATGGTATTTTACATAGTTAGTCCTAAGAGCTTGTTCTTGACCGGCACAAATATTAAAGTGCTTCCGTTTGGGCCTTCAAGTCTGCTTGTCGCAGCCAGCTCCATGATTCTTTTTATGCATGCGTCATTTCTGGTATTTTGCTTACAAATTGACCATGCAGCCTTAAGTTTTTTCCTTCCAACTATTGTTGTTGTTGTTATTATTATTATTATTATAATTATTATTATTAGCATTCTTTGAAAATAACATATTGTCAGGCTTTGAAAGTTGAATAATTATCTGCTAGCTTTCCTGCTTTTAATTAATAATGACTGAACAATCACCAACATGACTGCGGCGACTTCAGATGTGAACCATCAATAGAAGCTCAGGGTCACATTACTGGACCTGTGGAAGGCGAGTGTTCTCACCACTGTGCTAACTGCTTGCCTTGCCTAGTAAACATATTTACATGTATGTTTACACTGAGTGATCAATGAGTGATGACTATTAATAAACGTGGTTGCACTGCAGACTTTTACCAAGGTAAAACCAATTTACCTAGCCTTAGAGGGCAAAATTACAAGTCCAAGGGAAATTCAGCTCGGGTTTCAGTTTACCTACTTGTAGGTGAAAAAATCTCGAAAGGTCAAACCACCCTGGGTTTGCCAGACGGGGAAAAGAGAGATCTGGTTCTGGATTGCTTTCCTTGTGCCGAGAGTTGGAACAGTAAGCCATTGTAATAACCAGCTTTTAGTGGCTTGTCTTGAGAATACAAGCAGTTTCTGCAACAAAAACAGTTGCTCGGTTAAAAAAGATTCCAAATCCACCTAAGACTGAAGTGAAATTTCAAATTCTAAACAAAAACAAATACTTTCTCTGAATTGTGCCTTTGTCTTTACACTTTCAATTGCAGTAATAAAACCAAATTTAACTGATGGCAAAAAGCTTTTATACTAGATGACCTCACAGAGTGTTGTCTGTCTGGATCTGTCATTAACTAAAGACATTTGCTGACAAGCTTTTATTGGTTAATTATACCTTTGGGGTAGCTGTCAAGGGAAAATCTATTGTTCTCATGAAATATTCTTGGAAGCTCCAGACTATAAAGTTTCCCTGAGGTAAATACATTGTAACTTGGGGAAGAATCGGCTACACTGAAAAAAAATCAATTTCCCGTTCCAGTAAACTGTTTTAAACAAGTTGAGTTTACCTACAGATTGGAGGTAAAAAGTTTGCAGTGTGACCATGGCTAATAGGAGACCTGGGCCACTTTACTTTGATCCGTGTACTGTTTGCTTCTTCACCACTCCGTTTACTGTCTAAAGCTGTACTAATTTGATTAACCTGGCGATGTGAAATCATTACGGTAGTGAAAGGCTTGGAATGACCAACTCTTCATTTTAAATATTTAGGAAAAAACCAAGCAATTGGGGATGTTCTGGTTTTGTGCGGTGCCATCATGTATGGTATTTCCAACGTTGCCCAAGAGTTCATTGTAAAGAATTTTAGCAGGACTGAGTTTCTTGGTATGATTGGTCTGTTTGGAACCATTATTTCTGCTGTTCAAATGTAAGTAGAAATTATTGTAATGGACTGTTAAGAAAGCTTTCTTTGAGCAGTTTTGTCAAGAGGGTACACTGTGTATTAATTTTTTAGAACTTTTCAGGAAGTTGGCTTGTTTAATTTACATCAAGAACAAGAAAAACCCCTACACTTAACACTCAATCAGATTCCATTAACACAAAACGTTTCATTGGATATTTGACATTTGACACTCCCAGCATGTTGCTTTGTACTTCTGTTTAATTAAAAAAAAGAGGTGCTCACACATACTTTTACTGTTATAAGGAGTTTTCAAAATCTGCATAAATATTATTGAGTGAATTTGATAATCATTTTGATGAAATGATATATGGAATGGATCATATATGAACTGCAGATATGAAATCAAGTGAAGCTATGATTCTCGCAGTTATGAACACAACTGCGAGAATCATAGCTTCACTTGATTTCATATCTGCAGTTCATAAATGATCCATTCCATATATCATTTCATCGTTGATTCATGCCTCACAGTGTAGAACCCACAAATGACCAGCTCCCAACGTCAGTGCCTTCATAGGTCAGTTGGTTAGAACGTCACACCGGTATCGTGAAGTCGTGGGTTCAAACCCCGTTGAAGTCCTGAATTTTTCAGGCTTCTCTACGCAATTGCAAAAATTGCGTTCATAACTGCGAGGATCATAGCTTTACTTGAATTTGATAATGATGACATGAAGCCATCAAAATGCCATTCTTTGATATCTCTCATTAACATTGTTAATTGCTTTTTAATTTATTAGACTTTTTCAATGGTTGGGGATAGTTTCAGGGGGCCTCTGTCTAAGTTCAGTCTGTTTTTGGGTTTTGCTTAAATTTGTTAAACTGAATTATTGGACTTTAGGAGTTTACAATGCATCTTTCAATAGAGCTCTAGCTAGGTCGCAGATGATTTTTTGATAAGTTCATTTCTGCCCCTTTAGTGTTTATTTTGTCCAAAAATAACATGTGACACTGATGTGGTGCTCAAAGAAAGGACAACAATGCTTCTCCCATGGACCTACACTTAACCCCTGCTCATGGCACGACATGTAACAAGGGAGGTTTCCCCATGTGAACTTGACAAGCATTTGCGCCTAGGAAAAGTGGCTAAGCACTAAGTCTTATTCAGATTCATTTTTCTTTGTAGGATTATCCTTGAGAGACATCAACTTTCAGTCTTATTGCAATATCCGTACCGCGTAGACAACATAGGTAAAAAAATACGTTTTTCTGTTGCTGTAATTTTTGTTTTTGATCAAATAAATTGAGCAAATAAAAACAGTGAAAAACAATAATTTAGATTGTAAATTGGTAAATAGAGCAGTAGCCCATAACTGGAGACCTGTCCATACTGTAATTTACCCGGTGGACCACTGGATTGCCATGCTTTGACCAATATACAGTTTTATTGTATGGCAAGCAGTTATCAAGCTAAATGGAGCACTCTTATTGGCTGGTTTTCGGTCGGGATTTTACAATACGGACCATTACCATGGAAACGGTCCGATTCTGTATTTTTTCTCACTCCCGGTAAATTCCAGTTTTACAAAAATGGATTTTTTTTTTAATCAAAACAGTCCATTTTTTGCAAGCGGAATTTAGTTTCAAATGTAGAAGGTTACCGTGCAAAGACGAGTATTACGGACATTCAGGAGGCAGTGTGGCCCAGTGGTGAGGGCACTTGCCTTGAGATCTGAAGCTCCCCGGTTCAAGACAAGTTCTGACCACTCGTTGAATTGTTCTAGGTAGTCCCTGATTCAATTTCCTGGCTGCGCTTGTAAATAGCCAACATGTTTGCCTCCGGCCAGTTGGGATTCTTAAAAAGTTGTTCTGTTCTATGCTTGGAGATATTAGCTACTATCAGAAACCCATAAGGGATGAAACGTGTAACGCGCGTTCACAGCTTCCGAATATTCAGTGCGAACTGATTGGTTGAATGTTTCATTGCTAAGTACCATATTTGGAAACCCCTCGCTCTTGTTGTTCCAAATATATATGGTACTTAGCAAATCGAATATTCAGAAGCTTGTTTCCAAGCACACCAGGGGCCGTTACACGTTTCAACCCTTATGGGTTTCTGCTACTATAGCTACCCTAAAAATCCGAGGGTAAATAATGATACTTTATTTTTAATGTTTATATTTCTGATTTTATTCACTAAGCGGAGACGTGTCCGATCGCTCAAAGAAATGCTGCCATGTTATAAACAACTTACTAACCTCACTTTCTTGGGACCGCACTGGGCAACATTGACCCTCGGTCGCTTTTATGTGGACCTCTCTGCGCTCGGTCCGTATACTGCCACGACCTCGGGCCAATGTTCCCAGTGCAGCCCTCGCGCCTGGTTGTTAATTATTTAAGGACCTGTGTTCTGGACTGTTTAAAAAAAAAAAAAAAGAACATTTGTATCCAATTGGGAATTCAAACAAAGCAGGAATTAAGTCAAACCAGCCCTACCAACTGTAGTAACGAATACAGCCTGCTAGACTAACCAATTATGTAGTTTAAATGGTATCCAGGAGAGATCCAACCGAACTTTGAACGTTGTTGAAAATTTTTTTTTACGGACTTTTAACTTTCTCAGTCACAATTATTTCAGGAATGTTTCACTGGTTCCTGTTTCCCTCTCTTTATCTACTTTTTCCCTGAATTCTGGAAATGAGCACTTAGCATTATCTTTTTTCTTTTGAGATCGAGAAACACTTTAAAAAATGCTAAAACCACAACCTTAATAACTTTGTTTTCAGTGTTGTACATAGTTGGCTTTGGAGTTTGTTTGTTTATTCTTTACAACCTGATGCCTATTGCCATGCAGTTTAGCAGTGCCACGTTGGTAAATTTATCGCTCATGACGGCAGACTTCTACAGCTTACTCTGTGGCTTATTATTGTTCCATTACAAGGTTGGTTATTCCCGATTTCGCTTACAAATGATGTATGTAAAAAACCCATGAAAGCTGAATCTTGTATTAGGTCACTCGTGTTTTCTTTTGTCAAAGAATGTCAATGCTCCCAACTCATAAGTATGATATTTGAAAAAAAGGGCGAAAAAAAGGAGTTGATTTTCTGGCTAATAATAATAATAATAATCATCATCATCATCATCATTATCATCATCATCATCATCCAATCTCGTCCCCAGAGTCCTTTTTCCTTTTGGACAGCACCAAAAACACGGACTCTGACCACTTCCAAGGCGGGAAGTCCGCAAATCACGGACTTCCGGCTCGTCTTCGCACGCTGAGAAATTTGAATCCACCAACGACTGCGCAGAAATTGAAAGTGGCCAGAGTCCGTGTTCTTGGTGCTGACCAAAAGAAAAGCGAACTCTGCAGAATGCACCATCGTGAGCAGAAGCGAGGCCGATCCTCGCTGATGGGTCGAAGTGTTTGAAAGCGAATAAATGGACGAATGTCGTGAGTGAAGAAAAGGCATAAATTAACAAATGAACGATCGAACCAACGAATGGCCGATAGAGACGTCAAAATAAGCACTATGTCAAATTCACGTGCTTTGCAGCAAATTACTTGCAACAAAGACGGTACAGATACAATTAGAAAAGGTGGTTTTGATTTTCCTCTAATTTGATCCTGCTAACTCTCTGTGCTAGACAAACGACGGGTAATTGAAGAATTCAAGCCGTGTTTATTGCTGGAAAGTTACATGGCTTCTATTGGATTTTTTATTCTCTCCCTTTTCAGTTCTCAGCGCTGTATCTTGGATCATTTGCATTTGTAATAATTGGAGTCATCGTGTACAATCTGAAGCCGACACCCACCCGCTCTTCTTCTTCAGTCAGAACCCATTCATCAATGTCCTACAGACAACTCGAAGAGGACTCTCAACAAAGTGATGTCCACTCGTCGTTGTCCTCACTCCAAGATTCCGTGACTGCTATTTGCTGTCAAGAATCAAGAAGTGTTTCCGAGTAATCAATAGTTCGGGAACGGGAACTTAAGTCAAGCATCTAGCAAGTATCGTGGACGCAAATTTGTCAAACGAACGCTAACCATTTCAAATTGCGGGGGCATTTTAACGTTTTGTCTTTTGAATAGTTTTTTACTGTGATCCCAAGAACAAGGTTTATTTGTTGTTATTATTATTTTTTTTCGAATTCACAAGTTTTGACATTGTTGCCATGGCAGTGGTGATGCAAGCCGTGGATTCAGCATTTGTACATTCCGCCCTTGTTATGTGTCTCGAGAAGTCGGTTGAAAATCTCGTATCAGTTATAATTATAATGCATTTTATAGTACAAAAGTTTATAACAATTTTATCAGTGAACATTAGAAGTTTTACCCTTTTCAGTTAAAACCTTTAAACTAGAGAAACGTTTAATGTTCGTCATTCGTGGTAAATGAGCTATGGTAAAGTTATTTTATTTATTTTAACAAACGCGCACGATATTTCGGTTTGCCAAGCAATCGTCACCTGGGGCTTTGCAGAAAATGATAATTTATCAATTCCAAGTTCTTTATTTATTGCGGGACACTAATAATATTGTGAAATAAAACAACTTGAGATTGTGTCAGCATTTGTATCATTAGAAACTGTGGTCAAGGAAAATTTAAATGAAGTTACTGAAAAGATAGTATTAGTATTCCTTCATCATAGTTGTGTGTCAGCATTTGTATCATTAGAAACTGTGGTCAATGAAAATTTAAATGAAATATGGAGGTTCAGATTTAATATGGAGGTTCAGATTTAAATGAAATATGGAGGTTGAATATTTATATAGCGCATTTTCTATTTACAATTCAAATGCGCCTTTTACAAGTAATCAATAGGGACTTTAAGATCTGCGACGCGACGGTAACGAAAACGTCATTTAAAATTGCAAGTTCAGGTTTTTCGTCGTTATGTCGGCTTGTCTAACTTCTAAAAACTAGTGTAACTCCCCAGGAACTGAATTAGGAGGTGCGGTATTGAATCTACGACAGAAAATTCAAATTCGCTGCCTTTTGTTCACGTTCTCCGTAAAACTTGAGAATTGGTCATTTCACGTCGTAGATTTGCCGAAAACGTGAAAGAAATGTACAAAAGTGAAAAATGCACGTGCAGAGCGTGCAAAGCTATTATTTTTGCTCATTAAATATGCAAAATTTGTGACGTTTTCGTTGCCGTCGCGTCCGGACGTCAGCATACATGTATACAGGAGCCGGTGTCAACCGCTATCAGTCCATTTAGCGATCTCGCCCAACCCATGAATGAATGAAATGAGGCCTGAGACCACAACACTGGGAATTCCATGCCCTACTCTTTACGAAAAGCGTGTGGGATCTTCTACGTCCCACAGGGTTATGAACAGTGATGGATTGTGAGAAGGGGCCTATGGTTTAATTATAGTCCTTATCCGAGGAGACTTGAAAGTCTAACCAATTGCGGGTGTAATTATAAAGGCAGCACTTTCTCCTCAGTTATTTAAAGACCCTTAGTGTTGGTCCGGCCGGAGTCGAACCCCTGACCTCCCACACAGGAGTCCGATTGTCAACCAACCGGTCGGCATTCAGTTGATTGCTTGGTTACTAAGTATAGACGTGTCTGTTATGAGCGAATCATCCCCCGTAGAGCATTAATCTCGAATTTTGTCGAACTCGTTGGATGGCCCGAGGCAAAGGTGCGGCGGTCGAGAAAATCTTACCTAGAAAGAGTATATTGAATTGAAGACTTGCTCTCAGTTTGCGTTCATTGTAGTACGAAAGTTGACTTAATCGGAACAATTAATTGCCCATACTTCTGTGTCTAATCCTTGTCGAAAACCCTGCTTGGAGAAAGGAGGTTCCATTGTCTAAGGTGTCATTTCTGTGTTCGGAGCATAACAAAAAATAAAAATAAAAAGTAAGGAAACAACGTTAAATGTTCAACTGGATGAAGGCATCCGGGCCTTGTCCCTTGAACCCAGGGGTCCACAGGCACACCAAGACGCCTTGGCAGGGAAACGCGCAGCCTCTTTCGGCATTTTATCGTTTTTAATTTCAGTCATTTTAAAAAGTGAAAATTACCAAAAATGTCATTACATCAAGGAAATAATTCTAATTGTTCCTTTTTCCCACGCTAAGTGGTGGCTAATTTACCTCATAAGGCGCCATTGTTATATAAATATACTCTTACGAACAATTAAAGTTAAAAGTCATTCTTCTCTTCTCCTATTGATTCAAGTGATTCTAAAACCCTTAAACATCCTCACATGAGTTTGCAGTGTTCGAAAACATGACGAAAAACAAAAATCTGTGTTTCATCTCCCTTCTCGTGAAATATTGTTGAACTTATTATCGATATTGTCGGTTTTTGGGTCAATACAAGGCTTCGCGGTAATTAGAATAAAAATGCATGAATGACACACGCAAAGGAGCGTAAATTTCCTTAAATAGAAGGGTATAAAAAAGTGTCAATGGCTTATTGTGTAGAAGAACATCGAGATATTTCGTTCCTTACACGCATTTGCCGTTTGAGCGGCGATAACAGCTAGCGTAGCTTCACGAGTGAGTATTTTTTTTCTTTCCTGCCGAGTTAGTTGGTTTCTTTTTTTTTATTCGTTAAAAGGCGATAATGTAATTAAGATTGGTCCTGAAATTGTTGTGTTTATTTTTCCAGTGATGAAGAGATTTCTTTTCCTTGTGGTTTTATTCCTTGATGCAAAGGCCAACTACAGTGAGTCCGTTTAATATTACAACAAACAAACGATACGATTTTGATTCGAGCTTTTCGCGACTCAGTTCAATTATCCCAGTGTTTAGAGAGCGTTTGTAGTTACTTGTTACAAGATATGAGAACAGTCAGTCATTTTGCTTTATTCCGCTTTGTCCGCGTCATTACATTATTTTGGTTTAGACTTTTGCCTGGGGGTTAATCCCTTGGTAATAACGTCAATTATTGCAATTATTCACAGATGCCATATGCTTTATCCCCAGAAATTACTTTGACTTTATATTTAGTTTATGGTATTCCTGCGGTCTTAAGAACATGAGGGAGTTGAAAAATGGCTGTCATGCTGCTTTCCACGAGCGTTTGACATTTTGTTACGTTCCGTTGCCGTTGCAATTGTTTCCTAACTTTTATGCAACTGTAACCCAACAAAGCTTGTGGAAGACGTGAGAAGCCAAGGCCTGGGCACCCAACGTCAACTTTCGGAAAATATCTGTTCGGAAGACGATTCGAGATGCAGAATTTTCGGAACATTTGTTGTAAAATTCCTTGCTTGCCTGCCTGTCCTAGGATTTTCGACCATCTAAAACATGGTATAATTGCCCATGCATTTTTAACGGATTTTAACCCTAAAAAGGTCACCTAGAATTTTCGGGAGCCTTTTTTTCTGGCTGAAATTTTCGAAAAGGCAAGTTTTAATCCCTATAATTTTCGCATCACTAGACTCTGGAACAGATGAAATTTTTTTAGGGGATAAAAATATGCCTATATCTACCGTTTAAATACTAAAATACGTTTAACAATACTATCATTAAACTATATTCTCGTTGGGGCCCATGACACCGTTCATTCCAATTTATTTCCTGGATTGAAATTGCCTCACACCAGTAACTCGTTCATCCTCATGACACATCTCATTCTAACCCATCTGTAGGATATGCTTCGACAATAGTGATGTGCAACTTGAACAAGATAGAATAATGGCGAAATACTTATGAATGCTTAAAGTTTTATTTTGAAGTGACGTTTTTGTTGCCGTACGTAGCCGTCATTGTTTCTTGAACTCCTTATTTTGTAAGAAAGTACTGGCAACAGCCACTGCACCCCGCTATCGCTAGGAGAACTTGAAGTCATCTGAAAATTAACGCTAGCGTTAATTTTTCGTGCACCTATCATTTCTCGATCATTCCAAGCTTTTCTTTCTCATAGTCTCTCTGGCTCCAAGGGAAGGGAACAAGGCTGACCAGAAAATATTCAATATGTCTCCTGAGACCCCGCTAGTAACTAACACAAGGGACGTTTCTTTGCTTTTTACATAAGTTAAGGGTGACGGAAAAAGATAACCGTAAGCCGTAAAAGGTACCTCCCCCCCGTTAATAAGCCAATAATAATGCATTTTGCCGCAGCCGTCGTCTTTTCTTGAACTGCAGAAAAGCTCCGCGGTAGGGAAGCGTTTAAACCGCATAGAGTTCATTCTTTGAAAAAAAAACTGTCTTAATTGGAAACCTAATTGTCAGTACAGGGTGCATGCGAGTGTGAGGAACAAATATATAATCTGTCGTATCGAAGATATCTATCTAAAACTGGTGATAAATGGACAATACGGTCAACGCTCGTGTGCTCAGTAGACGACGGAACTTAGTTATGTTTCAGTTTTTTTTCTCGCGTGTCTTATTTTGGTCGGCAGTTGTTTATGTTGTAATTAGACCGCACCGTATAAACACAATTGTAAAAACACGTCCTTTAACATCATTGCGTCACATAGGATAACTGGTTGAGCATGAATCGACAGTTTTAGTCTCTTATTGATTTGACTGTGGGACCTGACACAATATTCTCACATACCTTTATCAATGCACTGAGAAATGTAACATAAACATTGACGCATTAAAGCCGAAAACAGCAACATAACACTTCATCGAGTATTCTGTCGAGAGAAGGAGATTTTCAAGTTATAAGGACCGTCGTTATTTAGGTAATGCTAATAAAGTGAAGTAATTTTGTTAACTCATTTTTATTAAGGTGTTTAATATTCTTCGTTTTACTTCTGTCACTCAAAATAGGAGAATGGATGATTACAAAAAGTTGAGGAAGTTTATGTTTCTTTTAATTTTCGGTGTTATTCAAAACATCTTTAAACACTTTTCAGATAAAATAGAACTGTCAGAACTCATAGCAGGCGGTACTTTATACAGAGTTTGATAAGATATCGGAATTGAAGTCTTGACTTGAAGTCCGGCTTACTTATTTTAAATTATTAGTTGACTTGTCAACTGGCCAACAATCTTTAATTGAAGGACCACTTTCGGTCTGTCAGGTAACCTTGATGACAACCTCTTTCGGCTGATCTTCAATTCATCTTGATGGCCGATCAAAGCCAAAATGTCTGAGGAGCTTAAGAACAAGTTTACGTCAAACGTTTGAGTAGAGTTAAACATTGCCACTGAATTCGTTCTCAATGTATGATGATGGCGAGGAGTTTTGATGTGCAAGATAATTTCAGTCCCTAAATTAAAGTGTCTTTTGTAAAATATAGCTCGGGAAAGCTTTGTTCGTGTGCAACCACTTTAGACTCTAATGTAAAATTGCCGAAGTGTAACGGTGCGAATGCCACAAGTGGCGAGTGTCGATCCTCGTTGACGAAATTGGGTGTGCGTGCACACTTATTCTGCGTTTCCTTTATTTCGTGCACTTTTGGATAGTAAAGTTTTAAACTGTTGAATCGAACGGGTTTGCGACGTAAAAGGAGATTAAAAAGCTGACATTTGATGCTTTAGTCCTTTTCAATTCAAGAGCCAACTCAAATGATATTAAATACAAGTAAGTAGCCTTTGATATAGTCGGCGTAAGGACCACAATTGTTTTTCTTCTTCTTCTTCTTCTTCTTCTTCTTCTTAATATTAATATTAATTATTATTATTATTATTATTATTATTATTATTGTTATTATTATTATTATTATTATTATTATTATTATTATTATTACTTTTAACCGTTTTGTTTGTTGCGTGCCAGGAATTTTATGAAATCTTGTAGGTAGTGCACTTCAGTTTCCATACTAAATTATTACC
>NC_090888.1:60666858-60669358 GCF_036669925.1 Montipora capricornis
AAGGTGTTGATAGCTCCAGCAGCGATGTCTGGGGCCGGTTTGTCTCCGAAGTTCAACCTTTTCCACTGATAAATTCTAGCCATCTCATTTTCGTTTGGTCTCCATAAGAAACGGTGAAAGACTTGATCTTCTGGATGGATCATCACTTGGTTGAACATCTTACGGACGTCTCCGGTATATGCTACATTATCATACCACCAAGCCATTAACACGTTTAATAAACTGTTAATGTAGTTCGGTCCTTTTTCCAGGTAGTCATTGAGGGATTTTCCGTTTGGGCCTTTCGCACTTGCATCAAATACTAGTCTGACTTGGGTTGTTCTGTCGGGCGTGAACACCACTTGTAAAGGAAGATACCATTCTGGCTGATTGTGATTCACATCTGAAGGGGGTATTTCCGTGATGAAGTCTAGTTCTACCAGCTTTTGTACCTCAGAGTCGATTATTTCGGTGCAATCCTTTTTCTTGAAAGACTTTTCAGAGGAAATCATTCTCTTGTAAGCAGCGTCGTAGTTAGATTCATTTGGAGGTCCATCTTCTCTCCAAGGCATTCGAACTTGTACCCTTCCGTCGACGATTTTGGTGGACTCCGAAATCGATTTGATAAACTTGTTCTCCTGGAGATCGCTATCTCTACATGTACAAAGTTCGGTTGGTCTTACTCCCATCAAATCTTGTGTTAGAAGTTTCTTCATGTCCTCTAGCACGCTGACTGTTCCAACATCCACTGAACTAATTCTTGTCGACTGCTGATTTACTGGACCGGCAAATGGTCCCGAAGCAATTTCGTTTAGCTATCGGCTCTCCACTTTTCCCTGAGATCACATGCACATCATTGAAAGCGTCTGCAAAATCTGTACCAATCAACAAGTCTACTGTTCCGCCTGATAAATGCAAATTGTTTGAGATTGGTTTTAAATGAGGATAACTATCTAATACCGTTCTTGAGACCGTTCTTGCTGAAATGCATGGCTTGTTAATGGCATAAGCTTGCATAGATTTCTGAACGCTTTGTTCCAGAGTCGAGGAAACAGCTAGATCGATGAGCTCTGATTCCTCAGACTTTTTTTGACCGCCTGCGAGGTTCATCGTGAGATGTGTTTTGTAACCACGAATCCCGAGTTTCTTTGCAAGATTCTTCGAGATGAAACTTGTGTTTGAACCACTATCGAGCATAGCTAATACTTCGATGTAATTTCCGTCTTTGTCTTTTATCTTCACCATTTGGACAGGGCAAATAGTGAGAACGCTTCTTTTCCCTTGAATATTGTAATTACAGGCTTCTTGGCTTGTATTTGAAGCTGTTGCGTTTTCCGGATCTTGCCTGGATTCTCTCGTTGACGTGTCTTCGTTATGTAGGGAACGGTGATGGCGTCGAGTGCATTTGTTGCAAGTAGTGCCATCAGGTTTTTTGCAAATGTTCGTGTGATGAGCTCTTAGGCATTTCCTGCAACGATTGTTTTGTTTTACGATTTCCCATCTTCGGTTTACATCTACCTTTTGGTAAGTGGGACATGCTGAAAGTAGGTGTCTTATTTCGCATCCAAGCGGGCATTTCTCGTCGGTATTTGTCTCGCTTTCATTGGCATGATTATCGGAACGAATGCCTGAATTACTTCGTTGATAATTAGTTTCTCTTTTGATTCGCGATCGTAGACTTGCTTCATTCAGTAGCCAATCAATCAGATTTGACACGTTTTCTCCTTTACCCGTGCGTTGCATTTCGCGGCCAAATTCAACATTGTCATTTCCATCTAATTTGGACAGTAATTGTGACATGACAAAGAGAGCTTCAGAGGAACTTGTTACAGGACAACCGTTTTGTTCCATGTTATTTACGAAGCTTTGGATTCTTGATGCGTAACGAGAAAGTGAGAATGAGTCGCTTTTGACAGGTCTGAGATTAGTAATTTCATTCAGCAACGTGTCCATTAATTTTCTTTCATCACCAAATTCCGTATCTAGAATTTTCCACGCCTGCTCTATGGACGTACTTGGCTTGACTTGATCGGACCAAAAGGAGTTCTTTGGAAGCGCTTTTCTGAGTCGCTGAAGCTGTTCGTCATCGTCTTGCTTGTATTTAATCATCCAATATGTAAATTCGCGTTTCCAAGTGGCATAAGTTTTCCTGTTGCCATCCCATGTCGGAACTGACAATTTCTCAAGTCCTTGATTAGAGTTCTTTTGCGAGCCTAACACTTCGGTCATTTTTGTCACTGCTTCTGCCATAACATCAAGCGCATTGTGTTCTACGGACGATTTTTTAACATTCCACGCCTTTTGATAAGTTGCGAATTTTTCACTGCAATGTAGAAAATCAACTTTGACTTTTTCTCCGAGCTCTCGATTAGCTTTCATTAATTCTTCCGCGCCTTCTGTGCTAGCTTCACACAACTTTTTTTTTTTACCTTTGTTTGGCTGACAAACTCGACTGTCCTGAATGCTGTATGATTCTTTGCTGTCCTGAGCTTTCACTGCCTTTTGTCCCGAGCTTGTCTCG
>NC_090888.1:60694358-60701858 GCF_036669925.1 Montipora capricornis
ATTAATTTATTCTGTACCTTTTCCACAGCTTGGTCCAAAAAATCCTATGGCACATTGACATTGATACGTTTTATCTCCAGTTGCCGTGCACGTTGCTCCGTTCTTGCAAGGGTGACTATTGCAAGCATCCTCTGTAGGAAAGATAATAAATTACAATAGATTCTTTTATTCGTCCTAAAAAACTCGTATTTTATTTTCAAGGGCACCTCTAGTTAAGAGAAACTTAATTAATTCCTGCTTTATCTTTTCCACATTTTTGTCCAAAACATCCTATTGCACATTGAGATTGATAACTTTTATCTCCAGTTGACTGGCATGTGGCTCCGTTCTGGCACGGTCGACTTGTGCAGGCATCCTCTTTATGACAGAAATGTTGTGAAATTCAAAATTGCAAGGTGCATACAAAAATACAAAATTAACACGTAAGAAGGAGGTGGAAGAAAGTGATTGTATGACAGAAATTGCGTCCTTGAGACGATTATGTTCTCTCAGCTGACATCATTAACCAGCTCGTATTTTCTCATTCAAGGCTACCTTAAGGAATCCTTAATATATTTTTTTACCTTTTTCACAGTTTGGTGCAAAAAATCCTGTGGCGCATTGACATTGATACGTTTTATCTCCAGTTACCGTGCAAGTGGCTCCGTTCTGGCAAGGGTGACTGATGCAAGCATCCTCTGCATGAAAGAACACGATGTCAAACACCCGAGTTTTTTGTACTTAAATCAAAAATTTCACATCATAGGGAATAGCCACATCTAGTGGGTTTTGATGAAAACAAACAAGCAAACGGATTTAAATAAATCACATTTCAGCATGCATCCTCTGACAATTTTACTACTGTGGATAACCGCGGAAGGATCGTTCGTGCGAATTATTGTGGTGTAATGACGCGTTACCATGGCAGTCATCTTTGTTCTTAGATCTCATCAACTGTCACGTGCTGATTTTCCTCACTCAAGGACTCCCAATGCCAATGCCGTCAAGAAACGTAACGTAGTCGTTATTAAAGAAGGTTCAGTATACCTGGTGATCTGTGCGTAAGACAACGGCGAACAACTGTTTCTTTTACCTTTTTCGCATTGTTTCCCGTGAAATCCCTCCGTACATTTGCAAGTGTAACTATCATGCCCGGCCAAATTGCATTTCCCGCCATTCTTGCAAGGGTTGCTGGTACATGCATCTGCACGTGAGGTAGAATCATAAATGTCAAATAACGCCAAAGGCAGCAGACATGCAGGTAGATTCTTATGGCACTAACCATAGAACGCTACAATCCTCGCCAAATTAACTTGGAATACCACGTGCAGCAATAATATTCTGACTTTTACGTGCGAGCCTTCCTGCCCAATGTTGAATTCACTGATTTAGAAGAGTCATCTCGCAAAGTAACATTGGGTGAGAGTAGAGGACATTGCTTGCGTTCCAATTAATGTAGCGAGGATTGTACCAGTCCCTGTATTAGGTCAGTCGAGCCGCCCGCCTTAGTCACGCAAGCGATTCGAAAATCGACTCGCTTGCGTGGGCGGCTCGACTGACTGGCCCGACTGCTAGCCGTTTACACTAACTTGGACGAGGCGAACAGAAGCAGATATCAGGCATGAAAGGGGTTTTATACAGTTTTTATTGTTCTTTAGCTTGATATTTTACCCCTCTGATTACCTTTTCCTGGTGGTCTTTCTGTTACTTGAGACTGTTAAAACACAGTTAAAAAAAAGACACGTTACCTCATAAGTGCAACAGTGCAATTGTCACTCAACTTGTGTGAAAACTTGTGAATGAAATTAAGGATGTTGCCAGCTATTAACTAGGTATTATCAAAAAAACCACAGTTGCATAAATGCTGGGATGCCTTTAACCTCCAGGGTGCACTTTTTCTGGTCCCACTAAACTCTCTTGATGCCCACGCCACTATGGCTTTAATTTACGTGAATTTGTTAAGATGTCTTTTGAGTTGTGTTGCCCATATACAATTTTTAGTGACGTTACGTCGCTTGGCCATACTGTTGTCCCTTACTTATCTTACTAATCCAGTAATAAATTGAGGCCGACCTGTAGTCGAAGGCAACCAGGAAGCTCCGTTTTCACTGAATAGCTTTAATTTTGATTACGGCAGAGGTGTGTGCCCGGCTCCAATCCAGTTGCACGCACAACAGTAATACCGTTTCTCATTTTAATGACCTCAATTATGTATGGAAAGATAGGTGAACTTTGGAGCGCAAGTGCTGGGTTCTTATATGCAAACAAGTTCTTTCGTTTTTTTTTAACGCCGCAGCTAGGTCATGTGAGTAAAAACCATGAATTTGTGTCAGAATCACTGCATCAGTTGAGATTTACTGAAGATATGAAGTAAACGAACAACTGACACTTTTAAACAGAATTATTTATGAATAAGAACTCTCTCACATGCTTGAGGGCCGCACCATAATTGAAAGCCATAGGCGACTTAAACGAGTCGAAACCACATCAAAAATTTACCCGTGATATCCTCTACAACAACCGTAGTACTCAACCGGTGGGAAGGTCAAACTTACCTTTTCCAACAAAAACACAAAATTAGCCCAGTGTTGCCCAGTGCATATCCGGTCTGAGCCAGTTCCAGAGCATGCCGTCTTCAAATCTTTACTAAGACAAAGTTTTGGCTTTTCACGGTAGGAAGGAAGGAATCCCTCTGTGTAAGTCTTGTTTCCCCAACATTCCGCGAAATATTGAATCCCGAACACTTCGTACCTTTTTTTCTTTGCCACTTTCGCGCAATCACAGATAAAACTGAAAAGATTACAGTATAAATAAGTTTGTTGGTTTATTCTCTACCCTACTCCGAAAGGTTTTTCTCAGGGAACTGCGGTTCCTTTCCCCCCCCCCCCCCTCTCTCTCTCTCTCTCTCTCTCTCTCTCTCTCTAAAACAAAACAATGTTTGTTGTAATTTGAATTAAAGTGATATAATTTCTACGTATAATCTTCCCAATTAGTGTCCCAGCTCTAGAAAACTTGACAAAAAATGTAACGTTTACCCTTGAAGAAACTTGTCATAGTTTTTCCAATCCACTGAACCTCGTCTGTACAGGATAAGATCCGGTAGAACTCTGTGGGGCTTTGGCCCGTCTTCGAAACAGCCATGTGATTTAACAGCAAGAGAACAACTACCCAGTCCTTGCACTATTTTGAAACGAAAATAGCTGGCATCAGCTGTCTTACTTTATATTGTATCATAAGAGAAAGATTCTAGATGAGTGGGAATTCTTTACAGGCGAGTATGTTTACAGTGATCGGCGAGCCCGTGAAGAGCGGATATTGGGGAGTTAATAAGGAACTTAAACAATAGACAATTTTGAATCACGGAAGGGTTCAACATTTTTGGTGCCAGGACAGTTTCTACCAGATTTTGAACTAGTTGTCTCTAATAGAGGAAAGATACTCAACGATATCAACAGTGAAATAGATAAGAGTTTTGATCTATCACTTCGCGGTCTTGCCCCAGCACAGTCACAAATGAATTTATTTTTAGATACACTTTGCACGCGAAACAAAGGATCGCCAATTTTAACCAAACAGAAGAAGCTATGTTACGCGGGAACGAGTATTCTAAAAATAGACTCATTTGTGACTGTGCTGGGGAGCCCACCCATGCCTTATCTAATTCACTCTCGGCCATATAAATACGGTAGTGTCAAGACGAGTTCCGAACGAAAAACAGATAACTTCCTGTTGCCATTCAAAGCTCCGAAAAACGTCTCGTGCTGATGGTTGACAATGTTGACAGACTTATCACGACTCCCAGGCCTGTGGTAATATTTCAAGTTAAGCTCGTACGAATATGTCCTGTGTGTAGGGATTTTCCTAAACAACGACGGCTACCGAAATAATAACGCCAAAAAGCAGTGATATTATTGCTTAAACGAGGAAAAATGATGGTGCTGCACGTGCTTGGCATGCATTTTAGAACAATTTCTGCCGTACTCTGCAACACAACGACGTGGAATAACCAAATTTAAGATTTAGACGGCAAGTTGAACAATCAACAGTGAATTGTTCCTTTTTAGTAGTTCTTTGCTTCCACTGGAGCAGCCATATACCAAACCAACAACTGTACGGAGGACTACCAGACGGTCAGCAACAAAATCGCCTCCCGTAGACTACAACTAGCGCGACACTGTTATCAGCACCCAGAAATTAGTCCTTTGGGAGCCCACACATGGTCACCGCGGGAGAGGAAGACCGAGAACTACCTATATTGACACTCTTAAGAGGGATACTGGGGCATTCGATCGAAGCAAGTGAGATTGCTGCACTGATGGCTAATAAGAGGCTGTGGAATAAACTAGTGGTTGCCCGCCTTCGGGCGACCAAGTGAGTGAGTGAGTGAGTTGCCTCAAAACAGTTCGCGTACCAATTCATTTATAATTGAGATTTTTTCGACAATAGTGTACAATGTGAATAAAATGAAATAATAGGGAGCTGAAGCAAGGACAACAGCAACGTTAACGAAAGTCTCACTTCAAAATTTAACTTGGTGCTTAGTGAGGCCCCGTACAAACGGGCGAAATGACCCCCAACATTCTTCGAAATTGCTGGTTGTGCAGATGTTGGATGGTGTTCAGCAGCTGTGTGCAAACGGACATAACAAGTCCCAACAATACAAGGACGTGAAGTGTTTACCAGGTTTACCAGTTTCAGCACTCTGACTCCTTCAATTTGATTACTGTCTGCTGTTATGTGATCTCATCGATCAGTTGTCCATTAAGAAGATTACACCAAGCTGACCACATTGCTGAAGGGAAGGCTAGACCACAACTCCGGGAACTACATACCATACTCTTTTCGACTAGTGTGTGGGATCTTTAACGTCCCACAGAGTTCATGAACATTGAAGGGTTGTGAGACGGGGCCTACGGTTTATAGTCCTTATCCGAGAAGACTTGAGAGTCTAACCATTTGCGGGTGTAATTACAAAGGCAGCACTTTCTCCTCAGTTACTTTAAGACCCCGAGTGTTGCTCCGGCCGGAGTCGAACTCACGACCTCCCGCATGGCAGTCCGATGCTCAACCAACTGAGCCACCGGTGTGCAGTCAGTCAGTTTGTGTGAAGGATACGATCCGTATGACTTTCTAAACTGACAAAATTCGGCTGTCATCTTGTTTTCAACATGTTAATGCATTACTGCAGTGTGCATGGCTATCTAAATGTGCGTCCGTGGCCCCAACAATATTGGAAGAGCTGTGCAAACGGATCAAACATTTTTGCGCTACGCCTCGGCGATCACTGAACAAAAGAAATCGGTTGAGAGTTGTTGGCTCAAAAGTCACTGTTGACCAGTTTCAAACTTCGTGCAACAACTCCCAACGTGACATGCAACGGGGTCTGAAAACGGACACAACATGTAACACCCAACAATGCTGAGAGTTGTTGGCCAACAATGTTGCGTCCGTTTGACGATTATTCCAAGTTGCTCAGGTGTACAATACGGGCAAAGGTTTGTATTAGTGGATTCAGTAGTATGAACGGTTTAAGAATAAAGGAAGAAAACGAACGGTTCATTGTTGTATTCGAAAGGGTGCTTTAGCAACGACAACGGCGACGGCAATGAGAACATCACAAATCTGCATATTTAGTGAGCAAAAGCAATAGCTTTGAACGGACTGCACGTGCATCTTTTCACTTTTGTCCATTTTTTTGCCAATTTTGCCGTCGTCAGCAAAACATGAACGTCAGCGCTTGAGGATAAATTTTGATTTTCTGGCCTAAATTGAGCGCCGTTCATACTAGTTTCGTTCTTGAGGGTTTGCTACACCTTTGAAACGTTAAAATGCTTGGAATAGTCGCGGCGCGATTACAATAACGCGAGTTCGTATTTAACGACGACGTTCACGTTGCCGTTGCCGTCGTCGTTGCTAAAACTCCCTATTTGGCCTCGGTTGTAAAAATAAGAATCATCATGTTCATTATGCCGTTTTAGAACAACCGTGATTCGATTGACCCTATTCCGGAATAAGAATACGTTTTCAAGCAACAAGGATAATAAAGGTATGTTTAAAATAGCATTTTAGCCGGTGTTTGACAATTTTAATGTGAACCTACGTAAAAACGAAGGATTTCTAACTTCTATTCCATGTATTCCTATTCCGGAATACGGTCAATCGAACGCACCCTTAATTAACTTGTATCTTCATGTTATTACATGCAATCACAATATTGCCTTTTTTTGTTGTGTCTCTCACGTGAATTATCGATAACCTTAGCAATTTTTTTTGAGATTGTATCCCCTCATAAAACGCTATTCACGAAAACATACTGAACGCGTTCGTATCATTGTAAAGGTCAAACTTTAGGGTCCAGAGAACAGAGAAACGGAATGATCAATCAGTTAACGGGAATGCAATGTCAATTCATTGAATGGTCAAGATTTCAAAATTGTCACTAGCGTTGCAATTTGGTTCAGCAGGAAAGAACGTGGAATATGAACTAAAACATAAGTGTACATGATGTGAGTGTTCATTCCCAACATCCGCCGATAACTGAACCGCTTGCAGGCTTTCCGTGAGTTTACCGTGTATCTACTTCCTGAGATACGCGTCCGGCGACCCAGAATATCGCAGTGTCATTGAAACTGCAAGAATTTAGAAGAATGTTTTTCAAAAGCATCTAAAATTTGTAAAAATAAAAACTGTTAAACGTGAAAGTAAAATTAAAAGGACGACAATCAGACTTGTAGTTTCCTTTGGTCATTACAACTAATTACAAGATTGACTTTTTAACTTGAAAAATAAGAAAACTGGCATTTGTACGAAATACAGACATAGAAGAAAACCCAGTGGCCGGCCTATCTCACTTAATTGAGCTTAAGCTTCTTCATGAGTGTAATATAAATGTTATTTAAAAGAAAAAATGTAGAACGCATCAGGTAATCTACCTCTTTGCCGTTTACATAATACATGGTAATTATTAATTTCCTAACTGAGATATGTGAGGAACAAACATATTTAGCACTAAATGTTCCTTGAGACACTTAACACTAAAAAAACCTTAGTTTTTAAACTAGTGTTGCCACGTTGCTTTTCGGAGCTTAAGCCAGGATCATTTAGAAAATGGAACGAAGATCCCGGAAGGCGTTTGAAAGAAGCACGGAGAGAATTAGCTGGAGGGATATGGTACCAGTAAAGCGGTGGTGAAAAGGGTGGAAGAGAAGCGGCAACTCTAGGTCACCATTAGAGTTTGATAGGCAAGGTGGATGGGACATATTCTGAGAGCCAAGGAGGGGTATTTAGTACAGATCACTGGAGGAGCCAGTTACGGAAAAAAAGAGATATGTACAGTGGATAGAGAAGATGGGTGAAGGATGCTAGACGAAAAACCTAAGGTGACTAGAGACTCTATGCTGGACCTGTTTGGGCACAGAGAACGTGAGAGAGAGTGTAGCAGTGTAATAAGTATCACAACAGCATAATGGCGGTTATTACATACCTTTCTGTGTAATAACTATAGTGGATACGAAAATCAAG
>NC_090888.1:60714358-60734358 GCF_036669925.1 Montipora capricornis
CTGATATCAATAGCTTTTCTCTTGATAGACAATAATTCTCATTTTGTCGAATGCGTAGTGGCAGATTGATCTTGAATACACAAAAGAAATGGCAAGTCCTTTTTGTGTTTAGCAGTCCTGCGGATAATAAGATAAAAATGACGATTACAATATCCTACTCTCGAAGATTGTTACGTCTGAGTTGCGGTCTAGGTATAGAGAGATAATATTTTCCAAAAGAAAGAGATAAACACTTTCTCAACTCAGACGAGCTCGGTACGTCCTTATTTAAATAATGCACCACACACTTTCTAATTACTTTGTCTTTCGGAAACAATGGCAGTCACCTTCCACATGGAATTTACTTATCCCCCGTGAGCTTAGGGGATCAACAGGAACTGTCTTCTCACCTTGCTTGTGTCTATCGATTCCATTTCTACATGACATGTATTAAAGTCTTCACGTTGGTCAGTGAAAGGCGGTGCACAATTAATTGCACGAATCTGTACATGTTCAGAATATTTTGCTTCTCCTTCGAAGAAAGCCCTTTCTTTAATTCTTCCGTTTCTTGCTTCTAAATGCAGCGGAAGGTGCTCAAACACTTAAGTATAAAAGCGACATACACCAACGGCGGCGCACAACCTCGCGAACAGGAAGTCACAGCTTTCTATATCCATCCTGATTGGCTTATTAGATCGCACTTCCGGTTACGCAGGAGTGACACATTTGCATAAAGAACCTCACCAAAACTCGTGGATAAATCCACGAGTAAAAAGGAAATGGTATTACAAAAACAAACAAAGAGGGCGATGACAACGCATAACACATGTTCTAGCATTTTCCTAAAACTATTACAGTAATAAACTAATTGGATGAAATTAATATTGTGAACAACAAGCGCGCGTGTTGTTGGAACATGTTTTTCTCTTCACAGATCCTCTTAGTTATGTATGGAATCGTGCCCGTTTTCTCCAAGAAGCTATGCAAAAAAAAGTTTGATTAAGTATTTATTAAGCGATCGACGAAACATCATACAATTCCACGACAGGCAATATTTATTGCTATAGAAAAGAGTTACCGTGAAAATCTGTGATAACCTGCTTGACTAGCTAGGTCGTGCGTGATCTCTTTTTGGCTCTGCTGGGAGGATTTACTTATCAGGAAAGCTGATAAGAATAGCGATAATCCTCGTTTTTTAAGAGGCACAAATCTCTTTTACTTTCGGAGGGATTTTTATCTCCTTTCGTCGGCTACTGCTTGGGCAATCAATTTTAAGTAGTGAACCAGACAATCAGCAATAAAAATTGCTAAAAACTTCGACCATGATGAAGAGACATCCTAAGCTGAGACTAGAGTTAAACGTTGACTTTCCATGTTAAACGCGCTAAAACTAGTTGTTGCTTGATTTTTGCACAAACCAGTAATTCAAACGTTACGAAGTCTGTTCTCAGTTCAAGTAAAAGGCTTTGCAGAATTGCTACATGAAAGATATTATGCATCAAATGGAAACAAAATCCGAACCCCAGATTTTAATTTGAACCCACGACTCTACGTGATTAAGTCGGATCCTCCAATCACTGAGCTACTAGATACTCTGTGGTAAGCAAGTGTGAAATGAGGGTCACATTATGGCATATCAAAGATACAACCAGCCAACCAACTACCTAAACGAGTAATGTGAGACTGAATACTAAATGAAGATATTATTCATCGAGTGGAAACTCGGAAAAATCCCGTCTAGGGCTCGTATTTTTCCGAGTTTCCATTTGATGCACAATATCTTTCATGTAGTATTTCTCTCATTACTGTTCGTAAAATTATCAAGTTTTTCGCAAGTTGAAGGTTAACTTCGTATCTCATAATACAGCAGGAATTTTTGGCACAGTATCAGACCGGACTTGGAAAGACATGAAGGCTGACCATCAAAAGGGGCGGTTCCAACTTCAATTTATGTGGCATTTACACCATGATCATGCTATTGCGAGAAAAAAGAGTAGTGCGGTAGAAAATAGGATTTCATGAATTAAACTTGTAAGGAACTGAATCTTCATTTCCTTTCAGTGATCGTTGCTCGTTTGAAGGAAAGTGGTGCAAAGCACACTTCACTTATGAAGTCTGTTATGAAGTGAGTTGCTTCACCGCAGACAGATTAATCCATGTCTCGAGGAAAGATTAGTAACAATCTCTTGTTAGAAAATTCCTTTGTCCTTTTCCGCGTTCATAATGAGGTAAGAAGATATAAATACTGTAACGAAAATCTGGCTGACTTAAAAAAAAAAAACATTAGCGTTAACAGCTGATTTGCAATAAAAACTGATAAATTTAGCAAAGCTATTCAGCGTCAGTTAATAACAGTGACTAGTTCAATGAGAAGAACTTGACTTGATTGTCTAAATGAGAAGCTTGTTGAGGGCTAGCTTTAGAAACTCTTATAGGTTAACATAGTAGCATATAATTTTATTGTATTTTTGGATATCGATGTAATAATCTCTATTAGAGAACTTTCTGGCAACAACAACTATATTTGAAGAGGTACGTGTTCCTTAGAGCGTAGGTTTAGAACTTAAGCTAGCCCTTGACAGCATCCCGGTGTCAAGTATCACGGAAAATCTTAGCATTGGTTAAATTGGTCAGAAAGGAGGTCAAACACTGTTAAGTCTATTTCAGCCTTCCCAATTAGTGGCACCCGTTGTTAAATGTTTCTTCCTCACCAACCACAGATTCAACAAATTTGTATACTTTGAAGCTTTGACCGAAAGACTCTCGACTTTTTTTACTTGAGAGTCAAATGACTTTCATCCTCAAGTGATTGAAAGTGGTTCCAAAGTGCGCGTGTTCTTGTCGGACGTGACTTACTGCCAGTCGCCCACGTTCTTATACCACGCCTCTCCTCAGGCCTAGCTCATGCACATCCACCATGCAGGTCTCCGTCCGGCCGAGGCTTCTTTGCCTCCCCTATCCTCCTTTTCCTTGTTTACCTATGCTCCTGATTCACGACATTTATTGCTTATCCTAATGGGGAAGAAAGAATACGAATTTGAGACATTTCGCCGAGTTAAAATTAGTTCTTATTTTCTAGGCCTATTATTGATTAAATTGTTCCTTCATATTTTTGACGTCTTGAATCAATGTCGAAAATGACGTCTTTGCCGTCTTACACATCATCTGGTTTATGACGTTTAGCAACTGGAAAAACCTAAGATGATTTTGAAATCGGATTACAAAAAGAGAGAAAGGTCAATTCTAAATCCTAAATTAAGACGTCTTGGAGCGGAGATGTAGGAATAACTTACTTAACCGGAGCTGATTATGAACGCTGAAGTGAAATATGAACATAATAGGGACTTTAAGATCTACCACGGCGATGTCGACGAAAATATCGCCTCAAAAAATAACTTGACCTTATCTTAAGTCTTCCATCTCGTTCATTGTGGGCGAAGCATCCCAAAAATCAATGGGTAGCAGCGGTTTTTCCATCTCGTTCATTGTGGGCGAAGCATCCCAAAAATCAATGGGTAGCAGCGGTTTTTCCATCTCGTTCATTGTGGGCGAAGCATCCCAAAAATCAATGGGTAGCAGCGGTTTAAGAGTCAAAACAGAGACAAAAAAAAAAAAAGGTTCACATTTGTATGCATGGTCACGTCATCGTCAAAACCTCAGATTTAGTGATTTTACGTCGTTGTTATGCAGAGCCCCTCAAAAAATGAGCAAAAGGCATGTTGCACGTGCAGCAGGATGATTTTTCTTCTTTTAACCAATGATATTGTTGTTTTGTGGCAGCGTTGTCGTTGCAGTGGCTGTCGTCGTTCCTTAAACTCCCTAATGAGACAAAGAGACCGTATCTCAGTACTTATGCAATGTGATTATAAGAACTCACAGATACAATCATCAAACTTAGGACATATGGCTGCAGCTATCTTTTTCATTTAATTTGTTTTTCTAAGGGTCTCGAGTTCTTTAACAACATTGCCTACCGCGAGCTAAGGTAAGGGGCCTCGGTTGTTGTTTAAGCTAGTAATAATATTTTGAAAGCCGACTAAGTGGCTAGTGCTCGATGAAAAGGAGATTTTACGCGGTTAAATCGGCTCCGTCAACAATTTGGCACTCTGTTTTTCACACTACAGTCCATTACGCCAACGATTAGCACTCCAATGCCAGCAACATCAAACAAACCATCGATTAATGACTTCAATCAAACAACTTGCCGACAAACTATACCGCTGGATCAAGGCAACTCAGCTTCTCGGCGTAACAGTGATTTGATTGAGCTGCAAAAACGATCATCGTGAAACATCTCGTGAAGCTCTCTAGACTACTTTGCTCAACTTGTTCGTAAACTTCTTCACGCTATATCCCTCTTCACACAGTCCAAGATGGACCGTTGAAAGTGCTGGAGTGAAAATTGCCAGTTTTTCAAAGGTCATCTGGAAAAGCAATTGAAGAGAAAACATCCATAATACAGCACAGACTTTCAGGTCATCAGCCGAAAAAATAAACCCCACATTACAAGTTAAGCTGATGATTTCACATTTTCTTACTCCATCAATGAACTGAAAAAATAAAACGTAATACTTACATGAAAAGACGCGATAGCAAACAAACACCGACGGGATTTAGTGAGAGTTGTTTTAGCGGAATAACAGCTTGTTCAGATGTAATGTTTTCAAATTATCGCTTTGCCAGATGTATGTCCTTAACCCAGAATTCGTCATCAATCGTGGAAGCTTGTCTACTTTGTCTGGCTTATACGTTAAACACCGGAAATTTCACGCTGTAGAAGTGCCTTCTGATTGGACGAGAAGTTGGTCGTATTCCCACGCTCTCAGGGTAAAATATGACTGCGGTACTTTGAAGGGAGTATTGTTGCTCGTCATAGAAGTGTAATCCTGGAATTTCCGAACGGAGTGATGACTGTGGTATAAATTAAATCTAATTATCAAGGTTAATTGATATAATCAGCAGATAGTCTCGCTCATAAATTCGTCACATATTGTAGAGTTGATGCACTCTGGACCCCTCTCTGTGTACGCGAGTAGTGTTCGTTAAACCCGAGTTTTCAATTGTCATGATTCAGGGGGGAATTCATTCACATGGACCTCTGTCTTCTCGTGCGAACGCGTTCTCAGTCGAATCGCTGATTTCTTCCGAGCAAACGAACCAGCAAACTGAGTCAAGAATGGCCACAAGCCAATCTCTCGACAGTCCATGTGAAGGTTAGAGTCGCTCGACGGTCTTTGTCGGCCGGCGGAACAAATTTTCTCTAATTGTTTGGCTTTCGCTTACCCTTCATCAGATCTTGCCATCGAGGCATTGGGCTCAATGCAAGCCATGCAGAGCCGAGTGGAGGATACAGAGACCCCGGAGAGCGAAAACATCACTGTCGAACTGCAAATGAGAGATTTGTGGCAACGTTTTTTCGAGCTGGGAACTGAAATGATAATTACAAAAGCCGGCAGGTAGGTATGAGCAAGGTAACAACATTTTAATTCCTTGGGATCAAAGCTGATTTTAAAAAGACATTGGTTTTAAACCCGTTTTAGAAACGAGTTTTCCCATCGCGTGGAAGGAACGGCAACAGGAACTTTGAAAATATGACTGAAATGAGTGACTCCATTATTTATCACTTCCCGTATTCTGATAGCGGACTCCGTGAAGACTAGTGGTGCGATAATCACGGTGAAAAAAAAATACATCAGCGAATTTGTCGCTCCGGCATCAAATAATATAACTTTTTGTTTCTTGAGGATAAACAACTGATGAATCCTATTACCGGCATAGCTTTCCCGCTTTTCACACCTTCCTTGCAACATTTGGCTAGTAACTGACCTCCTCAAGAAAACTATTCACGTCGGCAAAAAGGCTTAAGAGAGGTTAAGCCAGAAGATATGTCTTCTACCTTTTACAAGCTTTAATCTATCACAAGACAAATTTACAACAAAAGGTAAAACAAAAAATAAAATGCCACTTAAATAGAGATAGTTCGTACAGACGAGTGGTTACCTTGCCACAAAGTGTTGTTGTCCAGCGTTTCACAAAGTAATTCCTGCGGTGGATATCCCAAAACTGACAGCAGGAACGAAAATAAATGGACATTCAGTTCCTCCAACAGGGCCTACGACAAATTTGTACTACCTTTATTTAGTTTTATTCAACAACCAGGTTTCAAGGAAAGGCCAAACAATGCCAACAATAGCCGGATTTCTGTTTACTCTCTCTGTCGACGACACGGAAAAGAAAGTGTTCTGCGGAATTGTACACAGTTATCAATTGAATAGAGCTGTCAACTGACGCTGATTTATATTTATACAAAATTCATAGCCGTTGTGTTATGGTTCTCCATATGCTACTGACAGGAGGGGAGGAGAATGGGTGGAATTTGTAAGTCGCGTTTTCTTACTTGAAATTGTTGCATGTTGTTCGAAGTGTAAATAATTTCGGCGTATTGTCACTCATTTTTGTACTGCCACTTTCGATCTACTTTCCTGCTGTGCGGTTTCCTGGCATAACACAGCGATTCTTCATTAAAACGACTTGAACTTATCGCAGTGAACAAAACTATCAAAAGGGAAAATCACAACTCTATTATCTTGAATGCCAAACTCAAGTTAATCAACATTCTATTTTTATGCCCTTTTATCGGAAGAAACTATTAACTTGATGACACGATTGAGGTACTTACCACTTCAAGAATGCTCAATGCCCCGTGTCAAGATTATGTAACGAGAACCTCACAGTTGAATGCTATTTTGTAATCTATAACTGATCTTCGAAAATTTTGCATTACAGGACGGATTTGCAGTTGTTTTTCTCTTCAAAGGAGTCAGGGGCACCCAACGTCAATTTTCGGAAAATATCTGTTCGGATGATGATCTGAGATCTAGAATTTTCGGAACATTTGTTTTAAAATTTCTTGCTTGCCTGCCTGTCCTAGGATTTTCGAACATCTAAAAAATGGTATAATTGACCATTTTTAACGGATTTTTACCCTAGAAAGGTCACCTAGAATTTTCGGAAGCCTTTTTCTGGCTGAAATTTTCGAAAAGGTAAGTTTTAATCCCTATAATTTTTGGATCACTAGACTTTCAGCTAGGAAATCCGAACAGATAAAAAAAAATTAGGGGATAAAAATATGCCTATATCTACCGTTTAAATACTAAAATACGTTTAACAATGCTATGTTTAAGTGGTTTTGAACTATATTCTCGTTGGGTGCCCCTGAAGGAGTGTTCTGACACCACGTTCATATAATGTTGTACAGGGGCGATGTTACTCTGTAACTCGTTTTGATTTCTCTGCAGACTGCTAAAAAATCTTTAAAGCGCCGAAAGAAACTCAATTATGGTACAGTTTATTTACTTCAAATAGGATAGGATATAGAATCTCTTTTTCGGTGACGGAGGGCAAAATGCATTGGATTATGAAAAAAGTCGGGGAAATAATCGAATTGTCGTGCGTCGTTCTGGAGACGGTGCCTTCAGACTTTTTTATGATTGATATCTTTCTCCTCGGATTGCCTTGCTTACCTTGCGAGCAGTTAGTTTCTCCTATGCTTCCCGGGGCAGAAACCACTGCGAACAACCGTTAGTTCCTTTGAGTGAGCCGCCGTCCAGCGCCAAGGACGAATAAATGAAATTTGAACCGGTAAAACGAGTTAGTAAACTTGTTTTGGCGCTTGCACGCGCGTTCAACTACGTAACTGCTGCGTTTGACCGAGTCTGCTGTGTAGAAGCTGAGTAGTGTTTCCATATTTTTCCTGCGAAATAAGACAAAGTGTTGTCAAAGACATCACGTGGGGTGTGACGTACTTCGCACTTGCTCGATAGAAAATCAAACGGTTGCTCGTAGTAGTTTTTTCTCTCTCTCTTGGGAAGCGTAGCAGAAGCCAACTGTTGGCAGGGTACGGATTCTTTAGAGTATGAGTTTTGGTCAGAAATTTCAATTTCTATTAATTTTTGGCCAGAAAACAATCAGTCTCTTGAAACATTCTCTAAATTTGCCGATGTGGGATACAATATACAGTTTCGCATTTTTTTGAGTGAAGAAAACACGGATTAAAATGATCACCTTTGCTAGAGCTGCTAACATTCGGCATTAGACAATTACACAACTTAATATTGTTGGTGTTATTATATGAAAAAGATATACCAGAGGTAACAGCACGAAAGCCAACATTTTCAGCTACTGACAAGTATTTAGTTTCACTGTATTAGTCTTGAAAAAAGTCTTAAAAGAAACACAAACACCCTTAGGCGGGCAGTTGATAAAGTAAACAACTTTTTAGCAGGAACAGAAATGACAATAGTATTTTTTCCTTCCCCCCTTCCTTTTTTCCTCAAGTTTTCCCTTGTTACATTACATTAAGTAAAAGATAATCAATCGTATAATAAAATTATTACAATGATATTTGTAAGTGGCATTTTAAATCCTTACAATAAGTTAAAGGTAGAGTTTCAATTTATGACTGACTGAAAATGATTAACTTCAATCTTTTGTTATTGTCATTTTAATCTGTTTTTCTCATTGCGTGCCAGTTAATCATGATCCAACAGCTGCTACTTGTCTGAAATCCGCTCAAGATTTTATGCCTTTTGCTGGACACCTCGAAACTCATGACTGGGTGCTAGGTGTTTTTTCGAATGTGCTTGTTTAATTTTGTTAAGACTGCAGTTAACGATGGCGCGCACAGAATCTTACTAATAGGCCATCATTAAAATAGAATCCAGGCCAATTTGCTGCGCTCACCGTCGTCAACCGAGGTTCCCTTCCTGTTTCTAAATCAGCTTAATAACTCTTCGGGGATCAGACCTTAGGTCCTAAAGTAAAGAAGCTAAAAGCATTTCGAAGAAGCCCGAATAAAATTATGCGGTGAACACGTCTCGACTCGACTCGGAATTTTGCAATGCTTTAGGAATCCTGGATTAGCTTTTTGGAGTTGTTTTCTTTTCACGAGCTGGAAAGAGGTTCTTGGCCTCAGAAAAAAGCGGCATCGCAGAAAAACAGGTCAATTCTGTAAGAAGAGTAAAATTTTGGGTGCAACTTTTACACACGCATATCTATAACTGAAGGACATATCCTCTTTTTCCACTTGTGATAGAAGGTGTGTATGAAGCTACTATAATTGCAGCTAAAATTTTATCTGTTTGTAAGCTAGTCAGAGACGCTTGATACTACCTGCCATTTGTTAGGCGAAGAGCTAACATTTTAGTGATTCACGGCCCCTACAGTACTTTATTCTGTGCACACCCTTATGATAAAGAAGGCAGAAATTTTAAGTTCTAGTGTATCAGGGGCACCCAACGTCAATTTTCGGAAAATATCAATTCGGAAGAAGATTTGAGATTGGAATTTTGGGAACATTTGTTGTAAAATTTCTTGCTTGCCTGCCTGTTCTAGGATTTTCGAAATTCTAAAAAATGGTAAAATTGCCCATTTTAACGGATTTTCACCCTAAAAAGGTCACCTAGAATTTTCGGGAGCCCTTTTTCTGGCTGAAATTTTCGAAAAGGTAAGTTTTGATCCCTATAATTTTCGGATCACTGGACTTTCAGCTAGGAAATCCGAACAGATGAAAAATTTTTAGGGCATAAAAATATGACTATATCTACCGTTTAAATACTAAAATACGTTTATCGATGCTATGTTTAAGTGGTTTTGAACTATACTCTCGTTGGGTGCCCCTGAGTGTATTCTTGGGACAAGACTGATAAGGACTGGACGTTTCGTTTCAGGCGCATGTTTCCGGCCATTCGTGTCAAAGTGTCGGGACTGGATCCCAAAAGCTGTTACATCTTAATGATGGATGTTGTTCCACTGGACAACAAGCGATACAGGTAAGTTGTCTTTCCTCAGTGAGCTGTAATCAATTGAGTACCGAAATAACTAACCAAGGAAAGCCCCCTGAGACAACCTTTGCGCGTATCTCTGTATTTCGCCACGAGTTCTTCGGCTCTGCATGCACTCACTGTTTAAAATGGCCAATCAGAATAAAATTATCAAAAACAATGTATGTGTTACAGATGTGCTACTATTTTTGCGTGACATCATTTGATTTCTTTGGGCTTTTTGTTTGCGGTTAAAGGGGGTGTTGTGTTTCAGTTTTTCTCACGCCGTTTAGTTGTCGTTGTCAGCAAGTGGAAATGTGTGCAAATTGTTTTTGGTTTCGTACTTTTCAAGCTATCGGCGTAGTGGAATTGATATGTGAGTGAACCTTTTCTTTGGTTTATCTTAGTCATGTATACCATTCCTTCAGATCGATTTGGTATTGATTTGGTTATGTTTGTCGCCTTAGTTGTATTCGCGTCGTTTGTCGGTTTAATCAAGCTTTTGTTATATCGAAGTAGTCTATTCCCGTTTTGCGTGTTTTCTTTCCTGTTTATGTAGCGGGTTCTAAAGCGTCGATTACGGTGTTTAAATTTAGTATGTATTTGTATTATTTTCAGTTTACTTTACCAATAAATAAATAAATAAATATATAGACAATCCGTTCCTGGTTCTGGTACAGTAGGCAAATTGTGCAAATTGATGTAAATTGACACGAATGCGAGTCTTCAGCTGAAGAATTATTTCTAAAAATAAAAAGATACGCGCAAAGGTTGATTTAAGGATATAGTGCATAGACAATCTCCTAATCATGGGCTCCTGTTTAAACAAATAAGAGAGATTTACAAACCTTTCTTACGGTAGTTTCTTTTCCTTTTCAACTCATTTTATAAAACCGAATAGTCGAAATCATGAATAACTCAGTTATGATAGCTTTTCTCAGTGATTGGCTTACAAATGTGGCGCCGCCAGTTCAACCGGGGACATGATAAGCAAAATCAATCGCGATCTGATTTGAACATATCCATTGCTCTGGTCTTGCACTGAATTATGGCCTTCAAACTTCTTTCGTTGCTGAAATGCTCCATATAAAGATCTCAAAATTGAGAGTCTGAGTTCGAGGGTTGAGAGGTGTGGCAATCCTCAAGTATTTTGGAGGATGCTAATAAGAGGATTTACCATCACGACAACGGGAAACTGCAGTAGCCAGGCTGAAATTTGCCTTTCGCCAAGAAAAAAAAAAAAATTCTTGTTATTAACTCATGTCATGCCTGTTAGCTCAACGGAGTAGGACCAGTTTATAGATGATAACGTAATGTTCATGTTTTTTGTGGCTGCTACCCCCGTTGCGAGTAGCCACTAATGTTGGCACTTTACAAGAGTAAGTGTTTGTAGTCCTAATCTTTGGAAAGTGTTCGAAATCGCACGGTCGGGCTTAGATCGCCACTGTTGCTATGCTGACCGACACCGATGTCATGTTCTTGTTCAAACAATTAAAGGAATGATTTCCAATTTTCATTCTACTCTATAGTAGTAGTAACATGTAGTCCTCGACTACCTATTTTCTAACAAGCAGCAGCCTGCGTTATGCCATTCGTTTCACGTAAACGCAATGCTTGTTTTCAGCTCTTTTCAAGGTCGTCCAAGACCCTCAAAATATTTTGCCACGTGTCGTCTTGAATACCTTCAATTACCCAAAGATTAAATGATTTGTTTGTTGCTTTTTTCGTCTTTATCAGATATGCGTATCACAGTTCTAAGTGGGTTGTGGCGGGAAGCGCTGATGCTCCAATGCCCGGCCGCGTGTACATTCACCCTGACTCTCCCGGGCTTGGGGAGGACTGGATGCGACAGGTGGTTTCATTCGATAAAGTTAAACTGACAAATAACGAGCTTGACCAACAAGGACACGTGAGTATCTTTGATGGCTTCTCTGTAGCAACTCCAAATGTTAAAAAGTCCGGCAGTAAAAAGTGAAAAGTCAAAGGTCTAGTTCCTCAAATGATATTCAACAGTGATCACTTGAGTATTGCAAAAAGAATCTATTGACGAAGCTTTCTTTGAGTTTGCCTTCCGTATTCACCTGTGGATGAAGACTTGTGAGATTTCTAAGTCGCGGTAGACTGGTTTTTGTATTAGCTAAAAGCGAAAAATAAGGGACGTTAAATGTTCCTTTCAACGTAAAGTGAGAAAACAGGCCAGCTCACAGCTAGAAGGCTCAAGTGGTTTGCCTCATCTCCCACAGATGAATGCTAGCTTTCAGGATGAAATCAAGTCTACAAAACTGCTGCAGGAGTTACATCGCTAGTTTTTCAATCATTGTTTTTTCCTAAAATGTGGTAAACTTCTAACACTTATAAGTCAGGCACCGGAATGAAACTACAGCCTGAGGGACTTTATGCATCGATAGAATGAACTATGAGAGTATAAGTGGTAGTGCCTATTAATCCATTGAATGAATTCACCCGATTGTTAACCCGTAAATATGAGAATAGGACCACACATAGCCTGGAAAGAGAACTACTCTGATCATGGTGGGAATAGAGCCCACGACCTCCTGATCAGGTCACCCTCGATTGCTTCACCGCTGGAGCTACGAGGACAGACCAGAGCAAGCCGTGGTTAGCTGGAATGTCATTTTGCGGCCATTTAATGTGAATAAGTACAGCAAATAGATTAAGAAAAGCTCTGAGCAGTGTGGGAAAACTTTTAGCAGCGTAGTAGAGGACCGTAACCTTAAAATCTATGTTCTCAAGGACTAGATGTAGGAGGCTGACTTTCTTATATTCCGTTCTTATGAAAACTAAAGAGGCTTTAATGTTCTTTGAAAACCTTAATTAACTCAGTTCTTGTTTACTGGAGTAGCTTCGTGGCAAACTTTGGTTTCCAAGGTCTTTCGACCCAGTTTCCAAGTATAACTAAACATGGAATTGCAGAATCACACTCATATCAATTCACTCGCAAATCGATTCATATACGAATGAAATTCATTTGATCATTTCTTAACTTGAATTTCAGATTATTCTCCACTCGATGCACAAATATCAGCCACGAATTCACATCATAAAAAAGAAAGACCCCTCGGAAGCACTTGTCTTGGACATGGAAAAATCCACTGCGCTGAAAAAGACGTTTTTGTTCCCCGACACGGTTTTTACAACAGTTACCGCTTATCAAAACCAGCAGGTACGACATTTGAAGTCTTAGGTCTGTTATCAATACTCTTTTCCTAAGTATTCTCTTGATTTTTTTGTGGTGGCGTTAAGAAGAATTTTTGTGGAAAGGCCTCTTGAGTTCTCTTAGCGTCCTGTTAGCCTGGTGCGAAAAATCCTCTGGGAATGTTGAGAGCGCTGGTGTAGGCAACAAGATCGACACGGTCTCCCGCGTGCTTAACTACGCAGGTTTCGAGGATGTTTGAAATTGTCAATTATTCACCCACTCTTAAGGTTTTCGAACAATCCAGTTTTTTGCGTCCATTTTAATCACTAAAACGTAAAATTCCTGTGGTTATATATGTGGGGAGCCTCGATTCAAGACATTTTTTTTTTTTCATTTAAATTTTTGTTTTCTTTCCGCGTTCTTGTTGAAAAGGACTGTATCCCTTTTCGCCAATACAAAAGTTCAAGCCTGCTCTGTTTTTTAAGATTAAGACCCTAAACATGTGGTGAAAGCATCAAACAACAATTATTTTCCTCTGTCACGTTCGAAGGATGTTTTCATATATTATTCTCGGATTGGATAGTTAAAATTCCAAAAGGGTGATAACTATAATCATCTCGTTACTCGTTGATTACTTTCTCGATATGCCATTAATGAAAACGGGTCCTTTGAACTAGGGGGCGTTTCAAATTAATCAACTCTGTTAATGACCTCAATTACAATTCACTTTCCTGCTTGAGAAACAGTCAAAACGTTCTTAATTATTTTCGGCCTTTTTGATCACATACACAAACGCCATTGAAAGAGGTACCATTATGCAAATGCCGCAGCATAGCTTTGCAATTATCCAACCTTGCTACACAAGGCGCGGCTGTTACACTGTGAAATGTTTCGTGCAACTTGTCTCGCAATGTTTTGGCGACATTGTGGCGGGACAGGTTGCACGAAACATTTCACAGAGTAACATACCCTGCAACGGCCAAAATCGTTGCGAGACAAGTTGCAAGAGCCGAAAGTAGAACTTTCCCAGCTAAGGTCAAAGTGCATTGAGCATGATATCGAGGTTCCGAGAAATGGACTCAGGGCTTACCCGGAGCCTCGAGGAGTTTTGAAAATTTTGTCTGTGATCGATGAAAGGAAAGGAACTTTATTTACGTGTCTAGTCCTTCTAGCGCTGGAGCACTAATTGGGGACACAATTGTTGGGATTAACAATTAACACAAATCAAGTCAAATGTCGGTTTTTGAGGAGAGGGTGCAGAGTAGAGAACCAACAAACTCAACCCACATATGACGCCGCGTCTGGGAATCGAACCCGGGCCACATTGATGGGAGGCGAGCGCTCTCACCACTACGCCATCCCTGCATCCTCTTTGAAGATTCATTTTCTACATCATGAAATTAAAGCCTACCATTAATGAAGGTCTTACTGAAATATAACTTTCTATGCAAGGATCAGCGTAACAAAACAGAAGCACAGTAAGAAGCTGAAAAGAGCAAGGCTAATATAACGGTGAACGTTAAAAAAGCCAATATTTCTGCACCGCTATACCAGCCTTGCTCTTTTTACTGTCTTACTGAAAGCCTCAAGAGAATTATAGACCTGTTTCTTGATTTCTTTGATATTATGAGGGGCGAAGGTAAGATTTCTCAAAGGTGGGGGGTGGAGGGAGGGGCACACTCTCTCACATCCACGGTACTTAATCGATATCCACGCTTTTTTTGACTTGGTTTCTGCAATGATATCAATTTCCATGGTTTCTTCATTATATTTCTTTAACAATAAGTACAGTTAGGACTTGAATACCAAATGCCGATATACAGTGTCAGTGATTGAGAATGTGTATTTGTACAGTGGAACAAGTTGCATACTTAGAACGCCTAAAATTAATGTAAAAGACAAGAAATACTCGTTAAAATAAGAATGGTATCCGATCGGTACATCCGCACATGCCGCCGTAATTAAATGACACATTTTCTGATTTTAGATAACACGACTAAAGATTGACAGCAACCCCTTCGCAAAGGGATTCAGAGACTCCGGAAGAGTACGGTTGGTGACAAAAGGACATATAAATAAAATAGCAAATTATCATTATGTTTGACAACAGATGTGTCCGGATATGCACCTAATTAGATGTTCACCGCAATTAGACGCGCGTGATTGGATGAACGCCGACTCTGATGAGTTCCACAAAGTGTCCCCTTGCTCTTCTTCGCAATTTCAACTTCACCGGTGTCGAGAAATACAGTCAGACAATTCAAGTCCCAAAATATGTTCCCGAAACTCAGTTCATCAAGTAAACTTAAGTTAGAGATGCTTTTTTCCTAACTTAAAAACACACTATAACCCTAACACTTACGTTATTGTTGGAAAGAGGAAGGAATTGCTTACATTTAGGAGAGACTTCGTGTCGGACATAAGTGAAAGTCTCATCGGGCAACATGTGTTCCTCACTAATTTGGCGTTCTGAAGGTATAAACAACAACTGAACAACAACAACAACTAAACTGACAACCCTTGGCTGTAGATGGGGCTACAAAGTCTCCCTGAACATGATTTTATGGTAGAGTTATTGCATCATCCTTCTTTGTTTTCAATTTTGCCAGAGATCATATGGAAGAAATCATGCAAGCTTATTCTTCGGCTTATTACAGGCCTGCGGGCGCTTTGATCTACCCGAATTTCAGCGGAAGAGATGAAGAACTAAGCCCCAGTGAGTTGAAATAAATGTTGTGTCTCAAAGTAACAAGGTTTGCCAAAGAGATGTGTTCGAGGTCAATGAAAAACTTTGTCAAAAAAAAATTGACCACACTGTTTTACCACGCCGACACAAGAGTGAAACAGGTGTTTTCACAACGATATTTTGCGCATGAAAAAACAACACACACGAACGTTTTACCAGTTGAATGGCTGTTTTCTTTATGTGGACTACAAGAAAAAAATGTGCCGCACTTGAAGCACTGTTGTTTATCCTTATCAAAACCTGTTACTCACAGGCAATGAAAGCGTAAGACAGCTTATGCGCAAGTGAGGATAGCCGCGGCATAAGCCTAGCTAAGCATTAGCATGAGAAGAACGTAAGGTTTTGATATTCTTACGCTTGTGTCACTGTTATTTCAAGAGGAAATGGCCCGCGTCAGAACGAGCACAAGACCGTAAGACTGTTAGATAATTAGTAAGCCATCTATCCCAGCTAGCTCCTTCGAGAAACTCCTCGTCCAACTCGTCCACCATGGTGAAATTAGTGTTGGGACGAGGGGGAATGGCCACGAAAATACGTCCTGCGCATGCGTCTGATCCTGCGCTCATGCTTGTTTTAAATGCTTGTTATGCTTGTTCATGTTATTGCGTCGGTGGTTAAATCCTGGCTTAATCCCATTTTGTGACACCGTTTTGCAGCAAAAACTTTAAATTATCACTTTTATTGCCGTGACTGGCCATAGTACTCCCATAAACACTCCTAATGATAAGCTCCTGTTTAAATGACTGTACATGTACCGCAATGAATCGTCAATTAATTCGAAGGCTCGTTTAAATAAACGAGGGTCCTCCCCCTTCTTCAGTGGCCGACCTTTTCGCTGGGTAAGATGTCAATCAACCTTATTAACTAAGAAGGTTAAAAAATAAAAAAAATAAAAAGTACGCGAGCGACTTAAATGCAGGACGTCCGTTCTTACATTCCATTTTATCGTAGTTGCTTATTAAGTTCATTACTAGGCTGTTCTATATTAGAGAAGCGCAAGACAAGCTTTTCGAAATAAACATTCGCTAATAAAGTTTCGAATCACCAACAAAATGCGCGTCCTCAAGACAAAAGATACGTACTATTCTTCTGAGGCCAGAACACGACTTTCTGGCCAGGTGCAAAATGCGCAATCGTTGTTAACGTCCAACCCAACGCCACTATTGCCAGCTACTATTTTTGGCTTAACCCGGGGAACGAGATTGCTGTGGTAGATTTCAGAGACGCCTTCCTAGAAACAAGAAATGGTCAATCTCGATGATGGCCGAATAAATCTCGGAAAGCTCTTGAGGACGAAAATGGTAGTATACGAATTTCAGTCTAAGCATGTGTTCTTGAGAAATTTCGACCCGAGAACGTCATGAGCTTACTCAGAGACGAAAGCTGGTAGTATAACTTTATCCAAAGTTTCCTATGCTCGAAGCTTGCTGACACTGTTTTCTTTTGTTGCAGACCAATTGTCCTGTTCGCAGCGAGCAACCTCACTCCAATCACCCTACCAGGGCGTTCCCATCAGTCCAACCATACCACCGCAGACATCAACCTGTCACTCAAATTCAGCTCTCCCTACCTTCAGCGGTCATGCGTGTTTATCGCGCGTTCCGCACGGAGCTGTGGTGCCAAGTCAATATCACATGACGCCATATTGCGCAGCTGCGGATACGTACGGGACTTTTAGCCACGTGTTCCATTCCTCGATGTCGCCTTTTTCGTCTTGCGCGGCAAGTGGAATGGTCGGCCAATCAAATGCCATCTTACCTGTAGGCAATATCTCCAGTTATGAGTCAAATTCATTTCAGGGAAATAACTACTCTTATTCGCATGCCTTTACAGCGCATACGGGGTAAATAGTGCAGCTCGCTACTTATCTGATTAGGAACCAACAGACGATAAATAGCGACTGTAAGCTATTGTAAAAAGAGAAAAGTTATTAGAAAGTTCTAATTACTCTTTTTTGCAGACTTTTTGATTGAACTCTGAGTGGAGCAGGTCGGCACAATCGGGCTACTTGCAGCCACGGGACGTTGCTCAGTGGTACGGTATGAACCCGTTGCAGAAACCCAAGCCACCACGCTAACTCGCAATTTTCGAACCAATCAGAAATGTCGCGTCGAGTGTATCCTGAATTTGATTTGGTCGTCAAATGGAACGCCACATTTCGGTTTGTCCGGTCGGATCGGTCATCTATAATCACGTACAAAAGGCGTTCCAAAGATCCTGCCCGGACCAAACCCAAATGTTCCGTTTTAATTTGAGTTCCTCTCTGAAATGTCCTGACTCCTTGAGGCGAATATGGTAAGCGCCCGAAAAATTCGCCCTCTCAATAGTAAGGGCATCTTAACATTCGTGCCTTTTATCACCTGCGAGACAATTCACGAGAAAATGGAAGTAAGGAAGCAAGTATCTTTGAATTACGATACACAGAGACAAATCTAAGTTCATTTTCTTAAGTGATTTTTGTTTGGTTGAAAGGTGAACTTTGCATCTAATGCATATGATTAATTTATTATAAAAAGTGATTATTGTAAATATGTGGTTATATCAAAAATTTTAAGCCTCTTTTTAAAAGCGAAAAGCCTCTCTTAAAAGCGATCGAATTCAGTACAACGTGTCAGCACAACACAACACAGTGCAGTGCAGTTCAATTCAATTCAATTCAATTTACTGAATTCAATGCAATGCAATACAATGCAGTGTAATAGAATAAAATACAGTAAGAATGTAGTATCTTGTAATGGTTTATTTACTCACGAGGCGCCATAGAGCCCTGTAGTACTTGTAAATAATACAAATTAAAAAATTAAAAAGTCAATAAATTAAATGTGCCAGTAAATACACAACTGTTTGACAAACTGGAAACTGCGTATGACCTTATTCACACAGATGTTTACTTAATACTGAATAAAGACCCAAAGTCAAGCTTACGAATAGTGTCATTTTTTAGGCATCTAAGAAAGACGAAAGGCATCTAGGGAAGATGAAAGACAAGCAGTGTCTTACACTTGCAAATGAGTTGAACGCCACCTAGAGCTGTCAAAGCTGTGCTTCCTTGGCAAACGGCTTCGACATTTTCTCCAAAACCCGTTCGATTTTGTAAAACCGTCTTGAAACAGGCACTCCACTGTTAACAAGGTGAAAGTAACAATTCAAACTTAACAGAAACATTACTAAGAACCCCAACTGGCGGGAGGCAACCAGTTCGCTATTTACAAAGCGTGGTGAAGTTGAATCAGGGACAACCGGAAACAAATCCAAGCCAGAAGTTAGAACGGGATTTGAACCCGGAGCAGCCGCATGCAAACCCAACGCCCTAACTACTGGACCACACTGCCTCCACAATGTTGAATCGAAGCTGAATCAATGTTAAATGAGTTTAAAAGCGTTTGAGCTTTGCTTCAACACTTTTTTTGTTATCGCAAATGTTGAATGTTTTTCAATGACGTATCCACGTACTGAATACCAGGCTGGGACTGAATACCAGGCCTCTGGCATAGCTTTGTTGAATCAAATGTTGATGATGTGTTAAAACCATTTGCCACTCCAGCGGGTCAAGAAAATCGAACGGTTGTTGAAGCAAATGTTGAAGCAGTTGCCCGGGTCTTAACCCGGCTTCTGGTTAATATTATGGAGGCACCACTGTTGTGGTCTCCACACAGATGAACCGGGGATCCGTTCTCGAAAATCCCGAAACTTTTCTGGTCTTTTTAGGGTCACATCTGTTCCGGCCCACTAGTTTAATCGTTTAGTTTTTTGTTATCTTACAAATAGTTTAAGAGACCAGGCTTCCAAAAAATGCAGATGGCAGTTTCAAAAAAGTCTTCAGTCTTCGGGGCCGAAAAATTTCCAAGACTTTCAAAAACGGGCCCAGCTTCCAATAAAGTCGTTGAATCGGCTTTTTTGGCTGAAACTGTACGGTTATTTTTCAATAAGGTCAGTAAGTTATTGGGATGGTCAGGATGATCAGGCAGTCTTATATGAAGTCACTGTTAAAGCGTGATGAACGCAACATATTTAGCTAGTTTGATACACGCAGTTGTAAAATATCGCAAGAAAACTGTAAAACTAACACGTTCAACAAGACGAGGATCTTCAGATCCTGTAACCAAGTTCTCAGCATATCAGCTGACTTATCAAACAGTAATCATATGACTTGTAAGTCTTCGCGTGCGCTCTCATTGTAATACCAAATACAAATGTGAGGTCCGTACGCATGAAAACGCGCGGAGCCAGAAAAAGCTGTACGGCCATAGGATTCCCATTAGATGCCCACCTGAGAGAGCCTCTTAAAAATATATAT
>NC_090888.1:60746858-60754358 GCF_036669925.1 Montipora capricornis
GCAACGATTCAAATGAAACGTTAGGGAGTTCAAATATGACGACGGATACGGCAACGACAACGCCACAAAACAATAGCATTCGCTTAAACAGGAAAAAATGTTGTGCTGCACTTGTTGCAAGAACAACATGAAATCACCAAATTTAGAGTTTTGACGAAAACGTCAGCATAGAGATATGAGCCTCTTATTCTGTATTTTTACTCTGGGACCGCTCATACCAACCCAATTTATTTTTAGCATACTTCGCCCACGTTGTGCAACGAAACGAGATGGAATAATCGCGAAAGACTTTGAGATTATTTTGAGGTGACGTTTTCGCGGACGTCGCCGTGGTAAATCGTGGTCTCCACCATTCCTGGCAGAAGGCAACCAGTAGGCTGTATATAAAATTCCTCCCTATGGGATCTCCGAAGCACAGTGGTCAGGGCACAATATTTGAACCCGGTTTGATCTGCATGCAAAATCCAATGCCCTGTTTACCGGATCCTACAGATCGAGTGCCTATGAATTGTTTTTTACCCCAGGGGGACCGACTGGATGACTTCCGCTCAGGTTGTTGAAACGTCGATCAAATGGGACCTTTAGATCGGAGGACGAGGACGACTACGAGTACGAGTTTTCCGTACTGAGCATGCGCATAAGGTTTGGAGGCCGACATTTTTCAAAGTGCGCGTGCTCAAATCGGAAAACTCGAAGTCGTAGTCGTACTCGTCCTCCGATCTAAAGGTCCCTATTGTCCCCAACAACAGTCCTTCTCAGGACTTCTCTCTCTCTGGCGGGCAATGTCACTTCACGAAGTTAAAAATTAGATCATTAGATTGATTAATTTAATGTTCTAAGATTCACCCGGAGTTAGGGGTGCCACGTGATGATACAGCCGCTTATTGAAAAGTTGTTAGGAAGATATCGTCTTGCATTTTTAGCTATGTTTTTTATCTCCTCTAATAGAGCAATTTTTCTGCGAATTCTCGCCCTAGAGGCTTGCTCCTGGTAGATGAAGATGCCTAGACTGGTTCATTGCCCTGATTCCCGAGCCACAAAGCACCTGCATTGGTCATATATTTTCTTGACTTCCTTCCGGAAATCACTGTTTAAGAGAATGTGACAGAATGGATTTATCAAGGAGTATGATATCATCATGCATAAGACAATCGTGCCATTCCACTCGAGTGGGTTAAGAACATTGTTGCCATTGGCTGTCGATGTGATGCTGGCCTGAAAATATGGGGAAAGACAAGCTAAAAAAAACAGCATCTCTATTAAAAGAATTCGTGCAGCTCGTAGGTTCCTGCGATAACGCTTTTGCGAGCTCTGTGAAACATCTGCAGGGTTGATGATCGCATCTCTTCGGAGTTTGATTATGATCTTTATGTATGCAACTGCAAATACTGTACTCGGAAGCCACACAAAAGCTACGAAAATGCCAATTGAAAGAGCAAGTGATACCAAGGACCTCTCCAAGAGGGGACCGCATAATTGCCGGTCGCCGTCTTTCTCTTGGACAACAGTGACAAGTGACCATGTATTCAAGCTGTTGGCGAGGCCTCCCAGACACCACGATAGAACTATTAAGTACGTCGCTTGACGGATAGTCATCTGAAACAACAATATGGAAACTACTGAATTCCAGTCAATGGACTGGTATATCTCTCAGCAGATATTAGTGTAGACCTAATGCATAAATGGTGGCCAGAAATGTATTCTTTTGTTTATGTGCTAATCACACTCAGTAGCCTCGCTCTCAAGCAACATTTCTTTTGGATTTTGTCCATGCAAACGAGGCTAGTGAGTCTAATTGGCGCATAAACAAAACTATCGGAATATTTTTTTGGTCGCCATTTATGCATTGGTCTATTCGAGGGCAGATTTCCGCAGATTTCCGCCCGACCCCAATTAGTGTTGAGTGCTTTATTTCGCAATAAAGCCTATATTAGAAGTATATTAAGTCGGAAAAGTTACGGTTAGGTTTAGCTTGGCTTGCACAAATTGTAATTGATTATCCCTGGGAGCCCCAACTCTCAAACGCCCCAGGCAGAAGTAAGTTATGGGAAGAGGCGAGCACGCAGGCGGAAGGAGTGGTAGCCAGGGCAACACGCTGGCCATCGCTGCCGGGAGGTGGAGGGTCGAACGCCCGACGTCCCTTCAAAGTCAAAGCCTCTCGGAGAGGAAATAAAAGGGATAAAACAAGCTTATTTATGCCAAAATGCTAATAATTAAAATTATGCAAATATGGTTCTCCTATAGAACAACAAATGGCATGGAAATTTTCAACTTAAATCTCAAGGGAATAATAAGCATTTGTACAGGATGGCCACCATTGAGAATAGATCATATACACAGGGTCTAGTCCTTACCAGTTTCTTTAGGGGATGAACCACAGCCTTGTGTCTCTCCATGCTCATAAAGAAAAGCGTGTGGATAGAAACTGTCATGGTGGACTCAACAACAATATAGACGCTTCTACAGCCGGCTAAACCCAGCCCGTGTGGCCACTCATCGTATGAAGAATAAACCAGATAAGTCGGTATGAACACAAATATCCGGATTAAATCAGCAACGGCTAGATTAAGGTTGAATAAATTGGCCACATGAGAGATTCTACCTCTCCTAAAAAGAACTGCGAGTAGCAGAAAATTTCCCAAAATTCCAAAAATGAGGACTGTGGAAAGCCATATTACTCTTATCAAATGGTCTGGGTTTTCCTGAGAATTTAACCGGGAGAAGTTTCTGCTGTTCGTGTTGTTGGTGTCGTTTATCTTTAAATCCATTGTCCGCCTGTCTTCCTAATCTAAGTATATTCCTCTCTTCCAAGTATTATAAAACCAGGCAAATGTTTTCGTCCGTAGGAATCAGCACTTAGTCTGCACTTTTTAAAAAAGATATCCACTTCCTTCAGCTCGGTGATCCATCCTTGAAGGAATTATTTGCGCTCAGGGGTATTGGTTGCGCTTGTGATCGTCCGTTGCAATCAGCACTACTTGAAATGTGACTTTTGACTTTGTTCTCAAGATTTCTGCCACTTCCTTTTCAAAGTTGCTTGTAATCTGCTTCGCGGGGACTCATAAAGTCGATTATGCACGCACGCCTGTCGCTTTTGATATTAAATGTCACTTAGTTGATCAGTGCGTATTCTTTTTCAGCGACAAGTTCAGCTGGTTTTCAACGTTACTGAGTCATCGGCAGTAACAGTGATTGACGCATGTCTCGTCCATCATCTTTGGGCTTCTTTCAATATAGATGTTAATCGTGCCTCTTTTTTGTTTAGCTACTAGATTCGACTGATTGACAATCACCTTGGTTAGATCTCCATCCTGAGAAATATTTGAGTAATGTCAATATCATTGAACTGAATTAATTTCAGAAAGAAAATCTTGAACCCCTTAATCAAGCAGTCCAGATGCTTGTTTTTCTTCCCCACGGTGCTGATTTTTTCTTTCGCACAGCGCTTTTTTTTTAACACGGGCAGCTATTAAGTCTCGAGGAGATTTTCTGACTCATTATATCAGCACAAATGGTTATGTTTTCAAAAACAGCTGGTCAATGTGTTGTGTAGACACAGTTGAGAGATTATTTTTCCATCGAACACTGGGTGTGCCGTAACTATAGCAAGAAACCGAGTTATACAATAAAACTGAGATTCAATGTTTTTAGTTTGCTATTATGTAAACCGTGAAAAAAAATTGAACCGTATGGAATGGATAGGAATATTATATGAACCATAAATCAACTTAACGACCTCAGAATTATTGACTTTGCTTTAAACGAAAACAAATTAATACCGATCTTTTTATTCCTATTTTTCTTGTATGGTGTGTCATGAAAATTCAAAATAGTGAAAGACTCAGAAAGCTGAGAACTTATTGGAAGAGTCTCCACTCTGCTCCGAGGAGAGTAAATATGGTGTGCAGGTGTGAATTCATATTGCGAAACGATCGATATTAGTTACCTTGTTACTTGGCGTAATTTAAACGTGTACATGTAATTACGTTTCTTTAGAAATTTGTCTTTTGCATAGTAAAAAACACGTACAAATCAGTTTACCCTGCGAATGATCTTTATTTACTTCGATGAATCAGTTGCAAACGAATGAAGTTAGTACTGTTCTGTCCTCCCCCAGATCAGAAACAATTAAGCACTCTTCTCAGTAGATCGCGTACCGTTGAATTTTGCATGATTGAGTTTGGAATGTCAGATCTTTTTAGGGCAAGTTCTCATTGCTAGATATAAAAAAAGGAACAATATACAATTAAGAGCTGTTTTGGGTAGCCGGGGGGGTTTCGATGCAAATACACGTGAGATAAAAGAATGACGTATATTTTTTTCAATTCTCCTACGCTTGTATGCCTTGTTGAAGGGCGGAGCTTCAGTCTATTCAGTATGGAAATTTTCGGATTCTTATCGTTTTGTCAAATAAATTCTAGAGAGAAGGCAAGTCAGGATTAATTTTTTAACATATATGTCATATGGTTGAAGCGTTATCACCAAAAGAAATTAACGAAAAGTTTACAAAAGGTCCTTAGTCAAACGGTCATCAATTGAAATCTAATCGTGTTACAGTGAAGCTTTTTGCAGCTCATTTGCCATGATTTATTGAGTTTACTGTAATAAAAAAAAGAGTGTTTGCCAAGGCTCCATAACCACTGACGGAGTTCCAAACACACCATTCATTCTTTTTCGCCTTTCGCTCATTTTAAAACTTGTGAAAACGAAGACAAAATCCGAAAACAGCTTCTCAAACATCATTAATAATTCATACGTTTATATAGTATAAAATGAACCATATATTGAACTGCAGATATGAAATCAAGTGAAGCTAATCATCGCAGTTATGAACGCAAATTTAGCAATTGCTTAGAGAAGCCTGAAAAATTCAGGCTTTCAACGGGGTCTGAACCAGTGAGCTCGCGATACCGGTGCGACGTTCTAACCAACTGAGCTATGAAGCCACTGACGTTGGGAGCTAGTCATTTGTGGGTTCTAATGTTCCCAAGATGAATGAATCGATGATAAAATGATATATGAAATGACTCATATATGAGGCCTTCCAAGGGTTCTTGGCGACAAGCGACATCGCTCCAAATTGCTAAAAATGTAGCGACAATCTTGTTCCAGAACATTGACAGCCGACAGAACCTGACGGACAAAAAGCGACAATTTGCGACAGCGGCAATCCATTTTTAACTTCGACAAAGCGACATCTTTTCACTGTGTTATTTCGACAGCGACATGACCGACCAGGCCAGCATGACTCTAAATCTCAGTTTAGCCTGCAAAGCAGGCGTATTTTTGTTTTGGTATTAAAGAACTATTGGCTGACGTCTTGGATAGCAAGACTAACAGAGACCTGAGGCCAGTCAAAAAAATTGCACTCAGTGAGAAGAGGACAGTATGTGCTTTGAAAATGGCGGCCCATTTTGCACAAGCGTCCGCCTGCCAAAAAACGCCTGCTCAGCAAGCTACTAAATTTTCTCTTCCGTTGGTGTTGCTACATGTATATTTCTTGTGCAAATTAAGATATACACTTTTTTTTTGATAAGAATATATTTTATAAGAATATCAAGGCTGAAATTTGCGAAATTTTAAGAATATTTTAAGAATAAAGCCGAGGATGAGATTTTGAAAAGGATAGATATAATTTTGTGTGTTGAAACATCTGGAAATACAATACAATTTTATGTTTTTAACTTAACCGTATAAAATTATTCCTTTCTCTGAACGGCGAAACTAGCCAACAAAACGAAAAACCCTACACTAGCTATAGCAAAATGTTCAACGCTAATGACAGTTCGATGGACGGTACATGTAATACATATGTACAGTATTCAACACAAAAGACATAAACTAAACCGCAAAACAGTATTATGAAAAATTCTTTCTTTCTTATAATTTAAATAACAAAACCTAGCGAAAGCAGATCTTCTAGATACCGGCCAAACACTTGCAAACACTTATGTCTCTTATTACCTTTTGTGGTACAAAGGTCGACACGTAATCAAGACGTCAGTCACGATTTTCTGAGCCATTATACCATGATCTACAAACACGGCAAGCATATGCATGATTTTTTGGGCCTTTTTATTTTTATTGTAGTCTAGTTTTCTATATTTTGGGAGTGTTTTTAATAAAACAATTATTCCACTCGCGCTTGTTGGATATGACTATCTATCATCTCATATCCAACGCGCGCTCATGGAATAATTGTTAAATAATGCGAGGGCATAATTGTTAATTGATTATAACGTATTTCGATGCCCGTATAAGAAAACTTCCGTGGCTCGTTTCCTCTTATATGATATTACATTATTAATTACAGGACGCAAAATATAAGCACGTTTAGCGAAAATTTGTATTCTAGCGAAAAAGGTCAAAAAGCGACAGCGACAATTGTCTCTAGCCAAATAGTAGCCTCCCACGCAAACGTTCTTACGGGTTCGTCACGCAGGGGAGGAATGATTGCGTGACGAACCCGTAAGAACGTTTGCGTGGGAGGCTAGCCAAATAGGCGACAGCCCACCACATTAGCCGACAAAGCGACATCAGAACCCCCCTTGGAAGGCCTCATATATTGAGCTGCGGATATGAAATCAAATGAAGCTATGATGCTCGCAGTTATGAACGTTGTCCTGCTGTCCTTGAATTTTTTTCCTGAAATTTCCACGCTTCTCTACGCAATAGACCAGTTTCGTATTCTAACGGTTGGACTGGATCTAGCATGAAATGGAGACTAATGCGGGCAAATTTATTTTGGATTTGAAAAGATTTGCCCGCATTAGCCTCCATGTCATGCTAGATCCAGTCCAGCCGTGAGAATTCGAAAATGGTCTCTTGCTAAAACTTGCGTTCATAACTACAAGGATCATAGCTTCTCTTGAATTCATAAGTTAATAAGCCAATTGCCCCCATTCTGGTCACGTGTAAACACCACTTGTTGATTCAACAAATGAATTTCAAACACATGTGGTCACCACAATCAAACACGCGTGTTATGAAATTAATTAATTTCAAACGAGTACAAAATGGCTCTTAATTATGTAATTCTATTCTTCGAAAATACAAGCTGCCTATTTGTTTTTATAATGGTAGAACTCGGAACAGCACTGGCCTCCCAGCTTTTTGGGAGTCCAAATCTGCTCTCTGCAGACTTCATTCCGACACGGCAATGAGTGCTTGCTCACAGCTCTCACATGCTTCTGAGCACCACGTGGTGTAAAAAAAATGTTTGACTTAAAAAGAAATGATTAAAAATTATAATTTCTTTTGTTGGAAAATTTCAAAAACTCACGGGTTGTACTTCATTGGATTTCCAAACGCACGAAAACATTCAAACCACTCGGTCTGCCGTCTGCGGCCTCGTGGTTTCAAATGCTTTCTTGCGTTTGCAAGTCCAATGAAGCACTCACACTCGTTTTTGAAATATTACTTCAAAAATAGAGACGTCTGAAAAATGCAGCGCTAGCGTTTCAGTTCTGCATAGTGTCGACAGGTGAAAAAAATGACGGA
>NC_090888.1:60759358-60766858 GCF_036669925.1 Montipora capricornis
TTTATTTCCAAATTCATGTTACTAGATTTCCACCAATGGCAAAGCTCCTCCACACCCGCATAATTTGGCAATCAAGCTTAAACGGTTCCGACAGATCATATATACGACTGGTTCTGTGACCGTTGCACAACTGAAAACAGACCAGTATGCCAAAGTTTATCAATGCGAAATTCTTTTTATAAGGTCGTCTTAAAACAATGGACACAGTTTGCACACTGGGAGTACGGCATGCAAATGGCAACCAAAGGAAAGGAAAGGAAACTTTTAAAGCTTTCTTTTATCAAACGTGTTTTCCTTTGGATCCTTTTGTGCTAAATTGTTAGTATTGTTCAGTTTTGATTTTCTACCTCTCAAGCTCATCGACTTTTTAAATTAAGGGCAATGGTCATAAGCAATTAAATAAAGCAGAAGAAAGCGTTGTTTGCGGTAAGTCTCGCGTGCTATGGACCAGCGCCAGAGCAAAATATGCTCACGTTCAATGTAACAGAAGACTAAAATAGTTTTACGTTTATTGTAAGGAAATTTAAGTTTCAAAGAGATAAGAAATCGCCGAGAGATGGATATATAAATCGTGTTCATCCACCTTCTTCAGACATAAACGGGAACACTCACAGACGAATATACCGTGGAGTGTATTAGATAACATTATTTAAGTCAGATATTTTAAGTAATTGCCCAGCATACAAGCGAGTTGTTGCAATTTCAAATTTGTTTAACTTTACTTACTTTGACAAATTTAAGTGGTTCTTTTCCGAAACAGATACATACAAAATCAACCGGAACAGACAAATATTGCCCCAAGGAAATTAAGATATCTACAGCTGATTACATTATGTTAATAAATTGGACTTTTTGGAATGCGCTCTGCACAGTCAGTCATTGTGGCATTGAGAAGCTGAGGAATAGATCCGGGTCTTGTCATAGACACAGCTACTAACGGTGTAAACGAAGACATGAAGTTGCTTTGGCTGCACGTTTGCATTATTTTCCTGCATTCCTTGCTTGTTTCCAAAGCTGAAGGTAAGGTCTTTTGTATTCTTGTTGCAAACAGACGGGCACTTGATATAAACTTGAAAAAAAAAAAAGAAGAAAAATCAACATGCACGTAGAGATGTGTAAGGTCACGGGAGCAATTATCAGTTCCGATTAGGTGTAAGCGCGAAGTTGGGTTTTAATACTGAAAACGCAATTCTCCGTTCGTTGCTTTTGATAAGTTATTCATAATAACTAACATCTTATATCTGGGGACGCCTACGCAACGTCAGTATGTTTAGTTATGTCTATTAGTTGTGGTACCACCTAGGCTTTCTCGGCTAAAATGACTGCCTAAAGTTTTGTTCATTGCTTGAAGTTAATTAAAAGAGTGAGTCTCTCCTATCCAAACTCAAATGCACAAGTAAACAAACATTCAATGTTTTCACGCTATTTTTATATATTGCTCAACAAAAACAAGCAGTCTTTATACATCATCGATGATATTGATGGGAAAAGACATTTATTTAAGACTAGGTCAAACCTTTGCGTTTCCTCGCCCTATCTATACTTGTTCAAAAGTTCGAGCCATTCCTGGTAGTATTCAAAGAACTATGCCAGAGCTTTGCTTTCATAGGCTCTAAAAGCCAGAACAGAGTTTCGCCACGGTTGCATGAGTAATACGGGATTTATTATATTGGGTGTACACTTATCATGACATGCCCGTAAATGAAATCACAGATTAATTTTCTTTGAAACAACGACGAAATCGTTACGTAAGAGCACTGATCATTGCAATTTTGTTTTTCTTTTTGCGAGGGACAGATGACGATGAAAGAAGATTGCTAAACATTGTGTTTAGCAAATATGACGCTGAACTTCGCCCTGTGTTAGACAAAGGAGACACCGTTCGAGTGGAGTTTGGTATCTCTCTGCATCAAATTATTGAAGTGGTATGTACCTTAACTTCTTAACTTAAGCCTTAGTTTTCTTACTTGCATGTAACTTCAAGACAAAAGTTGGGTTTTTAATACAAGCACCGCTGGCGTTAGTTAGAGCTCGGTTTGTAATACCAAGATGGTTCTTTTTGTTGCATGCCTTTTGTCTCAGAACGAAAATCGCCCGCTGTGCTCCGATATGATGCGGCTGATGCAAGTCCTCTGGAGATGGTCTTAGACTATGGCCCTGATCATGACGACACGGGATGTTCAGTGGTTGCCTTATAGTTTACTATTTGAAGTTACACGCCTGCGCAAAAAGCCTTTCTAAAGAGTCAATCATTGTTTGCGTTATTATACGAGAAATGTATTAGGGTGGATACGAGCTAAGTTGAACGGGCCGTTTGGAAAATATCTCTCTGGACTGGACTGGACTGGACTAGACTGGACTAGACTGGACTAGACTGGACTGGACTGGACTCTGAGTCCTTTGGCATTCATGAAAGAGTGCACAAAATAGAATGTGAAAAAGATATATATTGCGTTACATTTAAAAGGGTCAAAGACAGATAACTGATTGAAAGCATTGAGAAGAAAAGTGGGAAAGAGACTCCAGTCAATTTTCGGCAGATTTTTAAAATTGACTGGTCATGTTTCACAGGTCATGATTTTGTCCAACATTAAAAATAGTTGCGGAGTCTGTGTTTTGTGTGCGACCTCTTTACCCACAGTAAAACTCTCCGCGAGGAATTACGACGGAAAACAAAGCGTGAGGGATGGTATTAAAGGAGAATTTTCTAAGTATGTGTAGCGAAGCTTGTAAATACTCGCTTGAAACATCAGTGCAAATTAAAAAGAAATGGCACCAAATGCTGCTGTGTTAACAATTGACCGCGAGTGATTATTTGTAATGAAACCGAAAAATATAAGCAAAAGCAAACCAAAACTGATATTAAAGTACTAATCCCCTCCCCACTCTAGTCCAGTACAGTCCAATCCAGTCCAGAGTCCATTCTAGTCAGAGTCGAGTCGTGTCCAGTCCAGTCCAGTCCAGAGTCCAGTCCAGAGTCCAGTCCATGTTTCTCAACTCTCCAAGTTGAACGTGCTCGACGAGAGACAGTGATCAACTACAGAAGACACAACTCTCATCTAGACCAGTGACAACTTGCATGGAATTAGAAAAAATACTTAAGTTCATCAAAAAAATTCCAAACTTGGGTGAATTGTGACTTGACCAAGACACAATTAGGGTCTACATTCTGCACAATAGTGGTAAACCTGTTTGACGTAATAATAGGCAAATTAGTATACTGGAATGTATTTATTGACATAAGAAGGATTGCCTGCTGAATGCATACTGCTTATCTCTAATGTAAACAAAATTATTTAAAAGTTATGTGGTAAGTAATGGAAAATGTCTTATAATAGGCATTAACTAGTAGGCAAACAAAGGTGTTGACGTGTCTCGAATTTCAAAGCTAATTGACTTTAAGTAACTGTTTATTGCTTTAATTATAAGAAAAAGTGAGTGTCCGTTTTCCTTAAGTATTCTCAAAGGTAATTCCGAACTTATTGAAAACTTGAAGGATGAGCGCTGTTTTTGTGTTCGTACCTACCTCTAAACGTTTGCGTACTAAAGGGTGGTTTGAAAAGATCCAAAAATACCGGCATAAGATCGAGAAATACAAAACTAATCTTTGTCACAAGCTTTCCAACTTCATTATTACGTAATACTGGAAGTCAGCAAGTACTAATTGAAATTCGTACACATGCAGCAACTATACAGATATAGTCTCTAAAACTGCATTACTTGGAAGCTAGGTGAAAACTCGATTAATCGGCGGGTCCCTTTAACTTCCGATTTGGAGGCGAACAAAGAGTTTCTACAGTTTTAACTTAAAGATTTCTCGAATGTAGAGGCAGCATTAGACGTGCTATGTCGATAATTATGTAAAACGCGCACCTTCGAGAGTTGCAAAATATTGGAGAATAGAAGAAGTCCCTCTCTCTATTGTTATCAAATCATGAAAATTGAGCTCCATGCACGTCTGCCGTAAAAACATTTCATTTTCTCCATTGTCATTTCTAATTTCTCTCTTGCAGGACTTCAAAAATCAAATCGTGAAAAGCAGCGTTTGGTTGCGACAGGTTTGTTACTGGAAACCCCTTAAATGCCATTGTACATATTCTACTTTAATTGCCTTATACGCAATTATTTATGATCCCTTTATTGCAGTATTGAAAAGGTGTCCTCGTCCCCACCGTGCATCTTTTAAATAAAGTTTTGTAACACGAGTTATGCTCTTTTGGTCGTCACTTCTGTAGGCATGGCACAATCCATTTTTAAGGTGGAACAGCTCCGAGTTTGGAGGGATAAAAGCATTAAATGTTGATCCGTCGAAAATGTGGAAGCCTGATATATTCCTGTATAACAAGTGAGTTATCTCAAGCAGATTCTTCTCCCTACAAACCTAAAAAGTAACACGCTTTACTTCGCAAACACGATCTCTTTCTCAAATGAAGGATTATCCTTCATTGTCAGTTTGCTTTAAATGAGGTATTATCCTCCATTTTGATCACTCTGACCCAGGACTTGTCACGGTAGAAAATAAAAATAAAAAAAATAAAATAAAAGCAGTCCCTGGAAAGGGTTTGAACAAGGCGCACCCACTTTGAAGGAACTATTTTTAAACACTTGGCCACTAAAGATCAACTGACTAGAAAACGTGCCGATTATTTACCAAAACTAATGAGTATATATATAAAATCATTGTTGAATAATGGTTAAGTCTGAAGCTTGATTTTAAAATGGTTTGCTTTCTCTTGAAGTATGGTAACCGACATTTTTCACTCTGTGAGCTTGCTTCCGAGCGGGTGTTACTACACGTTTACAGCGGCACTTTTTGACATTAAAAAAAAATGACATCCTCGCAGTTAGTGATGTGGTAGTCTAGGGGTTAAAGCCTAGTTTTCACTATCGACGCAAGCATAAGCACTGTAAGAAGCATTTGCAAACTCGGTAGCTTGTTGTTTATGAGAGCCTTTTGTTCGAACAATAGGCACTAATTAACAACAAGTAAATGCGCCTGCGTGTGTTGCTTGTGCTTATGCTTGCGTCGCTAGTGAAAACCAGACCCAAGTGAAGGGGTTATTTGCCACACGTTCCCAGGTTCGAGTCCTGCTGGTCCAGACATTGAGGTTTGGCTTTTAAAAGAAATGTGTTCATTTCCCATGATACCTATCAAGCTTGCAGTGTCCAAAATGAACGATAATACTTCACTTGGAAGAAAGTGACAATTAAGAATAATCCTTCAATTGAGGGAGAGACTTGGTTGACTTCGCACACTCAATCTCGACCCCAACTCTCTTATCTTGACCTGAGGGAGAGAAGAGCTCTGGGGAACCCTGAAACAAAGTGTTTTCTCATTGGTTTTCGTGAAGAGCAATCAAAAGCGTCTCTAATTGGTGCATTCATGTAAGCACGGGGAGTGAGCAGGTGCCGTAAGGTTCAAATAACCAATTTTTGGCTACAAGAACCCTACGGCGCATGTTCTCCTACATAGAGTTGCCAAGAGCCTTGGGTCGATCCGAGGCTCTGGTGACGAGAATAATCCGCGCTATAGCCAGTACGCATGCGCAGGCTCATTTTTAACGAAGGCCTGGTAGCAATGTGAGTTTTTCACAGGGTTGTTTGATGCCATGGTTCGGCGAATAAACTGCATCAATCGAGTTCTTTATATAGTAATGTTAGGGCTCAGTTGATCCTGACATTTATGCTGATTGACCAGGAAAAACTAAACAGCTGATATCACCACTACCGCTTGCCTGGTAATACAACTGAGTCCAACGAAAAAGTTACCTCTATGGTCAGTGCTCGATGACTTCTGGGTTATATAGCTCGGGTTTAAAAGTAAGAGTTTCGTTGCCGCTGTGCATGATACTCTAAAAAGAATAAATAGTTTAGTCTAACAACGTTTAACTCGATAATTGCGGACGCAACAACATAGCCATTGTTGTCTTCATCGTCGAAATCGTCACTGTTAGCATCAACATTATTATCATAAACATCGTCATCGTTATCGTCATCGTCATCGTCATCGTCATCGTCATCACGAATCATCGCCCGTGCACTAATTCTTTTGAAGTTTGTAAGAACGAATTAGATTGGTGAATAGTTCGACAGAACTCTTGCCGTAACTTTCGTATTACTTCTTGTTGTTTAGCGTGGACGATTCTGATGACGGAGCGCTCGATCGTTTCAAGACCAAAATCGTGGTAAAATCAGACGGAAACGTAAAGTGGATGGCTCCAAAGATTGTGACAAGCTCTTGCAAATTTGATGTTACCTACTTTCCTTTTGACAAGCAGGTGATGCTTCGCTTGCAGATAAGCCACAACGCGTTTTACGTAGTCAGTCCCTTTTCTTGATCGGGTAAATCAAGAACCTCTAAACTTACATACTATATGCTCTTAGATTTAAAAAAAATAGTAGCACGAAATCCCCTTACTGATCAACGTCACATTAACAAAAAGGTAACATTCTCAGTATGCGTAAATTGTACTAAAGTTGAAATACCTTGTATTCATGACGTTTCTGTAGCTGCAATCTTAGACAACCTAATTGGTACTCGCACGCAATTTTCTTCTCATACTATATGTAGCACAGGGAAAGGGCTATTTATTCTCCTCTCCCCCAAACACTCAATGTTAATTGAATGTCCAAGCGTTCATATTATTGAATTCCATAACCTTAGTTCAGGTCTGCATTTATTCGATTTTTGGTGGCAGGGGGTGTCAGAAGAGGCGAGGTGGGCACAATAGAGGTCGCGCATAAGAGTGTCCCATTACAATTTGTCCCGGCGGGATTTTAGATGCAAACCATATCAACATTGTTTTGCTTATCCCTGCAACTTTTTTTGACTCCATTTTTTCCTAGTACTAGTTTTAACTGGCCTTTTTTTTAACTTTTGCACTGCCATTTCATGGCCATTTTGTGTCACGAAATTCCATAGATGGAATGATGTGATTGAGTCCCTTAATTTAGAGGAAATAGTTTCTTGGCAACGGACGAAGGCAGGATTAGAACGTACGACCTCTGTACCACCGGTCAGATGTAAGACCCGCAACTGCGACCAGTTACAGATGCCTTTGTACACTTCAGCGGCTGGACAAAGATCATTCAAGTTTAGAGGCGCAAAAATTTGGAACTCACTGGACACTGATTTGAAAGAACTTCAAATTAGCACTAAAGTCTAGACTTTTTAGTAATTTGTACAAATAAATAAGTATCGTAGTTCTCGCAGGTTGTATTTTATAATCATTCAAATTATATTATATCATATATTACTATATTTTATTTTTATATTGTAGTAGGTTTTGAAAAACCTTTTTTTGGAAAACCTAATAAAGTCATGATGTAAGTATGTAACCGATGAGCTACCAAAACCCACTGGAAAGCTATGTCGCTCATCTAGGTCCTGAATGGACAATGTGTCCCGCTGGTCTGCGGGCTCTACAACTGTCATTTCCTTATTAGGGAGATTCCCCACGAGACGTTTTGAGCCAAGAACGGGAACCGGAAGTGAACACA
>NC_090888.1:60769358-60799358 GCF_036669925.1 Montipora capricornis
ACGTCAGTGGCTTCATAGCTCAGTTGGTTAGAGCATCGCACCGGTATCGCGAGGTCGCGGGTTCAAATCCCGTTGAAGTCCTGAAAAAAATTTTTCAGGCTTCTCGACGCAATAGAAATTTGCGCTCATCACTGCGAGACAACATGGTTTCATTTCATTACTTACTTACTTACGAAGTTACTTGCTAACTCAGTTTACCATTTCCTTCAATCCACACGGCCATTATTCACTATGCAAGGGGTCTTTCTTAATTTATCTTTTGTTTTTCGTCACTAAGACCTCTAATAAAGATTTACTGAATTTAATTGTTACTTGTACTGTTTTCCTTCTTAACAGCTTTGACTCTGCTATCGTTTATTTTGCCACCTGAATCCGGGGAACGTCTGACGCTTGTCATTACCAATCTTCTAGCTTTGACAGTCTTCATGTTGTTGGTGGTGGAAATAATTCCAGCGACTTCTGAAACAGTGCCGCTCATCTCGATCTACTTCTATGGAAGCGTCCTCGAGGTAAGAAGTTAATATTTAAGAGTTTCTACTAGTCACTTCTTGCGTTTTGCATTGAATGTAATAACGTGAGGAAAAAAACAGAAAATGTGCGTACGTTTGGCCGGTATACACCTCTGCCCCCGTAATACCATGACCAAATAAGTAATGGATCGCATTCCGAGGCTTAAGGACTTTAAAAACTACACTCGTTTTTTCTTATAGTGCTTTCCATTTTATTATAAGGTAAGACATCATTTAATAAACCAAGTACGTGTACAAGAGCGGTAATAACTAATAAGTTTTCGAAAAATGATTAAGCACAAAAAGGAGCGATCTCATGCAAAGAGTAACGTTTCGACGGCTCCAAGCCATCACTATCTATATGTATATCAAATTGACGTAAGAAGATTTTGAAAACTTCTTATACAATACGTGTGAGATGCTCACACGCACATTTACTATATGAGGAGTTTCTAAAATCTGCTTATAAAAAATTAATAATGATAACATGGAGCAGTCGAAACGTTAAGCTCATTTTATATTTTAACAAATGAGGTAGGCAATCTAATAAGGAAATCAAAAAGCAAAGAAAAACAAAGACATGCTGGCGCGCAAAAGCACATTCGCTTGTACTTTCACTTCTGATTGGCTGCGAATACCGAACCAATCACCAAGCGATATTACTTTCCAGTTCCAAGAGCCAATGATTAGGTTCGTACAACTTCATTGTATTTGTGGAACGGCGTTTTTACAGACCGAGTTATGTTAAGATTGATTTTCCCGCGAGACTAGTGAGAACTTATTACCCATGGGATAGAGAATGGTCACTCGTGCGAGGAAAATCTTAGTTAAGAATTCTACGAAAAATAGCTTGATCCGTGAAAATGCCGTTACATAGACCTCGTATTGGAGCTGTAGGTTCCTGGTTATCGGCTCCTGGCATGCGCAGTTCCCATTGAAAACCGCTTTATCCCAGCATCGGTCACCAGTTTTATCTGTTTGATTTTAAATTACAATATTTGTTTGCATTCTGCGTTGTAAATTTCTGTCCTGAAAATTTGTCAGGTGGCCCTTGCATTAGTTGCGACCTGTCTGGTTTTGAGATGCTATTTCAACAATCCATCCCACACACCCGTGCCAAACTGGGTCCGTCACGTAGTTCTGGTCTGGATGGCGCGCCTTACCAGGGTGCCTGTCAAAAAAATACTTCATGGTGTCGATCCTAAAGATTCTTCGCAGTCAAAGCCCGCCACAAATGCAAATGAGAACTTGGAAACCCAGATGAAGATTCCAAATATCGCGCCAGTGCAGCTGGCATCCACACAACACCTCCATTTGAAAAACTCTGAGGCGACGCTACACGGAGAGCTAAACCCGCATTTGAATCTTCTGCGCGCCAAACAGATTCAAAACAAGCGTCATAGTATGCCCCCAGTTTACGACAATCTAGGCGGTGCCGTAAACGACGGCATGCTTCTTCATGCGACGTGTCGCTTAAGTCACTCGCCCAGCCACGCCCACTCAAGGGTCAATTTATTGGAGCCTGATTCAAAACCTATTTTAACGAAAAAGACATCGGCGGACGAAGAAGTGGAAAGCGAACAAGTGACTAGGAGCATGTTGGAAACCCAGGGACAGATTGCCAAGGATATAGCCCAGATGTTGCGTTACATTCAAGAACAGGAAAATGGTGAACTCTTGAAGGAAGAGTGGCAGCTTATTGCCGCGATTATCGATAAGTTCTTTCTGTGGTTGTTTTTGGTTATCGTAGCTTTTTCCACAGTAGTTATATTCATGCAGGCTCCAAGTTATGCATGGGAATAAACAGTTTGAAATCATTTACCAAGTTATAGCATTTTTTTATGGCTTAGTAAAAACGCCGAAAGATGAAGTTGTTTTCTCTAGCCAGTGGTAAGACGTAAACAGCGCTGCTGATGAACCAATCAGAAACGAAGCAATGACATGGAACTTGCTCGGAGCGCGGAAAAGTCGCGATCGTTTTCCGTTTGCTTCTTAATTGATGTGCATGGGTGTCTTGATGTTAGAGACAGTTACGTCAGCGATGAATGCAGCCAATCACGACGCGTAGATATCAAACTTACGTGAGTACGTTTTAGGCGGTCTATTTTTTCCAAGTCAAAAGTGTTATTAACATCGGTGCGGTACTTTAGGTACCATCTCAGCCTACCAGAAAAAACTAATTAAGCGAGATTCATCTTCTGGTTGAGCATAACAATTTCAAAGTTTTGCGAGAACTTTCTATCTTGAAGACTCCTTCAACTAATGGTATTTGGCAAATAGTATCATCATAATCGTTACGCTACTTCAAATTAACATTGCTGCTATTACTACTTTTATTCCCACTACCACTACCACTACCACTACTACTACTACTACTACTACTACTACTACTACTACTACTACTACTACTACTACTACTACTACTACTACTACTACTAATAATAATAATAATAATAATAATAATAATAAGAAGAAGAAGAAGAAGAAGAAGAAGAAGAAGAAAAAGAAGAAGAACAAGAACAAGAAGAAAAAGAAGAAGAAGAAGAAGAAGAAGAAGAAAAAGAAGAAGAGCAAGAAGAAGAACAAGAAGAAGAACAAGAAGAAGAACAAGAAGAAGAAGAAGAAGAAGAAGAGGAAGAAGAAGAAGAAGAATCGGCACCCCCCATTTATGAAAGTGCATGGTCTATTGTGGTTCTACTCTCTTTGGCTGATTTTTGATAATCAATCTTTTTCTCTCTCGCGTAGTTCAAATTTGGGTGACCTGGATGAACAAAATTGCAAATACAACAATTGAGGTTAGCGTAATGTACTGGCAAAAAATATAGCAAGTTAGTTGCTAAGCAACATTGGGAGCTGAAAAGGAAATCGGTTTCCTCGACCATGATTTATCGTACTTACTGATTACGACATGCGTAAAATCGATCGGGTGCTTCGACGTTTGAACTGAAGGAGCTCCTGCTAAGTAAAGTGTTCCAAGGGTCAGCGGTCTCGACAATGTCATATGATACATCCAACTTATGGGTCAATGCATATGGGAACTATGGATTTGGGTACATTACACGATGATCACGGCCTTCAAAATTAATGCTCTCTCTTTCTTTCTTTCTCTCTCTCTCTCTCTGGAAATGAGGTTAAAGATAATCTGCTTAGATCCGAAGTTCGAGAATGACTTCCTGTTTAGCTGTAGTTGCACCGTGTCATTGTTTTGCTTTGTTTTGTTTGTTTACTTTCTACCTTAAAACTTATTAATTAACCTAATTATAGTCTGTTTTATTTCTTAAAATTAAATATTAATAATTATATCTTGAATTATATGCTAGACTAGGTGTGCGAACAGTATTAAGCCTGTGGGTTTTCGCTTGCAAACCTCCACATTTCTGTAAAATGTACTATTAACTTGTATGTTTGGAAATACAGAAACCTATACCTATAAAACCTATCGTCTGTTGGACACTATCAACATGCAAGCCGAGTTCTCAAATCTCAATGGCCAGAATGTTAAGTTACTTGTAGCTTCGATTCTTACTTGTGACTCTTAGGGAAGGATGGGGGATTTTTCATTTTTTACCCGGTAAATACATGGCCCCACTTCTCAGTCAAAAGAAACCTGTGACCCTCCCCCATTCCTATCCTTCCATTTTTTCGGTCAAATTTTGTCTGGTATCTTTGGCCACGTGATGTATATGTTCTTAAGCGCAGTGGGCATTGTCTGTAATCTCGTTCTGTCAGCATGGGCAAGGATCAATTCGCGAGAATTGGCCGTGGAAAATGCGCAGTTTGCGTAATCTTTATTTACTTTATTTATTCAGAGGCTGGCACGAACCTTAGATTTTTAGCAGTTCCTCTTTTGCCACTCAGTTAGTCGACTTAGGGCCTGTTTGTATGGTCTCGGTTACCCGAGACAGCTCTCCTCCCGAGACAACTTTACCGAGCGTCTATATGAGAATTGCATGACCGAGACAAAGTTGACCCTACTTAATCATGCATATATTTTAGGACGCATCTTCAAAAAATGCGTATCATCATTTACCTTTCTTTCTTTCTAGTTCGTTTTTATTAAGTATAGTTGCGTTTTCACATTCAGCCAATGGACTGTCAATCTTAACGCAGCAGTAATATGTAGTTTAAATAAAAGGCTTTTATGAATCCGGAGAGTTTCCGTTGACAGCAGTGAGAATTTTGACGGGAAAAAAAACTTTTCTCTCGAAAGTAAACGCTAAAAACATGTATAAGCTCCCAAATTGTTGCTTCTTTGATTTTTATTTTATGCGTGCGCATTTAAGATTTTGCTGTCTCGTCTCGGGTGGTCGAGGCAAACTGTTTACATGCGAAAAAGTTGTCTCACCTGCCAGGGTTATCCTACTTGCCGAGGCGAGACAGTTGTCTCGCCCCCTAGTGTAAACGGTTGATAAAATTTTATAAACAAACGAGTGGAAAAATATCTCGCTAAGGGTAACTCGGGGGAAGGGCTGTCTCGGGTACCCGAGACCATATAAACAAGCCCTTAGTTCAGGAGTTTTGCGCGGCCATGCCACTTTCGTGTAGAGGGACAGCTTGTGGTCTACCTTGAACCGTAATTGATCCGAGATAATAAATTAATACATATGTAAACGAATGCATGAATTATTACTTACTGCTCAAATCCTAAAAAAAAAAAAAAAGAATGGACAGTGATTAAATATTTAGATGTTTGATACTGTTGCCGCCTTTTTTCCGAATTGATCTATCTTTGTCATCGATCTTAGATTATCTGGCAACGCAGTTGATCTTAAACCGTTCCACGCTATAGTATTATAGCCTGTGGTAAAGCAAGCATACAAATTCCTCCGTTGGAGTTTTCTTATTATCCATGATCCTTAGGCATAAACAAAGCCTTAATATATGCCGATAGAATATCCTGGTTTACAAACTTGGAGTTATGTGCAGTAAACGTGATGTTGCAATGTTTACTTGGGAAGTCAGCCCATTTTTCTTCATCTGTCAAAGCGTCTTGAAGAATGAAAAGTATGTACGTTAGGACACCTCTCAATTTTCTGCCTTCTTTAGAATGTACATTAGCTGAAAAATGCGGTATATTATCTTTTGGAACAGCAAAGATACGCATGCGGCAAAGGGATCATTTACGCTAAGCGATGAGCAGTCATTGATAAAAAATCAGAGAAGGTTTAATGAACTTCGCTATCTTTTTGGCTCGGAAATCAGAGACCGATTTATCATGGGCGACAAGTGAAACATCCTTTCTTTTCAAAGCAGCGGGTAACAAATACAAGGTCATTAATAAAGCTTCAACTTGATTGTTGTTCGGTTTGACGCCCTGATGAGCTTCAGTCAACGGAGCGATAAACCTTTGACATCACATTTAGACCAACCATCACTGCTGTCGGCGTACAGTTCAGTGCTACTCTGATGCGAAGCAGCTTTGACTTGCCTGTGTCAGAAATACAATAAAACTGGAACTGCGCACAACAGAGACAATGACTTCGCAATTCCACAATCCAAGCTTGTGTTTAGTGTCGATTCTTCTCTTGTTGATTTTAAAATACAGTGCTGGTAAGTAAACATTTTCTTTTTATTGTATTTTCATGACAAACCGTCGAGGTAGGTTTTGATGACTTTAAGGTTCACAAGTTAATCTTGGCTTTTGGCGATTCTCAAACAATTCAAAAAGGTTGCTACTTTCTTTTCATGGTGACAATTGGCGGTTGTAGGTATTAACGTTTCTCAAAAAAAGGTGCAGTTGAAGTCTCTTTCATTACCGTATCAGGAAAACAGAAGATTATCGCTGATACAGAGTTACATCTCGGGACATCGGCACGGGTATTTTTCACATTAAAACCCTTACTAGAGTCAGTAATAGCCGCAGTCAGAGAGACAGTAGATTTGTTCATGCTCTGCAAAAAACTACAAATGCGTCACGAGTCACCTCCCGGCGAGAGAAGCTAGCCTTTACTACAGGTCTGCGATTTGTCAACGTGCAATGTTAACCAAGACTGCTATCTCCTCAGGTTCCAAAAGCACAGTTCGTCGAAAGTAGTTTATTATTTGTTTCTTAAAATAAACGTTTAAGCGGTGGTAGCGTCATTTCTGTTTCGGTTCACACTACCCCAATTACCTGGAACTTTATTTGTTTCGACTAGATCATCTCGGAAAGTCTGTACGCCGCTTGCTCCTTCACAGGATCACTTCCCATCCTGTCAACTAGATGATCAAAGCTCTAGAGAATTTTTCTGGCTATTTCAAAAAAAAGTCGTGACTTTATTTGCCTTGGTATTTTGGGTTAGGAGTTTCTCAAACGAATCACTGATCGCTGTGCAAGTTGAGACTACCATCGCAGATTGGGAAAAATACTTATCCACTTTCAATCTTCCGGAATATCCGATTAAACTTGAATTTTAAATGTTTTTTAATGCTATGAGGAATGTCACTTAACCATACTATTAACCGGTGCATTTGTGATCTCGTTATCATGAACGTTTAGACTGTACAGCAACGGGAAATCTCTTTCCTTATCTTATCCTTGAGTCACAAAGTGGATAAAGCTTACAAATATTTTGGCCGGCATTCATCCATTTCTTCTCACTTCTGAAGTGAGGTAAACGTGGAGTGAATCCCTGTTTGCAGTAGCTCGACATAAAAGTCAAGGTCACCAGAGAATTTAACTGTATCGTGATTTTTGCCAGATTCTTTTGAAAGATTCTGCTAGGATAGTACAGCTGTAATTAAGAATAGAACCAAGCTGAAGTATTATCGTATCGTAGTAAGCTGAACAGCTTGCGCATTTGCAAACCGAGCAGAACCTGAAGTTTAGACTTGAGCAGGATTCGTGTCTTATGCCCCGTTCAGACCAAACCTCAACGCTTAGGGTTAGATGTTTAGTTAAACAAAGTTTCAAATTGTTTTCTTTTTTTTTAAATCGTGTATACGGATTTTTGCCAACTATAAATTTAGTACAGATCAATGCATGTATTGAAACTCACCTGAATCTCGTGCAAAAACCAGTCCTACATTTTTCTGACTGGTTTTTTGTTTTGTTTAACCCAGCCTACTTAAATATTTCTTGTTAGTGCATGTGAATGGAGTATTAGAATTAAACAGAACACGTGTGGCTGCGTTGCATATTTCAAAATAATACCAGCCCCACTCAATTAAAAAAAAAAAAATTTTAAACTAAGGCTTCTTCATGATACCTGTTTCAACCGCAGCAGGAACTGGACATGTCGTATTTTCACTCATTCATTCATCGCCCTTTCATTGGTCACTAATTGAACCCAAGACTACCCCAAACAGGAAGAGGGAAACCACGTGAAACTTATGCAATATTGGTTGGGGGCGTTCCGTTCTGTCAGTGGAAGTTTTGGTTTGGTAACAATTATATAACCGTTACGCCTCTGAGTGCACATGCCTTCACGTTATGGGTCGTTATGCATTGAACAATTAAGCCACAATATCAGTTCATGTTCTGTTTCATCAAATTGTGTACACTAAAGATTATTACCGCATTGGAAGTGCCAACTTTGGAGGCTTCTTTTAGCACAATCTCCTAAAGTTAATATTACGTCGTCGTTTGGAAAATGGGAAACTAAAGTACGGTCACAGAGAACGGTTCAATGGTGCATTTTCTTAGGAGCGGTTCCTTTAGCAACAGGTTTTTAAACTTGTTGCTAAAACATGTCTGTTTACAAACAAGTTTTTGTAAACTCTCTGTACAACGGATAGTACTTTAAAACTATACACTCTCTCAGAATACACTTAGTATATACCACATAACTTTAAGAACTTGTCAAGAACGTTTTCAAGTTCAAATTGCAGCTAAGAAAAAAGTGTGTATGTTAAATGAATCAGCAAGCCAAACAAGCGTCCACGTATGGTTTCATTTTTGTCTCATATCCGCATTTGATGAAAAATGTATCATTACTGGCTTTTGGTATGTATAGTTTAGGAACGTGTCTGTCCTTGGGTTATTTTTAATTTGAAATGTATATGAATAAATTCTTGCGTTGCCTTTATAGATCAAAACCACAAATAACCGTATATGCTCCCAGACGATTCTAACTGAAGAGAATGTCATTGAGCTTCAATACGAAAGAAACTCAGATACCCTGTTACTAGTAGTCAAGAGTTGAAGACAATTATGATTATTTAGTGTATCCAAAAGTACCCTGAAGACGGTTGATTACTAGCAACCGGCCAATGTGCATAACACTGGGAAATTCTCTCTTGTCTTGACGTATGAGTCGTCAGACGCGAGTGACTGCCGGGTCAAACAGTCGAGTGCCTGTGAGGATGGCAAATTATCCTTTTCCTCTCTGTAATTTATACACCGGCTGTATCATCGGCCGTCTAGACTGAAAGAAAATTTTAACTGAAAGTGTAAACTCTACTGAATCAAGGGCACATATTGGTCTTCTGATTAAGTTGGAGACCAATCAGAAGCGTTTAATTGTCGTTATCAGACTCAATCTAAATGCCTATAATTAGGCGGGACCCGGATTGGAAATTAAGATCATAGTAATACAGTAAACTGATCGGGCACAGACGCCAAATGAAAGAAATCGACAGTTCTGGGTTATAGCGGGCTACTGCTAAACTTTAATGATAATATAGTGGTATCAGGTGTGTTTTATTAGGGAGAAATCATCCATAGCATTTTTTTGAAAATGTGCAAGAATTTGACATTTTCAATCAATTGGCAATCCATTTCAAATATTTCCATCCATGATAACGGTTGTCAGTAAATGGTCACATTGCGACGGAAGGTAATGTCGTCTTGAGTGAAATCTGTGCGGCATGTTTTGTAGCGAGATAAAGCGAGATAACCCAATGAGCTTCACGTAATGTAAAGTCGATCAGAACTAGTTCAGTCACAACCAAGTTCTCGTATTATGTTAAAAATGTCTATTTGGCTTCAAATATTCAGTTAGAAAACTGTCTGGAACGCCTCTTTTTCCCAAACACCGAGATTGTCAGTATTAAGGTCTTTTGACAATGCTATACGTGAGAAAATTTTCAGATGAAAGCAATTATAAGGAATGTGAAGATTTCGAGGTTAGTCAAAAGTTAACCTTATATTTGAATAGTATTTGATGGGCTTCACGTTTCTCCTTTGTATACAAGCACAAATATCACTTTTGCCAGCTTATATTTGTTTACATTTATTTATTCATACAATCACTTATTTAATAACATGTAGCAATACTGAAGTGTATTCATCACAACTAAAGGTAGGCCAGGTCAAACGCCCACCGCTGGAAATCCAATGTGTCACCAGCTTACCTATAACTGTTCACTAAATGAATAGAAATAATACTTCTACTCATGATTAATTTAAGAGAGAACCTTTGGGTATGCACAAGTGAGCTCATTCCAGCTGGTCTACTTTTTGAAATTTCCGAAATCTCATATAGCTTTTCAAGTCCGGAAAATCACAAGTTATCACATAGCCTGCTAATTGAAAAAAAGATATGTTTTCAAAACAAAATAAGTGAGTATTTGCACATTTTTTGTTCCTTGAAAAGTCTTCGTTTCGAAGTTACAGAGGAATTCTAGCAACCAAAATCATACCCGAGAGTTTTCACATTTTTTTTGAGAAACGCACAACTGGATTTTATTTGGAGTTAACTTTAATTACTTTGCCTGTCAAAAATTTTCTGTCATGAATCCAGTTCACTGAGGTCATGAATCTCCCAGATTGTGAGCTGACGCTTTTCTTTTACCACACCGTGTTAATTAACTCTAATTGGAGATGGAGCCATGCCAAATCTTATTATTACGTATACTGTAATATTCGTCGGATGAAAAGGCCAACCTCACGAGAGTCATCGTTTATGTTAGGGGGTGTAGCCTCACGTGAAACAGCGAGACACTCTTGTCGACCATCACTTTAAAAATTCCTTATTGTTTGATTGTCTGTAACGGAAAAAAAATGTAAATAGCAAGATGTGCTTATTGCATAATGTGTATTGGAATGAGTGACCCCCTGAGCCCTATCTAATTGACTTGGTGAGAATTTCGTCTGGCTGCCTCCCTCGCCGTTTAAATCTCTTGCCTAAAAATTAAAAGAGGGACTCGCATATCTCTATGTGCTTTCTGTATACTCTGAGGTCCGGGATAACTGGGTTTACACATGGCTGAAAGCGGGATTGGTACGATGGTGACAACCGATTTGCTTTTCTCCATCATGTCCATTGTGTGCTAGATTTGAATTCACTCCCTAACTCGGCGTCGTACTTGGGTTGTTTGTTGTGTGGTTCTCTTTTCGATTCCAAGTGCTATTTTTTTCTCCTTGCCCTCCTTTTTTTCTTTTCCAAATTCTCCTTTCTTTCTTTCTTTCTTTATTTATTTATTTATTTTTTGAAGTTTTTTCCCTCTCAGGAAGCCCACGGGAGTCATCGTTTCTGTTAGGAGGTGGAACCAGTGTACCAAACAAGGAGCACTTTTTTAGTTATTAATTTCTTTTTTTTGGACAAAGAGCACATTTTTATTTGATTTTAGTCTACTTTCCGAGGCCTTAGATCTCTCTCGTTCCAGATCAACAGCGCCTATATTCAACAAACTGAATTGACTCAGTGGAAAATTGATTTCGAAACACGATTTAGCCGAATGTAGAAATATTCCCGTGACACTGTTAAGTCTTGAGTTCGTTCATGTGTAGTTGTGTAGTTAAGAATATATGTTTAGGCAAGCCTACATGTGTTTTTTATTTCGTTTTCAGACATTTTTATAACTAGTCTGCTTACCATAAGACCACTGCAGCCTGCTCAGTGCTATAAATTATTTAATTTTCCCGTGCTCGGTTTTCTTGCCCTTTTCGACGCTTTTCCTCACCATTTTTAGCCTGTTTCATCATCCTCGTGTTTGCTCTCAATTCTATCGCTGCTCGTCAATACAATTGAGATTTAATTTCGCCTGCTCTCTCGTGCTCTCAGTCGCTCTCTTTCACCACAACCGCTCACTAGTCACCTTCTTTCTGTTGTTCAGTTTTTTTCTCTTTTTTTCCCTTTGTGAGTACTTAGGGTGCGTTCGATGACCGCATTCCGGAATAGGAATACATGGAATAGAAGTTAGAAATCTTTCGTTTTTACGGAGATTCATATTGAAATTGTCAAACACCTGTTAAAATGCTATTTTAAACATATCTTTATTATCCTTGTTGCTTCAAAACGCCAGGCATACCGTTTTAAATAAACACTCCACGTAGTCTTATTCCGGAATAGGGTCAATCGAACGCGCCCTTAACTTAACGTAAACGTGCCTTCGATTGACCGTATTCCGGAATCGGAATGCATGGAATAGAAATTAGAAATCCTTCGTTTTACGGAGATTCACATTAAAATTGTCAAACACCTGCTCAAATGCTATTTTATACATATCTTTATTATCCTTGTTAACGTTGCTTCAAAACGCCAGACATACCGTTTTGAATCATCACGCCACGTATTCTTATTCCGGAATACGGGGAATCGAACACACTTTAAGTGCGAGTTGTTCTACTCGTAATAGCTCCTTCCGTACAATTTTATAAAATTGCCATAAAACTGACCATTGATTTTTGCTGATTTAGTTTATTTACTACTCCATAAAGAAAAATATGAAATAAAAAATGGGATCACCATACTCGTTCAGGAGAAAATAGCCATTTCTTGACGGATTAAGCTTAGTGTTTATGAAAATCCGCCATTTTATCGATGTGTGCCAGATAATGCTCGCGCCGATGACGCAAAAAATTATGCGCAGTAGGATTGCGCATTGCAAAACCAGGGGAAAAAACCTTATTACAAAATGGCTACCATTTTAGTATTTTTTTGTTTATTTGCATATGAGTCCTTGTCGCCTTGTTCAACGTTAAGTACAATTTCGAATTTTAAGTTTAAGAACCAGGAAACATATTACAACTGAAGATGATGTAAACCCTCAAAAAGTTCCCTTTTTTTTTTTTTTTAAGTTTTTGATATATAGAATATCAAATCTTTTCTTTTCACTACTTTAAAATGCAGTGGCAAGTAACTCGCAGTCATTTCCAACTCCAGCCTCTGTTAGTACCGAAGCCTTAACATCCGGGACACCAGAGACCTTTGCGCATTCTGTTTCTACGCCGTCTTCGCGGCGCGCGTCTTCAACGAAAGGGATAACAAACATGTCACCAGATCGAGCCGAGCTGTCACTTTTTCGAGATTTGTTTGATGGTTACGACAAGCGCATCAGACCCGCGTTGAGGAAGGAAGATAATGTCACAGTAATGCTTGGAATATCTGTGTTTCAGCTAATTGATCTGGTAGGTAGTGCTTTTGCCAGGAAAATGAACGGGTACGACCTCAACAAGAAAAACATACACCACCCCTCCCGTCTCATTTCAAATAATGGAAATATGGTGCGCATCGATTTGCATGCGGATTCATTACTACTGTTTTTTTTTTGGGGGGGGGGGGGAGGGGTAGGCGTGGTGTTGTTTAATCTTTTCAAGAGGTCTATCGGCAACCATTGAAGGTCCTTTGACGCATCCGTACTTGGAGTAGTTGTGATGTATATAGGTTACTTTTCTGTTCTTAAGCATGCACTTACATTAAGATGGATGATTAAGATTAGTAGCAAGTAGTCATCAGTTCTTGTCGGTGTTACTATTAGCTTGTGTCATTAAGTATTAGCACAGTCTTGAAATTTAGTAACTACTTTTCACAAAAGTAAAGAACCATTTACCACACAACCACTTTCCCGTTCTTTGCAGGATGAAAGAAACGAGATGATGAAACTGAGTTTATGGGTAAGACAGGTGGGTATAACAGGAAAGTTCTAACTACATTATTTGGAAAAGTACCTTTCTCTTCTAAAGCTATACACGTAACCTGCTCTCTAAGGAGACTTATATGGCTACAGAACATTTAAGTTAGCGCGCCCTTGCCCTGTCTGAAGACTTCAAAAGTAGGGCCAAGATCACCTTATCACATGCCCTCGTACTCCATTTAGTATTATAAGCGTTTACTTTTTCTTTTTCTTCTCTTTCTGTGGTGTCGACTCAGCGTAGTTCCCCACTACGTATACAGCTGCGCGGTAAATGCATACTTCCTTTCCTTTTTTGCAGAAGTGGAACAATCCTTTCCTTCGTTGGAACTCTACACACTATGATGGAATTCAGGAAATAAACGTGAACCCAGCATCTATTTGGAAACCTGACTTGGCCCTTTACAACAAGTAAGTAAACAGCGTCTTGTGTGAGCCAAAGAAGGATTGAGGCACCGACTGCCGTCGACCGGTTGGGTCAGTTGTTTGAGCATCGGACTACTGTGTGGAGGAGGTCACGGTATCAAAACTCCGGCCGAACCAACAATCAGGGTCTTTAATCAACTGAGGAGAAAGTGCTGCCTTTGTAATGACTTCTAAGTCTCCTCGGATAACGACGACAAACCGTATTCCCCGTCTCACATCAATTGGAATGCGTGGGACGTTAAAGGATTAAAGAACCACCTTACTCGAAAAGAGTAGGAGCTGTAGTCCATGGTGTGGTGGTATCTCACTCATTCTGTTCTGAGGGCAACTGTAAAGTCTACTTGTCGTGCAGTTAAGGTTACAAACTGCACGGCTGCCATTTGCGCCAAAATCCAGTCTGGCAAAGCTCATCATGCCACAAAGTGGTGTACATTGTCGCTGAAAAGCCCCAGGCCTAGGGAAGTGATTAATTACGTATTGATTTATTCACTCAAGTACTTAAAGTATTGTTATGGGGGTTTCGTATAACATCTCACGTTTGAGCTAATTTGTTGACCAAATTTTTGCTGATTTAATGAAAATAAAATGGTTTGTGATATCCGGTTGCTAAGGTCGTTTTTCACGAAAAACATTAGTAAAGGACAGCGTAATGATGGTCTTCGTCAGTGGAAATGCGCTAACTTTTTCCACGCACGATCACGTTAAAGTCAGCCACTAACAGAGGACAACAAAATTGTCACTGCACGCCACAAGAACTTTATTTCACCCTTATCCTGCCCCTTGTTTATCTTTAACTCTGAATACCATTCTGGGTGTCTTGACAAATGATATTGTTTTTCAGTGCGGACCAGAGCTCTGATGGATCTCTCGAGAGGTTTCAACAGCAGATAAAAGTTAGCAGCGATGGTACAAACCTCTGGCTGGCTCCAACAATTCTTCTCAGCTCATGCAAAATCTTCGTCAAGTACTTCCCTTTCGATGAACAGAATTGCGAATTGAAATTTGGCTCGTGGACCTACGATGGTTTTCACCTAGATCTAGTGAAAGAAGCAGAGGAGGCTGACATGGGAAAATTTTCTAACAATGGCGAATGGGAGTTGATTGCAGTTCCATGCAAAAGGAATGTACTGAAGTATGTGTGCTGTGATGCCTCTTACCCGGATGTAACTTACACTGTGAAGATCCGTAGACGAACTTTGTTTTTCTTCTTCAACATGATCATCCCGTGCCTTGTTATCGTAGGTAAGGATGAGTTCGCTAACAATTAAAAAGAAATATTCGAACCGAATTATTATAAAATAGAAAAACAACAACAAGATTCAGTTTTATGAGCTTTCCGCTTTCCAGTTTCCAATTTCTGTAAGAGGACAAAAGTCACTAACCCTTCTAATGATTCCTAAAATTTTAAATGCTGAAAAAAACTACCGAGGGCGCTAAAGCGACTAATGTAATAAACACAGTGGGAGAAAACTAAAATTGAATTATTGCCACATGCGGCCGTTTTTCAGTGGGACTTACTTAAGAGAAACGTTTAGGCACGACGAGGACAGCTTGCAGAGCCAGCGTTACATGTCCGCCATTTTGAAAGCAGAGCGGGGTTGGCGCGAGTTGCCCATAGGTGATTGTCCTCTTCCCTGGAACGTTATATTACTCCCGCCCAGCCCTCCATCACTTTAACTTTCCAAGATGGTGATTCGATCCCCATCAAAATACGCCTGCTCTGCAGACTACGATGGTGAGGGATTTGCTCTTTGATGTGGTCACTTATTGTGTCAATATCGAATTTGAAATAATATTGATTGGTTGTCATACATTCAGTTATCGGATAGCGGATCTAATTAGTTTCCTCCGTTACAAATAGTTACGCGTGATCATTTGGATTGCAGAATACTTAGTTTCTGAGGTTCAGGGGCGTAGCCAGGGGGAAGTTCTGGGGTGCCCGTGACCCCTCCTTTGTGACAGTCAACAACATAATACAACCATATCTGTGAGACTTGAACTGAGTAATGAATATATGACCTGGAACATACTCCATCTATGCAGGTAGTTTGTAACCTTGTCCCTCCTCCCGCAAGTCAAGTCAAGTCAAACATTTCAACTCGAGGTTCAGGGTGCGAAATCCATCGTCTATGGCCAATTTGGCCGACGCGCGAATAATGCCCATTGTCAGCGTGGATGTCGACATGACAAACTGGTAAGAACTAAGTACCTTGGGTTTGAGAGAGTGTGACACCCCCACCCACCATCCTTTGAAAAATCCTGGCTACACCCCTGAGGTTTCAAGTCTTGTTGCTATATAATCGTCCTTGTCGCACTGGTCGTCTCTAATTGTTATGCGACTGGGACGACCATATACTGAAGGCCGTGACTCTTACGATGATCCAAGACGACCCGCGAGACACCCATAGATTCTATCCACATCTCGACAGAGACGACCTGTACGAGAGGGACGACTATATGAAAACCAGGCTTTAGGGTGTGCCCGTAGTGCCTGTAGAGACAAGATTCTTGTTACTATCAAAGATTTTGTGTTCGATCTGCTGCTGATAGTTAGGGAAATCTGTAATAGCTGCTAAATCTTCTCAACTTGTGAAGGTGTGGGTTATCAATTCTAATTCCCACACAGTAATGCATATTTAAAAGCATTTCTAGCTACACTGACGATCCACGTTTAACTTCAGGTCTGACAATACTGTCATTTTACCTCCCCCCTGATTCTGGAGAACGCCTTTCGTTGGTCATCACCAACCTGCTTGCCATGACTGTGTTCATGCTGTTGGTAGCTGAGATTATTCCGCCAACATCAGATGCAGTATCAATCATCTCTACCTTTTATTCCTGTTGCCTATTTGAGGTGCGTTCAGTTTAAGTTTACATTAATGCAACGAACCGCACTGCGATCCTTTTTAAAATATCTAACACCTAAGCACGGAAAGATGGGTTGTGCAGGCCTTTGCAAACCCGTTCTCCTTAACTTCGGTTATCGCAAGCTACTGCCCAAATAAGTGAGCATGCATCAAGTACTGTAAGTACGAGCACCCCTCCCTTCATAACAGGATCGGATAGGCTGGATAGGATGACGAAGGGTGCGAAAATATCAAATCATGCATGCGAGAGAAGCAAAAATAACACGATTCTTTAAAACGGACAAGGGAAGGGGACCCAAGCCAACATCCCGATCAGCTAGTCCTAATGAATGCTTCAGGGGCTCGTAAAATTGAGTATTAAGTCGAGTCTCCTCAGTTCGTTTTATTTGGCAATTAAAAAAAGCAAGAAGTGGACTAGACTTCTAAGAATGTTCGTTTGCAGTAGATCAAGTAGTGACGTGGCCTGATCGTCTACTTAATAATACACATTAAACAATTTCTGTATTCTGATTGGCTCAGTTTTCAAGGAACGCAGTACAGAAAAGAAGTAATTCAGAGAAAAACAAAAGTAAGAAACCAAGCATTCTGATTGGTCGATGAGTAAAGACAATCAGAGAGATCCATTCAAATGCGAGACCTGGATGGCGCATTCTTTGGCGCATGATTGCGTGATATACGCGTGCATTGCTTCAGCTTAACCATCTCGATTTTTCTAATGTCTCGTAACAATAAGTAATCACATGATTTTTCTCGCGCTATTTGGAATGAAGAAGCACTTGTAAATTTTTTAAAAGACTACAAAGTGAATTCGCTGAAAGGGCTGGTGCAAATCATAGTTAATTTAAAAAACTCTCTTCAGTCGTAGGCGTGCTTATTTATTCTAAGGCGCGTTCGATTGACCGTATTCCGGGATAAGAATACATGGAATATGAGTTAGAAATCCTTCGTTTTTACGGAGATTCAGATTAAAATTGTCAACATCCGCATAAACGCAATTTTAGACATTATTTTTTATTATCCTTGCTGCTTCGAAACGCGCCAAACATACCGTTTTAATCATCACTCCACGTATTCTTATTCCGGAATTGGGTCAATCGAACGCCCCCCTAAATTGCACTCGAAATCATGTGATTATTCCTAAACTGACCCACACTCAACTCATCTTCCAGCAATACTCTTTCGTTATTGACAGCTTCACTCCTTTTTCAGATTGGAGTCGCCCTTATTGGAACGTGTGTAGTTCTTAAGTACCATTTTAATAACCCTGCCATTCACAAGATGCCTGACTGGCTGCGTTTCATCGTCTTCCGTTGTTTGGGAAAAGTCTTTCACAAAAAACTCCGCAATAACGAAAACCCACTGGAAACCGGCAGCCCGCTTGAAAGACGAAAGCTCTCAGTACTGAGAACAGAGAATGGGTATATTGAAACTATAATTCCAAAGAGATTCTCGGGACTGCTTAGTGGGAAATGGCCCACAGCTGAGAACAGGGGTCGTGGTGTCTCAGAGGAAAGAGACCCGGGAGAGCCCTTCTTGGACCGAGGCACCCCGAGATCGGAGCTGGAAATTGATGATAAGAGTTACCTGACAAGAGCAATCACTCACAAACAGGGAACAATTGCAAACGCTTTGGAAAAACTGGTTGAGGCAAAGGAAGCTGAAGAGGAGGAAGGAATGCGTCGGGAGGAATGGATGATGGCCGCATCCATCATGGACTCCTTGTTCATGTGGATTTTCTTTTTTACTTTAATGGCTTCCTTAGCTGCTCTCTTCTTTAAACTGCCTAAATACGACTAGTTCATAATTTAAAGAGCATTCAAACTTGCTCAATTCCGCTTTAATTAACGAACTCATTAACTAGTGGAAACCAAACTTTTTCCAAGCTATGGCATGGGTATCCCGCCTCAGTGGACTCAAGCTTATGAGCTGGGCGCGTTGCAAGCGTGAGGTGTGCTTGAGTTGTTTAAGGACAGACAACTTTATACAAGGTGGATATATAGTTTCTCACTTAATCGACTCGTTCTTCGTCATTCGTTGGCCGGGATCTGCTTCCATTTATATTCAGAGTATGTATTCATACATTCCACAAGGTTCCATGAGGTTTCATGGAATTCTCTCCCCATTTTGGAACTGCTGGGTTACGACTTTTCCTTTAGAAATAGTAATCCGGTCTTCGAACAAGCAGGGCGTGGTTCTATATGAGAGCTTTAGAGAGCTTAGGAAATGCTACCTGGTTTAAAAGAATAATTGTTTTCCTTAATTTTGTATTCGGTACTTAGAGTGCGCGCTTCTCGCTAAAATATAAAAATGATCAAGCGTTTTTCCCATTCATCATGACACTGCGTGTTAATGCATTCTGGCAACTCTTCTATAATTATTCGTCGAATATTGCGTGAGACGATTTAAGTTCTATTTGTCACGCCGGAGGCATTGATGAAAAGACTGTTATGATCAATCATTATTATTGATAAGCGAAGGATCGATAATTAAATATTCAATTTTTGTAACATTGAACAAAATTGACAAATAATATATATTTATATTTGGCAATTAAAGGACAGCAACACCGATTATACGATTTCGTCGAAAATTCTTTGTCACGCCTTGCATTATACAAACGCGACAAAACGTTGTAATTTATGCATAGCTGAAAAATATTACATCATATGCCAGCCGCAAACAGCAACACTGAATAAGCGCAACGAGTTGATTAGTAAATGTAGACACAATGAGAAATTCCTATTGAAGAACATTAAGTAAATAGGAGCGTGCAACACGAACGGCCATGTATGACTCAAAAGCGGTAAACTCCAACGAATAAAATCACTCTTGGTTACACACTGATGAGTGCAGGACAAACTAAACGTCCTGTACGAAACAGATCTGTATGAAAACCAGAGGCAAAAGTATGATCGTATCCTAATTATTCATTCATTTATTTTTGTAAGAAATATATATATTTATGCGCGCTATAGAAGAATGAAATAAATGATGCTCGCGGAACTTATCTGGATTAATCAATTTTCCCTGATAGACACCTGAAAATTTCAGGTGTTTCCGAACCCATGACCCATGCAATGCCGGTGCAATGCTCTAACCGTGAACTTACCAATGAATGAATGTATGGAGGTCATATATTGAATTTCGTGAGAAAACTGTGATGTTTTCGCCAACTGCGCGGCCGCCCTTATCACGGTTCCTTATCACGTTTTCCTTCCCCTTATCCAATCATACAACCGAGGAGGGATGGGAACCAGAGCCCATTCCAACGAGGTTGCTGGTTCTTTTCCATTTGCGTCATTGCATTTACGTTCTAGTGCTTTATAGCTGTTTGTACTCTTCGTGTAAAATTAAGTACTTTCGAGTAGTCGCACCTTGCCAAGGGCTGGTGTCCTACAGAGTCGAAACAAGGAAATCTGTACATTCTGATCGTGACGATCGAGGGAGGCGACGGCCATGTCGAAACTGCTAGCTAGTACTAGTAGCGTAACTGCGGAAACTGCAAATGTGAAGTTTATTCTATCATCAGAATAAGTAAGTCTGAAAACTTGGATCAACTGGAAGATGGCACATGCATCATCGGAATTTGATCAAATCAAGTTAACCAATCAACAAGCACAGATTTTCCCCAAGACGGACAAAATAATAAATCTGCGCTGTTTGATTGGTTAATCTGATTTGATTAAATTCCAATGATGCATGAGTTCTGTTCTCGTCATCTGCAATAACTAAAACCTGAGCGAAGCTTGAAAATCGAGCAGGATTTTGAGGTTGCAGAGCCGTTTAAATGCGATAATTTTTGGTACGATGCTAGCAAAATTATCGAATTTCTACGTGCCCAAGGCTGGGGGGCAAGTGACCTTTGGAAGTGGGAGAAATTCGGCTAAATTCTGGAGGCACTCGGCCGTGAGCGGTCTTGGAAGTTGCACGCCTTGTCTATTTATATTGTATGTGGCGACGCGTGGGAGCTGAAGAGGAAATTGAAGCGTCCCACAAACCCATCAAATCACTCACAACAACGCAGAAAATAGTGGGTGAGTGAACTCTATTTCTCTGGCTGTCCATAAAATGAATTTTCGAAAAGAAACATCGCAATTTGAAGTTTTCATGGAAAATTTTCCTCGATCAGTTGAATCGGCCTTTACAACTGTCTCAAAATAACGTGACGTCACGCGCTCTCGCATCTTAGGGTATTCTGCCTGTGGATAAACAAAGCTATAGTCTCCAAACACGATCATAAATTGAGCTCCCCGGGTAGCAGTCAATCGAAGGAACTTTGCCAGCTTAATATTGAAACAGTTTAAAGTTCAGAAGATCTAAACAGGATTACCGCAGATGGGAACAAACTGGAAAGCAAAAGAGGTCATCATTCATTGGTGCACGGAAAAAAGAACCGAGAGAGTTTTTCCAAGGACCAAGGAAACAATTATGGTGCGTATGTTTAAAAAGTTTATATTTGTTGCGCTCATTTGTGAGAACGTTTAGTTTTAATCTAGATCCTGCCTAGGTTTGAGTTATGGGATAATGGTAAACGCAGAGCTCCCTGCTAGGAGAAGTCCTTTCCTTTTGCATTCGCTGGGCTGACGGGAAAAGAACCTCTGCCATGGGTCGAAACTTGCTTTGATTCAACCGCCGTCCACAACCTCATGCTGACAGTGTCTTGAGCCCGCTGTGTCCAGCACATTCCTTTACAGTAATTCCGCAGTGGTTAAGATGAAGTATCATGTAAGGATTTGGTCCCTACGTAAACCGCCGCGCATGCCCAACACAGTGAGTTTCGACCTATGGCAGAGGTCTCTTTTCCCCGTATTCGTCAGCCCAGCAAATGCAAAAAGGAGATACCTCTGCTAGCAGGGAAACCGCAGAGAGACTGACAACGAAATCGGAAACCGCGCCTGGATTGGTAACCAGTTACTCAATCAGTCATGGCGCGAAATCTCCAACTTCTTGAGTACTTCTTGCCAATCTCGACCCCAGAGCTCTTCTCTTGACTAAGAGAGAGAAGAGCTCTGGGGAACCTTGAAACAAAGTGTCTTCGCATTGGTTTTCGTGAACAAAGCGTCTGTAATTGGTGCATTCATGTTAGCACGAGGAGTGAGCAGGCGCCGTAAGGTTCAAGTAGCAAATATTTGGCTATAAGAACCCTACCGCGCATGTTCTCCCACATAGACTTTCGCAGAGCCTTGGGTCGATCCAAGGCTCTGGTGACGAGAATGTACTTCTTGCCTGAAGTCCCAGCATTAGACGTCATTTTTCGCGTTCCTTTCACGGTTAAATAATTGATCGAAGTTCAAATGAATCTTTTATCTCCCGAAAAAGTCATATGAGTAGGCTATAATGTCGGAAATGATAGGTACATTCCGAAATCTAAGTTGGCAAGATATAACCATCGCATCATTGGATAAGCCGGCTTTAGTACAAATTACTTGATCTGGTATTATCCTTTATTACATCTCGGGGCACATGTTCCGAGTTTTGGTTACCTTTTGACAATATGAAACCAAAAATATATCTCGCTTGCGTTTATCAGAACTTATATACAGTTTTTGTATTTAAACAAGCGTTTAAGGCAAGCTCCGCAGTGTGAGCCACTCTCTGAGAATCTTTCCGACAGTTAAACTATCTGAAAGATATTCTGTTGGTTAGAGTTATAGATCTAGGCCTTTTGGCATCAAAGAAAAGGCGTTATATGATTTTAATTAAGGATTTTAAAGAAATTCGCAATTACAAAACTATTTTTCCAGAAGTCCGCGAGGGCCATTTTTTGGAGCAAAACTGAGGAATGCTCCTTTATCATGATATAAGTATCTGACATATTCTCCCTTTCAAATATAAATAACTGATTGCAAACAGCCTTGTTATAGCTATAGTGTTTGTCGACCATTGAAACAAAATTCATAAGCCTTGGACTGACCTGATTTGGTGCATCAGGGACGACAACGATGTACTATCCGATCATTCGTGTGGATATTAAAAGGAAGGACGGTTTGTAGCAAATTTAAAAATCATAAAAAATGGTGGTAAACGGCTTAATTTTGCCTTATCTCAATCGGGCCATTACAATGCCAGGTATGTACGCTATTATTTTGATAACAGAGAAACACTTTGTATTTTAAATATATTTAAATGGTCTGGATAGCACAAGTGTTACTAATATTTTTAAAAAAATAGAACCACACTTTTGAGTTTAAGGAACATGTTTCGATGTTTCAAAAATCATCGTCAGCCATCGTGAGTATAGAGGATATTACATGGCAGCGTGGGCATACGATCAATGTTATCTTCGAGTGCTGCAAGTATCTCTCACGAGTGAGCGAAGCGAACGAGTGAGAGATACTTTCAGCACTCGAAGATAAAATTCGTATCCCCAAGCGACCATGTAATGTAATTTTCGAAATGATGAAAAAGTGGTCACCAACCGCTAAACCACGCATGTTATGTAACATGAAACAAGATATGAAAGTTATGAAAAACAAATCATGATAATGTCAAATTTTGCGATAAAAATGTTGATGTAGTAGAGAAGAATTATATTGAAGCACAAAAGTATCTTAAAATGAAGAGAAAGCTCGCGTTTTATTGAGTAATCGTGTTGGTCACCATGACAACACCTATATCCTCACATGTGAAAGATAACAAATATATTCACTGCGCGCGGTGAAGATATGATTTTTTAGTAAAAGAAAAAATCCTGGTATTTCATCAATATCTATACAATAAAATTCGTATATATATAACTATCAATACAATGATTCTTTGTAGATTAAATGTTCGTTGCAAGTAGGTAAATTTCAAACTAAACAACAATATTATGGAAAACATAACTGACAAAACTGTAAAAGTTTAAGAGTGGAATGCTGAACTGACATGATCTTGCTTCAAAATTATTGATAATGCTACTTCTTTCTATCGACTCAAAATCAAGGATAGCTTCCATATTGAGCGGTTGAAACCCGAACTCAACAAACAATTTGATCATGTTAGTTTAGCATTGCACTTTTAAACTTTTACAGTTATGTCAGTTGTGTTGTCTATAATATTGTTGGTTAGTTTAAATTTTACCTACTTGTAACGAACATTTAATCTACAAAGAATCATTGTATTGATATTGCCAACGAGCGATCCGAGCCAGAGAAAAAAGTAATGCATGTAATGTAACAATAGAAAAAATAAGCCAATCACATCGCGGAATTTTGCTCGTGACGTAAGTATAATGTGAGGTGTAGATTCCCTGGAGATTTTATTAGGGACCAATGAAAGCTCATGTTTTGATGCGTGATGTCATTAGACAAACTTGCGTGTTCGGAGGTGAGTGAAAACACACTTTTTTCACATTTCTGACCGTTGCGTTGTGTACACTTGCTTTGAGTGTTCTTTAATATTTATTTTCGAACCAGCGAGTTCTATATGGACTGAACGAGCTCAAAACTAAACCGGCGTATGTGTTTTTATCGGCCGCTGTTTTCAATTTTTTGGGCCGTCGGTTCGCGAGTGGAGCAGTTTGTTTTTCGTTTTGTAACTAATGAGTTGTGAACAATTTAATTTAATTTTCAAAGGAAATATACTGTCTGCAAAGTACACAATTCAACGATCAATTTGACTTCTAATTCATGGCTGTATCTTGCAAAACAAAATTCTACAACTGAAACAACTTTCATGTGCTAGAGACTGTTATGTTTCACACTGAAAAGTCCGAAAACCTTTGCCACTTTTTTACCTGGCCTGATTTTATTCAACTTAATTGTTGCACATTCCTGTTAAAATTACGTCCGTTCAAAAATTACAGCATTACTTTCCATATTATTGCAAAACACGGTAACATTTACATTGTTGTTAGAAATAGAAAGTGTGCAATTTCTGGTGACCCTATTCGATGGAATGGAATGGCGGAACAACGGAATTGCGGAATGTACGTAATATTCTAAAACACGGAGAAAATCGAACATTTTAAAACACGGAATATATGGAACGTTCTAAAACACGGAATATACGGATTATTCTAAAACGCGGGATGAGAGGAAAGTCTTTAAAAAAGGGATATAAATATTGCATTTTCTGCCCGTGAGTAGTATGGGTAGGACAATATAACTTCGGATGATAATTTTACATTTCCTCGCGACATGTCCTCGCGGGATGTCCTCATACCTTCGCCGAATTTGAGCGTCATTTTTCGAAAATTCACCGAGAAAAGCGGTCCTGAAATCTGTAATAAAGCTTTCTTAACACGATCGGTGCAAGAAACCAGATCAAAGGAATTCAAAGCATTTGAGTCTATTCGAATCTACCAATCAGTGCAACGCGACCGTTAGCTTGCCAACGCTTGCCAACGCTTGGCTACGGTCGCGTTGGACTGAAGCTCAAAACTCAGTGAAGGTATGAGGACATCCCTAATCGATCGGATGCTGGTGTTTTTAACGTGAGAATTTCGCTTGTTTGGCGTCAGTTCCCGCTTGAACAAGACGAGGTCACTGGCCGGTGGCTCGGTGTTGCCTGCCTCTTGTAAATTTTCTTCACTCTCTAACAACAAAAAAATAAATAATAAATAGCACAGCACTCGGTTGACACTTTCAAACTTTATTGCCGAGCAAATCGCAACCGCCGTAATGTATTTATCCTTCTACACATCGATAACAACAACAACAACAACAACGAAAGCAGGTGGTCCGCCTGCGACCGATCATAACAACATCTGCTTGGGAAATCGTGTATGAACTAAGGAGGTTTTGTAACAAAGACCTTCAAAAAGGCATTGACTTAGCAAATCAGCCGGAAAAAGAAACGATAACATGTCGTACATTTTTAAGGTAATTGAGACACTTACAATCGTCTTTCTACATTGTTCCTTCTTTGAGTGTAGGAAAATGCGCCTGCGATGTTTCGGCACTGTCTGAGAGGCACAAAAATGGAAGCGGGAAAACATGTTCTCTGTAACACATCTTTATATCTTTTGTCGAGAAGAAATGTAAAATTATCATCCGAAGTTATGTTATCCTCCGGGCTACCCAGACTACTCACAGGCGAAAAATGCAATATTTATATCCTTTTCAAAAAGACTTTCCTCTCATCCCGCGTTTTAGAATATTCCGCATATTCCGTGTTTTAGAATTTTCCGTATATTCCGTGTTTCAAAATATTTGATTTTTTCCGTGTTTTAGAATATTCCGTGCATTCCGCAATTCCGCCGTTCCACCATTCTATCCTATCATTCCACCATTCCATCGAATAGAGTCACCCGCAATTTCTATTATTGTATTATTGTTAACTAGATGAGCTGAGTTTCAGTACTTTCGAATAAAAAAAATACAACTACTGTTGGCTATTTTAAAACTCTGATACGAATCTACAAACTATGTATTACATTGACTGTCTCATTGGCACTTTGCGATAGATATTTCTACAATAGTATACATATATACGGAGTATCTTGTAAAAATTTTAATGTTACACTCACTATACTCACTATGGCTGATGATAATGTTTGAAACATCAAAACATGTTTCTTAAGCTTTCTTAAACTCAAAAGTGTGGTTGTATTTTTAAAATATATATATTTAAACTTTTAAACTTGAGGGCGAGGCTGCCTTAATGAGATTTTAGTACATGTAGCAGAAAATTGAATTCACGGTTTTTCCGTTTAATATCTTCTTCAGGCTCCTTGCTGTTAAAACAGCTCAATGAAGCCTTTTGCGTTTAGTGTAAACTAATCTATGTGTCTTTCGTCAAAGTCGATTAATGGGCAACGCATGACCATGACTTTCGGATAGGCAGTTTGTTTACATTTGAATTCCCTGCACTTGAAGATAAGATAACCCGAGGAGCCTCTGCTTGGTTTTACCGTCATGATATGTAATGCGATAGCACGTGCACTCTTCTGTCCTCCCGACCGCAAAAGACAGCAAAATACACTGCAACGCTTGTAAATGTAATTACAGCTGAATTATGAAGTCCTTCCGAGTTTGAGATAGAAACTTGGTTAAGACTTTTAATTGTTAAATGCGGCATGAAAATCAGCACAAACAAAAGAACAAAAGGAAAACATTACATGGTTAGGCAATTTGTAAAGAAATTTTGTTTAAGTTTCTTATTGCTCCGTTGTTCGATGACTGAGTGTCTTTTAATTGAACTTACAAAGGCGTTGTACTATAATAACGATAACATGTGAGAATAAGTCATCATTGACAAATAACAGTTTATTATCAGAACCGTAACTTTTTCATTCACAGTTGTCTAAAATACTTTTTAAGGATTTTGATGTTAGCTTATATAAAAAATCAAGTATGTTGATCAACAAACCCCATCTCAAGGCTTTGTTTTGGACATGCATACCAGAGAAGAGGTAATCTTTGAGCTTTTTTCTGGAGCTAAAATCCCTTTAGGTTTTTGGCGTCAAAAGATCCTAGAGACCTTAGTCCGTTTGAAATAAGCTGTAAAAAGGCCTGGTGTAATTGTTTGTCCGTGGTGACGATAGTGGATGGGCAAAGAAGAAACATGAATTTCCGCAGCTCAATTAAGTCTTATCGTTGAATTATGTTCTGGTTAATATGAATCCACCTGTCACCTCCAAGGGTTATCCACCCAACGAAATAACACTGACAGTTGCATTTCATTCGCTATCATGAATCAGCTATTGAAAAGGAGTCAACTTTACGACGTTTAATCTCGGCTGTCATTCTCTTAGCAGGTAACTGACTCAAACCGTACATACGGACAATCTAAACGATTTAGCAGTGAGGCTGAAACTGAATGCATTGGTAGGTGCTGTTTTTTCCCTCCATTAAGAGTTTAAATTTCGTATGGTTGTACTTTGTGTCATCTGTGTCATCTTGGTTGACTCCTGGTTGTGCCAGTCGAATTTTTCTGGTGTTATCTACGGAAAGGTTTCGTCTGACCTTTGCGGCATTGCATGCTGATACTTAAAAGACACTTTCCTTTTTTCAGAACTGGCCGGGCAGACCTGTCATTTTGCAAAGAAAAAGCAGCAATTTTAAGCAACACTGGCATGCTAAACCCTCGCATTCTTCTGGAGGAGTATATATCTTCCTCGAAGACTGTCAATTTGAAGGCGTTGTGGAGTTAGTTCTTCGAAATGCCAGTTCTGGCCGGTCAGTTCTGCCAAATGCAAGGCGCCCTAAGACGTTGCACACATGTGTCCGGTCTGCAAGAGCTAAAATTGCAGCCATCAAGATCAGCTCGGCAACATTTTCGCTGCTGAAAGAGAATTCGTGGGAATTTTAAGAAGAGTATTCAGAGATAAGAGATAAATTCCTTGAAAAACAACCAGGACTAAATCTAAATTTCTCCAGTTTCATTGCTAGTTTTTAAAGTTAAATGTTTCCTCTGTCGGTCACAATTCTTGTCATTTTGCTTTCAACGGACCGTTCATTGCGATTTCAACCAGTTTCACAATGGGAAATTTTCTTTTATTTACTTTTTACAAACGTACAACATCATCAAACAGTGATAAGTCACTAAATTTGCATTACACTGGGCTTACCGCTGTGTTAACCATTCCCGAGCATTTTTGGAGTGTTTTGCAGTATCTGTATGTAAGATGTTGTCTGCAAAATACTTTTATCTGACTTCTTAAAATGCCTTTGTAATTTTAGATTATGATAACATAATTCTTTATGATTTCCCCAGGTTAAAATGCTCAAAATAACGCTAGCATGACCGGACAAATTAAAAAACCAGGTTTTTTAATCATGCCGAACAGTAAGGAGCCTTTTTTCTTGCGCTGATTTTGGGTTTAATTTTGAATCGCATTTTTGAAGTTCGTCTGAAAAACAGTGAATGAAATATAACTTTAGTTTTGTATAGTCGGACAAACAAGGCGCTGGAAATTCAGAAGTGCACGGCCAGTTTTCAAGTTTCGTCAAGAAAAAATAGGCAAAATCAATCGAGGACGCAAACGCAAAATGGGAACAGTTCTCCAAAGAAAAGAAGCTAGTTATATTATTTAGATGTTGTGGCTTAAATTGGTTCTCAGGTTTATTTACCGAGGGACAAACGAGTATCACCTAGCTAGATAAAACGGTTTCAAGAGAAAAACCTAATCCCCTCACAAAGAATACAGCTGTAGGGGCTTATTATAATTAAAGTGTCTTTGGAATTGCAAATCCATGCATGGGCGATTTTCAAGTTTGCAGTAAACTTTCCCCTTCGGCGCGTACTCTTAATTGTAGAAGTTCACGTGAAACTCAAGGGTTTCTTGATCGAGCCAAGGAACACTTTAGTGGGCAATTTTCTTTACATTTAAGGTCATTTAATGTCAGGACGACCGTGTTGAAAAATAACACAAAGGGATGGGGTCGGATTATGTTTGAAAAAAAAATAATGAGAAGTTTGTTTTATGCTCTGTCCAAACGGGAAGTGTTTTGCGATACAAAAACAGTAAAACGTTGTTGGACGGGTAACAAAACACTTTGGTGCTTACAGAGTGACCAAACAGTGTTAACATGTTTTCACGATAAACAAGTGTGCAAATTCCAGACCTTACCAATATGGATAATATGGACTTTTTTTCCTGTGGGGTGTTTAACTTGATGAAAGCTTTTGATACTGTCGACCATAAAATATTACTTGATAAGCTTAATTATCACGGCTTTCGAAGAATCGTTAATCAGTGGTTTTCCTCTTATTTAAGAAATCGTACTCAAAACAACTGAGATTAACTGTTACATTTTGGATAAAAAGGTTAGTTGTGATGTACCCCAAGGGTCCGTTTTAGGGCTGCTCCTCTTTTTGTTGTATGCTAACGATATTCAACATTACTCCAGAAAACTTAACTAAATTTTTCCTTTTTGCGGATGATACCAATGCCTTTTAGTATAAATACACAGGTAATTATACAAAATCGCGCGCTCTCATTGGCTCGCTATCTCGGATTATCACCTCGACGAACAAAATGGCTGCCAGTAGTCGTTTTGCCACTATAAGTGAAGATGATTTTCGCGTTGAAATGTTTTTTTTTCCCTCTTTTTTGAAATAATCACCGGTGTATTTCGACTAAAACAATTATTCTCACGAAAATTTCAAGACATTGAAATTAATTGTAAATGCTGAATTGAACAACTTATTTAATTGGCTAACCTCGAATAAACTTACAGTTAACATAAAGAAAACAAAGCTTACCTGCCCCAGATTAATATTTTTGATAATTGCAAGCCAGCCTGGTGATAACTTAAACTATTTGCTGTAAATAAATAAAACTTGACTTAAAACCCAGCAACTAGTGGTCACGTAACCGAGCCTTGGACATGAGGCTCCCAGCGTTCTGATTGGCTAATCTTTCAAGCATAAAAAAAAAAAAACGAAATCTCCAAGGATGTCAAGGATCCAAACGCCCAGAATTTACAAAAAATTAATCTTTAAAAAAAAAATCCATTTAGCAATAAGCGCCTCAGGTTAACTCAATACCGTGGCAG
>NC_090888.1:60806858-60834358 GCF_036669925.1 Montipora capricornis
TACAACGGGACTAACAGATGGCTGGCACCATCTATACTAAAGAGTTCCTGCAAGATAAATGTACGCTACTTCCCCTTTGACGAGCAAGTAAGTTTTGTGCTTTGCTCAGGGTCGGCCAGGGTCTTTGGGTATACGGTATGCAGGGGCTTTTTAAATCGGCTATACGGTATATTGCAGCTTAAATACGGGTATTCGGTATATCACTTTCTTTGAATTTCAGGTATACAGTATACAATGCTTCCATTAATTTTGGGTATATTTGGATGAATTTTTGGTATTTTTGGGTATTTTGGCGAAATTTTGTCGGGTTTAACTGGTATACCACTACCCCACCTGGCCGACCCTGTTTGCTTGAAATAAGAATCTTTATATGTTTATCTTATCTTATACGAGGTACAAGTACAAAGAGTGGAACAGACTGGAGTAAATTGCCGTTATGAATCAACCTGACTGGTTAACCTTTTCAGACTTCATTTACTTCAGTGAAACGACACGATAATAAATGAGAATCGGGTATGTGAGTCCGAAAACTGGAAAAGATGATGCAGACGTGCCAATGGATGGTTTTCACCTGACTTCGCGGCGGCCATGTTGGTATACGGAACATTGCGTTAAAATGTCTTCAGTGTCTCTTTAACTGGCCTCATTATACACTCAACAGAATATCGCGTTTCTGGTTGGTCAATGACTAATGCATAAATAGCATATATAGGTTATAGAGTGCCATAGGGAAGTTGCTGTGGAAACAAAGCGGTGAAGTAAATTTTGTTGAGTATATATCATAAAAAACCTTATAAGATTGCTGGTACATTTCGTGATTTATGGTTTTCTCGTGATGTTTTGATATTTGTCATAACATCACTTGTGGCCACAAATCGCGAAATGCACTCGCTTTCACACGATTTGCTATGCTTGTAAAAAAAAAATTGTTTCTGCAAAATGAGAACAGCTTTCAATTACCTTTTGCAGGCAATGATGCAAAATGTCGCGAGTCCTTTTAAGCCAACTATCACTTGCGCGCACGCGTTCTCCACTGTGATAGGTTCACAGGAATTTGAAATTGAAAATCATCACGTGATCTTTTCAGTGTTTCAATCCCCGCCCATAGCTCTTCTTATAGCACCCGTCGAGCTCGACGGTCAAATGTGACACCAAGTGTTTGCCCTGCAAATAATAGATAGTCTCACAAGAAGGGAGAATCGGGACCTTTAGATTCTAGGATGAGGACGAGAACGAGTATGAGTTTTGACTGCCCGTTTTTAGCGAAAATTTATAACCCGTACGATTTATCTTACTCTTTGTTAGCAATATATTTTGCTCAGTTATTCTTATTGCTGGTCACTGAGCCTTTTTGCGGTTCGTAAAATGGCACAACTGCTACCGTGTTGTTGACTTGTTTTGAAACGACGAAATTTTTGCAAAACTTCGTACTAAAAGGACGAAAATGATGCTGCTTTGCGCGCCCTCACTGTACAGTTTTTCTATGAGAAAATCTCGTACTCGTAGTCGTTCTTGTCCTAGAATCTAAGGCTCTCTAATCTCTTCAAGGTTACGGTCTAGGTCAAAACCATCACATTCAATTGACTCAGTCTAGGATCTCAATACAGGTAATGTGTGGTTAACTTGATTTAATAACGATAATGATGACGATGATAGTAAAATAATTACAGTAAAAATAACACCACCACAATCAAAGTATCTCAAAAGTAGACAGCATAGATTGTTTGTTTATTTACCTGTTTGTTTCTTCTTTCTCATAGCATTGCGAACTTAAATTTGGCTCATGGACTTACGATGCGAATCGCGTTGACATCGTAACCGAGGGACCAAGTGCAGACACGAAAACGACGCAAGTCAATGGCGAGTGGGATCTAGTGGACTTTCCTTGCCAAAGAAATGAGTTGTATTATGAATGTTGCCCCAATCAGCCTTATTCCGACGTCACCTGCACATTGAGCTTGCGACGAAGAACGATGTACTTTTTTGTCAATTTGATTGTTCCTTGCCTTCTCATTACACGTAAGTTTTTTATTCGTGGTGGCCGAGGAAACGTACCATAGCATACTCTGCATCAAACACTGTTACTGAATGAGAGAAATGTAACATTTGAAGTGCGGATTATCGATGAAAGACAGCAGAGATACTCGCACTTATATTGACAATTTAGCAATTTTCTCTTATAGACACCCGACTAATTCAGGTGGCTTCAGCGGGATCACTTCTGTCTTTCGTAAACACTATTACTATTCTAGAATTTAGACATCTAAAATTAAACTGTATATAAATTCTTCAAATTCTTCTTCAAAGCAAGTGCATGCGCTATTTGGTCGATTAAATTAATTTAAAGGACCCGGCGACTTTTTCATAGTTTATTCAGACCTTCAAGGTCTGTTACCTCCTTCGTCAGGGAACGTGCTGTTGGTTTTTCGAAAATGTCTTGACATAAGTCAACACCCACAAGCGTACACTCTCTATACGGTCCTGTTAACCGAGGTTTTTTTTTCAGACATTTCAGTTCTTGCTTGTTCTTGCTTTCAGTTTTTGCTCGCCTTCTTACTCGGACTAATGTGCACTGGAAATGAACTGTTTGCCGGAAGGGCAACTTGAAACTCGTTCAAATAATTATGCTCCGTGTGTGAAAATGCCAAAATATGGGGCCAGGATAAGGAGCTCAACCATTTTATAGGGAACAGCTGGTGCCCAAATCCAAAGAAATGTTTCTCTCTGATCTGGTTAAATTAGACGCATGTGGTTTGCAAGCCGGATTGCTGTTTTTAACATAGCTTGAGAAAACAATAACTCAAAAAGAAAGACACATTAAGTCTTCTAGCCAGTATGCAAGACGAACTATAAATTAACACTCCCTTTCATGGCAGCCACTCTACTTGTTTAAGAGTGACACAAAATAATAAAAATTGAAAAGCCGAAAGTTCATACCTCTTATTGTTTTTCAGTGCTTTCGCTGCTCTCGTTTTTCTTACCGTCGGAGGCTGGAGAGAGGATCACTTTGGTGATAACCAACATGTTGGCGTTGACTGTGTTCATGTTGATTGTGGCGGACATTTTGCCAGCCACATCGGAAGTAGTTCCTCTGATAAGTATTTACTTCACCAGTATTTTGATAGAGGTGAGCCACTGTACGTAGCAAAACAAGTGCGCCAAAAAAAAAAAAAAATCTAAGAATTGGTAAAGGAGCCCAGAATGTGCATTGGTTGGATTTTCAAGTAATAATGTTTTCGTTGAACGATAAAGAGCGGCCAGTAGTATCCGCGCTCTAACGTACCCTCCCCATCCTTCTGATGATTTGCGTAAAATACAATCGCATGTGTAGAATGACGTGAGCACATGGAGTGGAGACTATTGAGTGTGGTTAATTCCGTTCATTCTTTCGGAATCCTATTTAAATCTGGAGGTATTCCACACGGCCCTCTTATCGAATTGGTCCTTATTATACCCAAGTTTCAAGAACTTTTATTGATCTTCTTCAAAATTAGCTATTACTAAATTATTATCATTATCATTATCATTATCATTATCATCATCATTATTATTATTATTGTTATTATTATTATTATTATTATTATTATTATTATTATTATTGTTATTATTATTACTATTATTATTATTATTTCAATTCCTTGTAGACTCAGGCAGGATGTTCAGCCTGGTGTTTATAGGGCCAACTGGAAACATGGACTGGACTCTGGACTGGACCCTGGACTGGACTTTATTAAACAAAGCTAATATTTAACCAATAATATAACGATTAACCGCTTCTATTTAATTATTAACCAGCGAAAATGAGAAAGAGAATGGATGTTTTTTTTTCAAAGGGAACGTAAACGAAAAATCTAACAATGCTGCCCAGTAACTTTCAATCAAGTCAAGCTACTATTACGTGAATACTGTGGCGACGATATATCTCATGCGTGCGCTGTCTAAAGAATATAAGGAATGTAGTCCAATTCAATATATTCGATAAGTTAAGCGCGATCGCTTTGCGATCCACAACGCCTTAAAATTATCTTGCTTTGAAATATCTTATCAGGAATATCTTTTCGTTTCGGAATAAGTAGCCTTTGTTAGGCAATCCTTTAGCCTTTATTAGACAATCGTCCTTTTTCGTACGCTACTTTATTCCCATTCCATACAATGCACAAATGAACTGCACAAGAATGTATAGTTCCTTCGTCACTTTCTTTTCTTTTTCGAATATTTTTGCAGTTAAGTCTTTCACAAATTACCATCGGTACTGGAGTACAAGCTAACATACGCCGAAAAAAACGAACTGTCATCAACCCTTTTAGTGTTATCGGTACAGTACATACGCCGAAAAAAAACGAACTGTCATCAACCTTTTTAGTGTTATCGGTACAATTACATCAGCGTGGTTTCGTGTGAAATGAACGTTTGTGTGATAAGAACTGGAACGTGATAAAAATGTTCACTATAGGGGTGGTCCGCTACATTCTTAAAATAGCACACGCACGAGATAGGATCGCGTGACGACATTAAATTGTCACCTGATGACTTCAAACTTTCACAGCGTTCACGGAATCATAGCAAAGCGTATAAGTGGTGGGGTTTGTAACGTTAATTTACCGCTGTAAACAACTGAAGTGCTTACTTTGCAGTTTCCTGGCTGGTTCAACTGCAGAAATAGTGCGCAAAGAGATTGCGCTTAACATATCGAAAATATTGAATTGGACTACATTCCTAACATTCTTTAGACAGCGCATGGATGAGATATATCGTCGTCACGTAATGGTAACTTGACTTGATTTAAATTTTCTGGGCAGCATCGTTCGATTTTTCGTTTATGTTCCCTTTGAAAAAAAACATCCATTCTCATTCTCGCTGGTTAATAATTAAATAGAAGCGGTTAATCCTTATATGATTGGTTAAATATTAACTTCGTTTAATAAAGTCCAGTCCAGGGTCCAGTCCAGAGTCCAGTCCAGAGTCCAGTCCAAAGTCCAGTCCAGAGTCCAGTCCATGTTTTCCAGTTGGCCGTGTTTATTGTCTTTGGGAGCAGGTTACAACAAGTCACCACAGGTCCCAGGTCTATCTTTTTCTTCTTCTTACAGGGAAAGTACTTTCCTTAGTATCTTTGCTGTCCCCAACAATGCTGTTTTCTGTATAACTTCCAACCCCACCTTCACACCGATTCGCCTCATGTATTCCTTAAAGTTAACTGATACAACTCCAACGGCCCCGATAACAACAGGCACTACAATGACTTTTCGCATTTGCCAGACCTTTGCAATTTCATCTTTCAATTGTTGGTATTTCTCTACCTTCTCAAGTTCCTTATCCTTCACCTTATCATCATTGGGATAGCAACATCAATTATGACAACCTCTCTCTCCCTCTTATCAACAAAGACAATGTCTGGTCTTCTTGCCTCGATTTTCCGATCACATTGAACTGTGAAATCCCATTATTATCATTATCATTATCATTATCATGATCATCATTATTATCGTTATCGTTATCGTTATCGTTATCGTTATCGTTATCGTTGTCGTTGTCGTTGTCGTTGTCATTGCTATTGTTATTGTTATTGTTATTGTTATTATTGTTATTATTATTATTATTATTATCATTATGTTATTCGATTCTTTCGAATTGTCGGGTGTTCTACTGGTAGCTTAGAGATACAACACTTTCCGCGACAGGTGAGCAGTTCGAAGAATGGCCGATAGTTGTACACAATTGTATTATTATCATCATCATCATCATCATCATCATCATTATTATTATTATTATTATTATTATTATTATTATTATTATTATTATTATTATTATTATTACTTAAGAAATAGAAAACATATACCGTGTTTCTATCGAGTTATAGAAACACGAGTGAAAGTTTGGGAGAACGAGAAATGCTGTGGGAACACGAGCCGCATCTTTTAGAAAACAACGCGACGAGAAAAAGGAAAACAACTTGTTAACTCTAATTATCACAATGTAAATTCTCTTTGCTCGCGCCATCACCACGTCAACAGCTCGTGCTAGTTCTATGTCTCCTTCGAGTTTTTAACCAGTCAGCGCGCTTATTTTCTTAGGACTGTTTTCTAATATTAAATGGAGACCAGAGCTGATGGCCTCTAAACGTACGCCGACGGTCGTACTTTTATTACACACCGTACGTATCTTTAGTAGCACTTATTCTCTCCACTTATTACCATTTACTAGAATTGAAAGGTTCTTCCCAATCGTTCATGTGTCCGGTTTAACAGGCCACTGTTTCGATTATTTTGATACTTTTTTTTGTTTAGTTTAAAAAGTTCAAAGGCCTTTTCTCTTTTGCTTTATTTACAGGTTGGTCTCTCGTTGATCGCTACTGTCGTTGTGTTAAAATGTTACTTTTCAAATCCATCCTTCTCAGAAATTCCTTTCTGGATTCGCCTTGTTGTTATTCAAGGACTTGGCCAGCTACTGAAAATTGAGGTAAAGAGACAAAGGCAAGCGAGTCGCGGTAAAGACGAGGACAAGAAAGCTCATAAACGTCACAGGTCACTGGCGGATGCCCAGGATCCCTACTTTGATTACTGTCATCAAGACCACACCAGTCATAAAAATAGTGAGGGATTTTCCCAAACCAAACGCTTCTCTACAGCCGATGAGCCCGACGTCCACAAAAACATCTCAAGTCGACGAAACAATGAGACAAAGAAGAAATGTAAACAGCATGTCGCAGCCACGGAGGGCTTAGATGGGAATTTTAACCTTAACCATCAGAATGTTTCTTGCCATAATGCCAGTAGTAGAAATGCCAAATCCAAAAGACCAGTATCCATGGCGGAGTCCATTGATCCAAATTTTGAACTGTATCATCAAAGTCACTCAAGCCGCAGAAATACGGCATGCAACGTGAACGATTTAGGGGTGCCTCCGTGCGGGGCATGCCATGAATTGACCGTGGAAATGCTACATTTGGGTTCAGGATTTCCACTCAAAAACGTAAGCAAAACTCCATCGCGACCTTCACTGCGGAGAGAGTCCTGCTACGATACTCTCTGTGATGAAAAAGCTGACACAAATGTAGCTGGTATGTCCCAGACCCCTCTGATCAGCGCTCTGCTGCATCGTCAGGAGCATCTGGTGGCCTACGTAAAGGAACTGGTACGAGCAGTGGAGGAACAAGACGAGCATGATTCAAAGAAAGAAGAGTGGATCCTAGTAGCAGAAATCTTGGACAAGTTTTTTCTCTATCTGTTTGTGATCATAATGATTGGTTCTACGGTCTTGATTTTTAGTACAGGAACATCATGGTGATGAACAGAAGACAATCTTTAGTTTAAAAGAAACCAACTGCTATTTTACCGTATATTTTGCACACATTACAGTTACTGCATAATTAACAAAGGTTCTATCGCTTTTCGAGCCTGCCTAAACTACAGTGATTCCACGAAATCGCGAGGAAATGTTATTTTTTCACTTAAAGATGTATTAACAGTCACACATAGTTTTACATATAGACAGACATTTATTGAGGCTCCCTAACAGACTTTTCAGCCTCAAAAAATTAAAAAAAAAAAAAAATAGATGACATGAAATAATATATCAAGGTAGTGTTTACCTTTGTAACTATGATCTGGCTATAAATATGGTTCATAAACAAATTTTAAAAGAACACGCAATTGATCATCAGTTGGGTGTTTTTCAGGCACAACAGTTTCCTAGTTGGATTTAGTACGCGACTTACTAATGAAAAGTATAATTTATTGTATAACATAAAATTTAAGTGCGTGTCTGACACGGCGGCATTATAGAAACATTCGAGAAGAGCATGCGTGGTTCAGTTGGTTATTGCGCGGCTTTCGGAGAACTAAGAGATCCCCAGTTCGATCCTCGGTGACTTCAACGTGTAACCAGGGCTTTGAATACCCGTAAAACTAAGCTCTGACAGAGGGAGGGGGGTAAAGAGCGAACCGTCGGCTTTCATTGATACCAGCCTCTTAGCTGAAGGAACTACGGACGTTAAACGAAGTGACTAAACTTTTATCTTTACGTTCTGAATCTCCTATTAAAGCGACTTTCGTATGAGCTTGAAAAATGAAAGTAAAAACATAACATAAAAAAATGCAAAACATTTAATTGGCGTATGGAACAAAAACAAATGAACGCGAATTTTCATTGGCTTAGCGAACGCGGGTGCAAACAACATCAGCTCTCCATGGATCTTTATGGAAAGTGATCGGCATTTCGCTTTGGCGTCATTTGATTTGTGCAGTAATGTGATTGAGCAATCGAACTGTTTACTGCCCATATTAGGAGTTTCCTTGGCGGGAATAAGGAGAAGCTTTGTTTTAATGTTGTCAAACATTGGTCTGTGAAACAAATTGCGAACACTTTTTCAAGGTCATACGAAATACGCTCTAATCAAGCCACCCGCGAGTTGAGGTAGAAAAACAGTATTGGGGAATTTAAGCACACGACGTTTTTGAGCCACGGAGTGCTTAAAAAGGCATAAAAAGGAAAGGAAAGGAACTTTATTGAAGTGTCCAGTCGTTCTAGCGCTGGAGCACTAATTGCGGACACAGTGACTGTAAACTGAAATTTTCAACTAACACAAATCAAATCAAATTTTGGTTTTTGAGGAGAGGAGAAACCAGAGTACTTGGAGAAAACCTCTTGGTGCAGAGTAGAGAAGCAACAAACATGATTCAAATTCATTTTTCAAGTACGTACGTGTATTAAACATGGAATGAAACCAGGCTCCGCGTTATATCACGGATTACATTTTATAAAATCAAGCAAGATTTGTCCAACATTGGGAATGCGCGGCAATTGTCAAAGTGGCTTAAATGACCGTAGTCGTTAGCGTCGTACCATGAAAACGAGCACTGTGATCCTCCCTTCTTTATCATCTCCTTGGCATGTTACAACGCCTGCAATTTTTCTTGTGGTTGCTTATATTCAAAGATCCAGAGATAAATAAAAATCTTGCCACTACATGATATGATGGAAAGGTGAAAAGCGCCCAAGAGAAGGATAGAATACAAATTGCTTGGCAACGTGTGAAAGGACAACTAAAAAAATTAGAATCTAAAGGCTCGTTTACACAGAGCGATTTTATCGCGCGACAAGAGCTGCGATCGAACGGCGATTTTACGGCGACAGCAAATCGCGCGTGTGAACAGCCGGCGATTTCACTGCCATTTGTAGCGCGACAGATCGCAGCCTTGTCGCCCCAATTCGGACATGCTCGAAATTTAGTGCAACTTTGCTGCGATTTTATCGCAGCTCTTGTCGCGCGATAAAATCGCTCTGTTTAAAAGAGCCTTAAGGCAGGAATTCGACCTACGACCTCCGTAACATGGACGGGTGCCTTACCCATTGGGCTACTAGAACGCACTGGAGAGGAAGGCCGTTTATCTAGGTCCTAAATCGACGATGTGTCCCACTGATCTGTGGGCTCAACAAAGTTGTGCGCCTCAGTTCACAAATACATGAGCATCCGACCGCTGACCGGTGTTACGGAGGTCGCAGGTTCGATTCCTGCCTAGGACTCTGATTCGCCCGTTGCCAAGAAACTTGTATTCTATCCTTCTCAAGGGTGTTTCACACCTTTCCATCATAGGACGCGTGAAATAAATCCTTAATTACCTCGGGCCCATGCGATTACATGAACTAGACACACACCAAACGACAAGGCATTATAACATCTATAGAAAAAAACTGATCTCGTAACTATTTCACAAAAAGTATGCTGCCATTTACAGCACACTTGGCAGGGGCTGTCCCCCAGTCTTTTAACTTTTAGCTATAACTTGGAGCCTGCAGAAAAATAACAACGGACGAAATAACCAGGACGGCCATAAACAGCCAAAAAAAGCAGGCATCAATAATGGAGGCGACTATTTTCCATTCCTCTCTTTTAACGTCATTTTGTTGTTGTTGCCTGGTTACTTGTATGAGCCTGCGCACATTGTTCAAAAGACTGTTCTGTTTCAAAAGTATTTCCTTTAGGGTGTCCTCAAGGGATGACGGGACGTTAGCTTGAACCGGGAGTTCATAACCCGTTGATTGGTCTTCGTTGATGGATTGCAGACTCTTTTCAAAAGTGTCGAATAATCTTGGAAGTCCTATCGATGACAAACCGTCTGCTTCGCAACGGTATGGTAAACTCGAAGCGCGAACTCCGGAATGGAAATCCACCGTAGAAAAGCTTCCTTCGCGGTGTTCAAAATGAGAAGAAAGGATGGAATTACGCCTCACGAACTCAATTTCCTGACGGACGTCCTTCTCTTCTTTTACATGTTTTTCCATGGCGCTTATGAGTCCAACGGGAACTTTAACACGCACAATTTTCGCAAGCCATGTCATCACCACGATTCTTATCCAATTAGGCACCTCACTGACAGAAGGATTGTTGTAGTGGCATTTTAGCACGAAACAAGTTGCAACCAAGGATAAGGCGACCTGAAAAGAGAAACCGATACTTCGTTTCCAAGGACACAAACATCCGTCATATAAGAACACAAGACGTTGGAAGTGATGTACGGAAAACCTTAATAGGCATTTCCCAGTGACTTGAAACATTTAACTAAGGGCACTTCCCACTGGACAACTCTGACCGGCCAGATCGACCGGACAGTTGGTAGGACTGACTCAGGAAAATGTGGAGTGTGTGGAAAACGTGGAGTGTTCTACAAGCCTTCAAATTAACACACTTGGAGGATGATATATTCTTCTCCTCCAGAAGAATGCGAGGGATCATCATGCAATTGTTGCTTCAAATTGTTGCATTTTCTTTCGTCTGGCCGGCCAGTTCTGACAAGAGGAAAACGCCCTAAGGCTCCAACTGATTTTTAGATCAAAAAATGAAAACCTGGAAAGTCAACCCGTTTCTCGAATGTCCCGATCTCTTTTCCGGCCTGAAAACCGATTTGTGAAACTTAACTGCCATCTCCCTTCTTAGGATACGGAGGTAACTGTGAATACCGAGAAGTTTCGGGACTTTGGAGAAATGGCATCATCATATGACATCGGACTTAAGCTTTTTGCAGATAGTTATCTTTAAACTGAAAGCGTACAATAAAGCATACTCCTTGACAAAAAGAGTTCGCGCAAGCTGAAATTTCATTGATAATTACCGTATTCTCGCCCTGAAAGGTGGCGATTCGTTTGGACAGCGCTAAGGATAACGACTTCTGGACGGTTTCGAAATTTGGGGAATCGTAGGTCTTTCTCAATGTCTGAATTCGCTGACAACCACTTTTCAAATTAATGAATCATTGCACAAGGACCGGAAATCTATGATCCACGGAATGCTTTGTTCTGAGACAACCCAAAGGTCTTTCAGTTCTCGATGCTGCCTGTGAAGACGACAATAGGAAGCTTAAGGACGCGACTTTTTCTGCGGCACGGACGGACACCGGATGTGAACATCCATTCGCGTGCCAGGACAGTGTGCCCTTACAGATTTTTAAACTAATCATCTCTAATGGTGAAAAGATACTTAGCAACATAAACGTGGTTTTGTCGAGACAAGTTAAAACAAGGATTTGAAGCTAAAGTTATTACGAAACATGAAACAGAGAGAAGAATGAGTTAGAATGATTTTCTTTTCTAAAGAAAGTGGATTTCTCCATGTCAATAACTTCTGAGTGCCGCTTGTCTGACGGAGGATGGGATTGGGTCGGGAGATGGTGTAGAGCATTGTCAGTGTCCTATTGTATTGCATTATAGTTTGGTTCATAGTTGTAATTACGTATTTGTAGTATAATTCTAATTTGTTTATATATTTAAGTCACTGTAGGTGTATTGTAAGTTCTTCATTTCTCCTTATGTGTTTGTTGTAACGATACTGTATTTTTTGAAGAGCGAAATAAGTTTTGTATATTTTTTTTGAAAAAGGAAAAAAAAAAAAGAAAAAAAATTCTAAAAATAAAAACAGATAACTTTCGGTTCACTTGCCGTCTGTGACTCCAAAACGTCGATTGCTTAAAGCGGCACTGTCATGCTAAAATTTGCTGTTTTTGGGTCAAAACTGGGTAAAAATCAAAATTAGTACTTAAGCTCATACGTGCAACATCCCTGACAACCCAATGAGAAGACATGAAATTTATTTATGGCACAAAGAGCTATTCGCATTTAATTTTTGGCGACTTTCTGAAGACAAAGTCTCCGAACTTGAAAAATCTAGCCAGTTTTTTCAAGTCTCAATCCATTTCCATCCTCTCCATCCTTGGCTGCAAACAACAAAGAATAGCTTCAGAGCACTTCAATGGTTATTAGCAACAGAACTACAGCATTAGTTTTTGGTCTTCATTGATGCAAAGGCGTCTTTAAGTGTTTTGAAGTTTGACTAAGACAGCGTGACATTCTCCGTTTAAAGCTCCCTGATGTAATCATCTTGAAGAAGAGGTTCAATTGGTTGCAGAGGAATCGTGCTCGCGCTCGTTACGCAGAATATAATTTGCTCCAGGGTCATCTTCGAGGCTGAGTTATTATTCTCGATCTCTTTCCCTGTCATGTCACCCAGTCTCAACGCGTGCGTTAGAAACGATAGCTTCTTGTGTGTCTACAAGTAACAAGACGACCGGCGTTGCACTCAATCGGGGAAAAGAAAAAAAAACTCGAGATGATCTCATAAAATGAAAAAGCTATAAAAATCTCGGACCAGATCTATAGTAGAAAACGAACCCTTGACCTACAAATTGCTCTACCAACTGAAAAAGAAGGCCAGAAAATTAAACATGAAGAAAAATACTGTATAATTGAATTGACCTGTTGTGGCATGAAAAAATAGAACAATATTGGGGCTAAGCATCACCTCACCTCAAACATGATTCCTGTAAAGTAAATACTGATGAGCGGTACAACTTCAGAGGTGGCAGGCATGATTTCCGCAACAATTAACATGAACACCGTCATGGCCAGTAAATTAGAAATTACTAACGTGATACGTTCACCCGAATCCGGGGGCAAAAAGAACGACAACAGTGCCAATGCTGTGAAGAAAGGAGAAAGATTGAGAATATAGTGTACTGTGTTCCTGCGACTCCTCCTTCAGAAAAATGAGCCGATGATGTAAGCAGAGTTTGCATGGTATTCTCCAAGGTTAGTGCTTTTCATTCTGATTGAACTCCCAAATTGACAATAAACTATCGAACTTTTGTCCAGCTGTAGGCCTTGAAGGCATTTCATTGCCAATGTCGAGAAGACCATTTATCAACTTTAAGAAATTATGGAGCTACTGATCAGTTGTAAAATTACAGTTGCTGCAAATGCCGTCTAAGTTGACCTTTTTTTAAACAAGAAGCCTTTTTTTTCCTTTTCAGAACGTTATTTAAACCTTGATAAGAGTTTAGTCATGGATTTCAAAGGAGGGTCTCGCACTTGACCATTTTGCTAATTTGATTATACTGTTTGCAATTCTTGAATTATCCTGTCTGCAGTTTTGGACTCTAGCTTTTCGTACGGTTACTGAAATCTTTTGTCGATTTTTATTTTATTTTATATTTTTTTGGTTTCCTTTGGATATTTCCTGGTATTTTTACATGTTTATTTACGGATTTTTCTTTTACTTACATGTAATCAGTGCACAGGGGATGATAAGATTGATATAGTAGTATTTGGTGCGCCTCCTTACATGGATTGAGTACTTCACATCCGGGTAAGGCTGGGGGCAGCACACGTATATGATCTCATTCCTTTGCGCAGTCAGACCAATCAAATCCCATTCTCCATTGACGACGTATTTCTTGATGTCGCCCTTCTCTGCTTCCATCTGGACATCAACTCGGTAACCATCGTAAGTCCAGGAGCCAAATTTCATGGCACAGATCTGCGCGAATGGAGTCAAAAGTGGCCATAGATATGAGTACGATTTGGACCATGTGTGAGCACGCTAACTAGAAAAAATACTTTAACGCCAGAACCGACAAGCATGCTAAAAATTAAACCTTGTACTCGTACTCCAATCCAGCTCTTATCTTCTGCGCATGTAGTAGGTTCATGGCTCTTGAATACACTTCAACCTAAGGGTCGGTCATATCTTAGCAAAATGTCTAGGAAGTGAGACTTGTCGCACGGGAATACTTAGTTTGAGTCCTATATTTAAAACTCGGCCTGACACGACTTGACTTCAAATATTTTGCCATTTAGTAGATCACTTTCCTAGAATTGCACTTATGAGCGTGAGAAGCTTGCGCATGCTCAAGCAATACCAAAAACACAAAATTAAACTTTTTAATATGCTAACCTAATGCAGGTCTCTGTTGTAAACGTCTCCTGATTCTTGCTGAAAATTGGCATTGTGGCCTTGTTGGACAAGTTAGATTTGTTGATTTTGCTTTTTTTTTTAATAATAATAATAATAATAATAATAATAATAATAATAATAATAAAAACAGTTCAAGTTCATTGTTCATTTACACAAGCAAACAAAAACAAAAAATATATATATATGCACATGTTATTGTTATTATTAACTTTATTTTTAATTCGAATAAAACTGTTTAAAACTAATAATAATAATAATAATAATAAAAACGTCTGCGCATGCAAGAGTCTAATTTGATAAGCGTCTGACATTCTTGACACTAGCCAGCTATTTTTAAATGGAATAGAATTGAGTTTAAACAGACGAGGGTGAATCCTTGCCTACCTGTTCATCAAAAGGAAAATAGTGAACATCAATCTTGCAGGAAAATGTAAAGAGAATTGGGGCTAACCACATGTTCCTTCCGTCAGAGCTGAGTACTATCTTGGTTTTGAATCGATCCAGTGCTCCATCTTTGTCTGCAGCCGCGCTGTGGAGTGGAGTAAAGCATCGAAGTTGTTATAATTAGGACAAGGACAAGGTGACACAAGGTTCAGCATTTATATAACAATTATTCCATGAGCCCGAGTTGGATATGAAGTGATAAAATAACGAACGAGCGTGTAGCGCGAGTTGGTTATAATCACTTCATACCCAACAAGGGCGAATGGAATAATTGTTTTAGTAAATTCTCAAACCGGGTTTTGCCGCCGATTTTTATTTCCACAATTTTACAAAGCGTCCAGAAAGAGCATCTTGGCGCACTATTTTCCATATGACGTAAAGCTTCGACTATTGGCTCATAGTCGGAGTTTTTTAGCCAATCAAAAAGCTAGAAATGCAATAGTCGGAGCTGAAAATTCACTAATGATGAATATCATTAGTGAATTGCAAGAAATTTAGTCAAATTTGGCGACTGGAAAAAGAAGAGCAAATCAAGCAAAACATAAAATAACTATACTCACAGCTTTGAAGGCAGGTTTAAATAGAACAGCAAATTCAAAGGGATAAAGTGATGCCGCGTGACGCATCCTCTTAAAGTGACAACTAGTGTTGCCTTTTGACTCTGATTGGCCTAAAATAATACACATGTCCAGTGTTTGTTTTTACAAAATACCTTCACAGTCCACCAGTGTTACACAATCTAAATGGGTAATACCCTCATAATTTAAATTTAGATCAGTGGGTGCAAGTCATCTCAGATGATCATCCGAGTCATCCAACCATGTATGCACCGTATTTAGGTCTAAGCACCCATTTTGAATAGTGCTGATAAACTGTGTTTAAGTCAAAACGCCCATTCTAAGTAAGCACCCATCTTAAATCGATTAGCTTTCAATATTGGTAATGGGTCTCTATTTAAATATTATAAAAATTCGCCTTCATACAGCAGCGTGCTTCGATGGTGTGGTGGTTATCGATGATTCCTTACGCGTGGCTAACGGACTAGGTTTAACCTTTTTGTCATTTCATGTCCGTCCTTCTTAAACAAAAGATCCCCTTTTTTTCCCATTTTTTTTTTCCTGACGAGAAAAATTCTAAGTATAGGGTAAACTTCATGTAATTGAAGTGAAATAGGAAACGCATATTTAATGAGTTGCTTGGATGACTCGGATGATCATCTGAGATGGGTTATACCCACTGATCTAAAATTATATATATGGGTATTACCCATTTAGATTGTGTAACACGGGTGTACAGTCAATCTTCACCATTGTCTTGTTTTGCTTTCCCTAGGTATCGTTCTACACATACCGAAAATAAAGACTGAATGTTGTAGAAGAAAGGAAACCATTAACTTCAAATACGGATTAAAAAAAATAACATCTTGCAACGACTCACTTGTTATAAAGATATAAATCAGGTATCCACACTTTATTGGCGTTAACATTGATTTGATCCATTCCTTGGAAATCTTCCGGCTTCCATGTCAAGAACTGATTGAACCACGACTGCAAGCAAGATCAAAAAAAAGTCAGTGCCTTGGGACGAATAATTACCGATTAGGCAGCTCGGCCGGAAATACTTCTGCTTTCACAGGCAATCCACTTTACTAAATTTAAGTAATTCGCATCTTCGACAGATCAATTTTATTACCTTTAGATAAGATAAGAGACGGCCGATGTGAATAGAAAATTTCCGTCTTGGGAAAGAAAACTGTACAGAAATCAAAAACCGTTCCAGAAATACAACCCAAATTTTCGAAATAGTTATACCTGTCGTATCCACAGATTGACAATAATAAGCTGGTTCTTTTCATCCTGAAACCACAAAGATTAAATTAATCAGCTTTTGTATGGAATTGAAGGCCTTATTCATTTAGTTGAGACCGCACTTTTGTCTGGCAGTGACTAGTAGCAAACAACTTCCACCCAACTTTGAATCAACGTTTTCGAAGACCAAGAGAGCATGAGGTAAGAAAGCGAATCCACCATATCATACTTCGTGGTTATTTCAAAGACGTCACCTTTAGTTATTGGTCAGTTGGTGTGAACGGAGACCGCGCGGGTCAATGGGGAACTGGGGAACAGGGAATCCCTCAATCTCTTACTTCATATTCTCTCGCTCAAAGCTTTTCAATTTTCTCAGATTCATGTCTTTTTTCTTTTCTTTTCTTTTTTGTCTAATGGAACTAGCATTGTATACGTAACAAATATAAACACTATGTGCATTAAGCCAGTTGCGACTAACAAAAGCCAGTCAGTTAAGTTAGCCTAACTGGCTAACTGCACGGTTTTGTCGTAGATAACCCAATAGTCAATATGATCAAGTCTTTAAAAACAAATTATTGCACTTAGTCTAATTAGCTTGCAGATTCTGGAGTTTTAATTTCACTCAACGGTTTCAGTTTTCATTGCAGTGATTGCTTTTCATGCAAGGTACAGTAATTTTTTTATTTATTGTATTATTTCTCAAATAGCCCAAAAAAATCGTTCTCACCACAACGATGATTTGATGTAAAGAGACTCCAAGTATGACCGTCACTTTATCACTCTGGTTCAACACAGGTCGCAGCTCTGGGTCATAGTCACTCTGGAACAACTTTCTTCGTAACCTGGCTTCGACGCTGTTTGATTGGGTCCAGTTTCTATGGATTTCTATGTTTGAATTTTCAAGTGGGTTAATAGATGGCTCGCAACCAATCTCTAAAGACGCAGGTGCAATGATGTAATGAACAATTGCTGGGGAACGAACCAAATGAGCTAATGAGGGATCTTTTGTTTTCTTCCACCAACACTTAATGGCAATGACATAAACTGAAAACTACCTATAGAGTGTTTTCACGTGACGTCACGGCGGCCATGTTGTTGGCCCTAAACAAAGTAACGGCGGCCATGTTGGTGTCCCCAATTAATCCTCTGGGAATTGAGCTCTGTTATCATGCAAACGTTTTTTTTTTTTTTCGGTGGAAAACAAGGTTACTGATCGCGTGAGTCAAAACACTCTGTAGGTTGTCTGTATTTAAGTAAGTGGAGACTTTAAGAAACGACAACTGCGTCGGGAGTGAAAGTTGTTCCCCTTGTACAATTAGGACAAAGTATCATGTAAGTGTACGAGTGGATTTTTGGATTTTGAAGGAAAGATACAGAATGAACGATTCACTGTTGTGTGCCCACGTTGTCGACAAAATAAACCTTAAATTTATTTTGCCTATTTTGCGTTTTTGTTTTGCAAAGGACGACAAAGAAATGTACACAAGCTAAGTGCATGTAGCACCATTATTTAATGTATTCTTGCTTTCTGGCGTCATTGTTTCTCAGACTCCCAGTTGCAAGTAAATAGAATCGAATTGTCATTCTGTGGTTTCGGTACAGTCAAAATTAATTACTAGCTATAGCTAGGGTAACATCATTAGGGTATATATGTGACCAGTGTCGGGCTGGGTTGATGTAGCCTGCTGCCCTCGTGTATGGTTGATTTAATTTATTGCACCCCTGAATCACTTTATGAACAGATGCTACTTGTTATATCGCTATGTTTTTGTGATTTTGGAAACCCGCCATTAATATGGGAGAAGGATAACTTTGATTCCAAACCTCCGCTGCAATGCGTCATACCCACCCGTGTAAAATTTTGCCGGCTTCGAGCATTAACTCTCACTAAGTTGACAATTATGATATCAACTCGAAAAGCACAAGTCTATATAGTCCGACATATGAATATACAATAAATGTCACTTTGTCACCCCATTGGCACATATTTCAGTGTGCGTATGGGTATTTTTGAGCTTGCGCATTTGCTGAACTAAGGGCTACATTCTGAATTATAATACTTTGTTTGCCAGAAAGGTGACCTAAGTAAGAAATGTAAAATGAGGGAATCGATCTAACTCTGCTTGGAATTCACGAATTTTTTCATGACTCTCTTTCATGTGAGAACGCGTGCCGTGGAAAACACATCATACGCTTTGCTATTTCTTTAATCATTTCTCTAACTGATACCGGCAATGATTTGTATGATAGCACAACAACAAAACAAACTTAGATGTATATGCATTTCGCCGGTAAAATTATAAAATAGTAAAAGGTAAAACTGTTAAAATGTTTGACTAAACGTTTTCGATCTTGCGATTATCTTCAGAGTGATTAAATTGCATAAACCGACTGTTTTATATTTGTGGTTACGTAATACCAGTTCCCATGGGGTATAGGGTAAGGTGGAATGACTGGACTTGTTTATTTAGGACTGGTTTGAAGCGTGCGATGTAAAATGCCTCTTTTATTTTTCTCTTTGTCCATGAGTGAGCCGAAGTCAAAATGTCTCATGTAAATTTGTGTTCGGGGTGTTTCTTTAGGTGTTTGGCAGGTTCCAATTGTTTGTTTATATATCGGAATGTTCGTTGATACGTACTTCCAGATTGCGTGCCGTTTCACCAATGTAAGCTTGATTACAAGTACACGTGCCTATGTATATTACGTGTGATGGATGAATGTTTTCGTCTTTGAGTTTGAAGAGAATACCAAGTACACTGGAAATCGCCCATCCCACATAAATGGAAACGCAACACTATCCTAGGTGCACTCCACAGGGCAAAACGAATAGCCACCAATTGACAAGAAGAAGTACAAGCTATCAAACAATCTTTCATTCGATCTGGATATCTCGCCAAATTCGTTAATGAGGTTATTAACGATTTTGAAAACCCAACGGAAGGAGATGATGAGACGATTATCCCTGTTCACTGGTTTGATGAAAGAACAAAAATCGGCATTCAACTACCATTTTGTAGGAGAAATGAATTTGAAAGTAAGAAATTCATGACAAAACAAATTCACCAAATGGACATTTAACTTCCATATTTTGTGGCAAACACGCAAGATCGAAACTCTCTTCAAACTCAAAGACAAAAACATTTATCCATCACACGTAATATACTTAGGCACGTGTACTTGTAATCAAGCTTACATTGGTGAAACGGCACGCAATCTGGAAGTACGTGTTAACGAACATTCCGATATAAACAAACAATCGGAACCAGCCAAACACCTAAAGAAACACCCCGAACACAAATTCACTCATGGACAAAGAGAAAAATAAAAGAGGCATTTTACATCGCACGCTTCAAACCAGTCCTAAATAAACAAGTCCAGTCATTCCACCTTACCCTATACCCCATGGGAACTTGTATTACGTAACCACAAATATAAAACAGTCGGTTTAGGCAATTTAATCACTCTGAAGATGATCGCAAGATCGAAAACGTTTAGTCAAACATTTTAACAGTTTTACCTTTTACTATTTAAAAGAAACTTAATCGTAGTTAAACTTAACTGCGATAACATACAAAGTTTATTTTAAAAGCTTTCAAAATAAAATAAAAAAAGCTCTATGTTTCGTGACCTTTTAGAGGCCCACCTTCAACCGACAGACTTTTCCACTGTTTGTCTTTGTTATGGAAATGTGAACTGCTTATCATAGCAGCTTTGGCGGTATATTGTTGCACGGCACACAATGCCTGTAGGGTGAAGGTGTGCCTTTAATCGGCACAGGATAAACTTTTTTGGACAAAAGAAAAAGACGTCAATTTCTTTGGCATTTACACCATGATCGTGCTATGGCGAGCAAAAAGAGTAATGCAGTAGAAAATAGGATCTCAAGAAGTAAACTTGTAAGGAACTTAATCTTGATCTTCTTTCACTCAGTTATTACGAAGTACAGAGAAGTATGAAGGATTGGTCATTGATTAATTAAAAACTGCAAATCAACCGTCATACCTTTGCAGTTTGGCACTGAACTGCATCACCGCTCGGTGATCGACATCCAAATGTCATAATTATTTTGGTTAGGAGGCTAACGAGTCAGTACTGAATCTATGATTTTGCTACAATAACAACGGACAAACTATACATGTGGGAGGAGTTGGTGCGATATAACTTATTTCGCAGAATTGCAAAAAGTGGGAATGACAAAGACATGATAGCAGTTAGAGTTAATGTTTTTTAATTTTAAAATACACCCTTGTCCTTGAGTATATAACACTCTGCCAGTTACAGTCAGTGTCATCTGCGTTGCCAAATGGGGGAGCGGTATCAATACACTCTTGGTTCTCTAAGAACCTATTTAATAACTTAGGATTGAGATAAATCAAAATTTTGAGAACAACCAATTACAAGATCACTTTAACACTCGGTAGAGGCGCATTGGGCCGCAGTCAGTTTACAAGAAAGTGCTTATTTTACTCTTTTGTTTTGTGGTATAGTACAGCATTGATTTACATTCGTCGATCTTTAAAACTGCTTAACAATACTGTCAGGCTCATATAAAAAAAAAACATAGCTAGAATTGAAATTCGTTCGTTACGGTATCCAAGCATGCCAGCTGGAAAAACGATATCGATAAACAATTGGACGTCAATGCTTGCTGTCCTTGTGAGACTCCTATGCCACCGATCCATTCGTCGAGCGCAAAGCGAAAGTAAAAACAGGCGCTAGGATTATTGCTTTTAGGTTAGGTTTTTGCGTAAAACTGATGTACATCAAGGGTTGTTATGATGACAAGTATTTAAAAAAAAACAATCTTGTTCTCAGTGTGAACTGCTGTTCTAGTTGTTTTCATTTAACACTTTACGTGTTCGACGATGCTAGTCATCATCTCCTCCATTGAACCGTCTTATAGGAAAATGGAGTGACTCAGTTTCTTGAGCCCAGAAACAAAACTGATCCGGCGTTGTTTCGATCACGAGGGTAATAACTGACCATGTTCTACTGTTTATTTCGAGTGCAGAAAACACATGAATTATTTCTCGCAAACTACATCGGTATGATGCCATTTAAACTAAGCCACACGAGGGAGGCAGTGTGGCCCAGTGGTTAGGGCGCTTGCCTTGAGATCCGGAGATCTCGGGTTCAAGACCCGCTCTGACCACTCGTTGAATTTGATCCTGGTTGTCCCTAGTTCAACTTCCCAGCTGCACTTGTAAATAGCCAACTAGTTTGCCTCAGGCCAGTTGGGATTTTTAACAGTAACTGTTGTTGTTGTTCTGTTCCGTCATTTCGTTAACTGTGTTTCATTGACCTTGAAAAGCCCCAATAGGGAGTGGGCAATTATGTATGTAAGTTGTATTGTATTAAGTATTGATTGGTTTTTGTTTCCTCTTACTGTTAAAATCGTAAAATGTAACTTACGAAAAAATCCGTCGAGAAACAGAGACCGGATGTTACTAAAAGGACACTCACGGTAACATGAGGTCGTTTACCCTTTTCATTCACTTATAAAACGGTCAGGACGTAGGAAAGAATGTTGAGACGAATGAACGTGACTTACCCGTTTTTGAAACTTCGAATAGCACCGTTGTCAAAATAAAAAGTCTGAAAAGAACATAGTGAACAATGAACATGATGGCGGGCAACTTGATGTCAGCGTCTCAACTGTTTCTGCTATATAAAGTCGGATTACACTAAAGACTCTTTGACCATAGACGGACTTAAGTCCAGCCATACTGCCACCCTTGTCAACAACTTTGTGGTAATTTCCGATAGATCAGTAGAATTAGCATCAGCTTGAATGATTAAAATTTCCGTTCAATTGACTCACCGGATACACCGACTGAAATTTAAAACATTCCACGGCATAGGGTAAAATTAAATATAGACTGGACCAATTGACTCTTGGACTGTTGGACTATTTTTTGGACCATTCATTTGATCGAAAATAAACACTTAGGGAGGGTCAGGGGAGGATGGAAATAGAAACACGAAAATGGCCGAAACATTGACAGAAATAGCATTTCGCTGCAAATTGAACCAACATTCAGCAAATGCAAGGACGAATTTATCGATATCTGTAGTTTTAAATTATAATGGGCAGTCTCAAATCTACTTCATGGGGCACCCACGAATCACTCACCAGTTGCTTACTAGTTCCCTCGGTATGTCCATTGACCCTACTCCGGAATAAGAATACGTTGAGAGATGATTTAAAAAGGTATATATAAGGACGCCTGTAATTGGCATACGTTTTGTGAAAATATACGAATGCGTAACTGGACCCAGTACTGAAAGTTTATTACATACACGCATAATGCATACACTAAGATTGGTCAAACTGTATACTGTATTTTAGTGGGCAATTCTGCGCGTGTCATATCAGCTTACGCTCAATTTCTATACAAATATTCTCTGATGGTTACGCTTTTAGACCTTTTTAATAAATTTAAGGGTGCGTTCCATTGACCCTATTCCGGAATTAGAATACGTGGAGAGACGATTTAAAACGGTATATATAATGTCTAGCGTTTTGAAGCAGCAAGGATAATAAAGACAATTTTAATGTGAACCTCCGTAAAAACGAAGGACTTCTGTACTCTATTCCACGTATTCCTATTCCGGAATACGGTCAATCGAACGCACCTTAAGTTTCATTTGCGGGCAATAAACTGACTGTGATCTTGGATTGAAAACTAAAGAAGACGACGAAAAGTGGACCACTTGTTTCAGATTTTGCAAACGCAATAATTTTTGGGTTCACACTAGGCTAGGCTAAGTCTGTCTTAGCCTAAGTCAAGCCAAGTCACCCTAAGTCCTCTTAAGCGTTCAGACATATCTAGAAGACAAATTCTTTCCGTACAAAGCTGTCATTATTAACGATAAAAATAACAGATAAGGTAACTAATATCATAAATGTGGTGAGGTAGTCACGATCCATTTTAGCAAAGAAGTTGGGATCAAAATGAGACCGAGAAGCCGTAAAATCGCTGTAATTGCGACTGTTGTCTGTTTATTAAATTTACAAAGGTTGATCAGCCAAATAACCTTACGAAATCTTATGTTATAAAATAGTAAAAGGTAAAAACTGTTAAAATGTTTGACTAAACGTTTTCGATCTTGCGATCATCTTCAGAATTATTAAATTGCATAAACCAAACCAACTGTTTTATATTTGTGGTACGTAATACCAGTTCCCATGGGGTATAGGGTAAGGTGGAATCAGAGTTAATAGAGGGTGGAATGACTGGACTTGTTTATTTAGGACTGGTTTGAAGCGTGCGATGTAAAATTCCTCTTTTATTTTTCTCTTTGTCCATGAGTGAGCCGAAGTCAAAATGTCCCATGTGAATTTGTGTTCGGGGTGTTTCTTTAGGTGTTTGGCCAGTTCCGATTGTTTGTTTATATCGGAATGTTCGTTGACACGTACTTCCAGATTGCGTGCCGTTTCACCAATGTAAGCTTGATTACAAGTACACATAGGCACGTGAAAGAATGATGGCAGATTTTGTTCAAGAGAGTGAAAGCCTGCTTTTTCTGACCGTCCTACTTTTGAGCGTTCACCGAAGACGAGGTAATTTTCGGTACATAAGAAGAAGAGCGTGGGCCTGGCCAAGACCGCAGAACTGGTTTGATGTAATGCTAGCAGCACCTCGGCTGAATGCTCTTTGGAAACCAAACTTTCGAATGGAACGTGAAACGTTTGACTACAATTGTAGCTTTGCCGAATTCTATCTGATAAAACCCACGATGTTGAAATTTTTTTTGCTATCAGGTTTCTTAAGTCAGCCTTAAGTCATGTTTGAAACAGACTTAAGAACTGCTTAGGCCGTCTGAGTTTGCCGACATTAAGACAGAAATCACGCTTCTGTGACTTAGCGGTTCACACCTGTCATTTTCACTAAGTCGACTTAAGAAATTACTGAGTCAGACTTAGTGGTCTAATGTGAACCCAACAAAGAAGCAACTGAAGGTCATACTTCATGTTGAAAGCTGTCGGAAACTGTACTTGTTGATCTTTTTAGCGACCTCCTTTTTTTAATAGATTTAGGCTGATTACGTAAACCCGATTTAGTGAGAGTCGGAATTAGGTTTCATTTCCGTTGCTTAGTATGTAAAACCACGCAAGCTTAGTATAGCCAATGTGAATTATCGGCGGTTTTGTGGTCTTGGGCTTCGCAGCCAAGATTAGTCGTTTGTCTAAGCTCTAATGATTTAGTATACACTGAGTATAGGACTTCTATAGTTTCATATGGATTTTAAGGGAATTGTGATTGTGAGAGATCTTCCATCGCTTTGGATGTTAATTTTGTGATACTGTGACAAGTGTGAGATTCTTTCTCGTGTTTCCCACAAAATCTTTGGGCCGTCTGTTTTGGCCGGCGATTATTAGTGGCAGACATCCAGAAAAACATGGGATTTCGGTGCGTGTACGACAGTGCGGAGTTTGAAATTTATAAGAATGTATGGCCCATGCATCGCCTGAAATGCTGTTGGCTTCAAAGAGTTACACATTCATTAATAACGACTTAAAAAAGACCTTCAAGAATTCCATGTGACTGATGATCTGTATCACTACGGATGACAAAATAGTCACAAGGAGGTCAAATAAGCAGTGGGTCATTCGTGAAGCATACGTGCCTTCTCCTTTGCGTTACCTGTCTGTTATCCTTGTTCAAGGTTTTCGTTTATCAGGAGCATTAGAGAATTGAAGAGAATTGAACAAAAGTACCGATCATATACACAGCTGAATTTTGATATTGACTTTTAAAAAATGTCATTCACAAGTGAATTTCATTACGGAAATTTTATCCCATCATTAGGACAACAAAACGATTCTGCGTAGAATTTACTGCAAAATTTGAATGCATCGGTTCTTGAAACGTCTATCAACCGGAAGAGGGAACGAATGTAGAAAACTGAATCGATCCTGTTCATAAAAGTTAAATCACTCTTTTAAATTTTACTAGGTTCTAAGTGAAATGAGGATGAATAAGAGCGGCCTGATAATAAAAGGAAAACACATAGTCAGAAAAGCGTTTGTTCTTGTGTTTTTTTATTTGTTGTTGTTTTTTTTTTTATGAAATGGTATATATATGAAATGAATCATATATGAACTGCGGATATGAAATCAAGTGAAGATATGATCTTCGCAGTTACGAACGCAATTTATACAATTGCGTAGTGAAGCCTGAAAATTTCAGGACTTCAACGGGGTTTGAACCCGTGACCTCGCAATTCCGGTGCGACGCTCTAACCAACTGAGCTATGAAGCCACTGACGTTGGGAGCTGGTCATATACTCTTTCATCATTGATTCATTCCTCACGGGACCATTAGAACCCACAAATGACCAGCTCCCAACGTCAGTGGTTTCATAGCTCAGTTGGTTAGAGCGTCGCACCGGTGTTGCGAGGTCACGAGTTCAAACCCCGTTGAAATCATGAAATTTTTAGGCTTCACTACGCAATTGTATAATTTGCGTTCATAACTGTGAAGATCATAGCTTCACTTGTTTTTTTTTTTTTATTTTCCAATTCCTGGACTCAAAACGTCAAACGAGTTTCAAGAGAGAGAGCATGTGATTAATTCATCAATGAGTAGTCTCCACGTTGGGATGGCCTCCAGATGATGGAGGAAATGAATAGATTTCTCATTTGATCATTTTGTACACGTGAATTTACATGCAAATGTACATAGTGCATTTCTCTTATGCAACATTACCAACCTTGATATTAAATGAGACGCTAAGCTCAGTGGTAAAGCATTCGAAATAGTAATAGGATGGTCAAAGGCTCGAATCCTTTTGCCAGTAGCAGTGAGCCGGGATCTTTCCCAAATAGACTCGTTTCATAACAGATAGAAAGCCCATCATTTCATACATTTACCGGTTTCAAAACTTACCATTTCGTGCAAAATCATTGCAAATACGCCAACATTGTCCATTTCACAATTAAGAGCTTTTTTTGCATACGCGAATATAACACCGGCCAGAGCAAATTAAGGAAACCACCTGTTCTAGTTTGTTAAACCAGTTAACTCCTGTTTCAAGGGCCTTTGTCACGTTATTTTAGGGTGTTTAGGACAAATCTTTCGTTAATCACGAGTTTGAAAGTTGAAAATGGTAAAGTGGAAGTCCTTTAGTGATAAAATTATCGTTACATCACAAACAAGATGATTCCGAGCAAAAGCGATCTTTATCCTTTGCCGTAAACTTAAAAACCGCCAGGCCGACTTTTTTCAAGATTACCCAAGTGCATTACTTTTCAATCTTTTCCATTTGTGTCCATCCATGCTTCTCTTTCCTTTTGTTGTATTTCTTTAATGTTGTTCAACAGTTTTATGTGGTTATTTTGATGTTTCATTAAACTTTTTGGATATTTTGGGTGTCAATGAAATTACATCAATTGGCGCGACATAGCACCTTAGCTTTAACGAAGTTAATGCCAGGATGAGTGATGTTCTGGGACCGAATATCTCATGCTGTTACAGCTTAAGGAATCAGGCTGGTGTTGTGGTCTTTAACAGTGACTCCCACCTCTCTGTTTATGGGAATGTTGTGAGGGCTTTCCTCCGGGTACTCAGGTTTTGGCCTCCCTCACATAACGCGCACTTCAATCCTTATTTTTTCCTAGGTTGAATACGCACTCAGGTGAATTGAAAAAAAACTTTCCTGGAGCCTAGATTAAGCCTAAGAGAGATTAGGGTCTGGTTAGGATTAGGTTTGATTATTATACATGGATATTAGTCCATCTGTATTGTACAAGTACAAGGAAGGATTACGTTTTTGCAAACGTTGGTCGTGCAGCACTTATATTTAAGCAGTTAACTGATTAGAGTGTAATGTAAAGTGTTAGGACAGAGGAAACCTCTGACCAGGGTGGGAATTGAACCCGCGACTTTCGGGTTAGATCACCTCTGCTCTACCGAGTGAGCTACAAGGTCAGACGGGGGCAGAGTGGGAACTGAAGATGTTAAAGTCAAGGCAATGAACATGTACATCTGTCTTGCACCCTT
>NC_090888.1:60841858-60849358 GCF_036669925.1 Montipora capricornis
CGTAATATCGTCCGGTTAAAGTTTACAAAATTGCTCGAAGCTCGAAATGCAAGTGTTTTCGTTTGCATGGGACGCTGTTTTGATAAAATAAGAAATATTACAAGAGTTGCTAGTGTATTTTCGACAGAAAGTGTGAATTATCGTGAATCTAATTATCGTAAACATCACAGTAAGTTTCCGTACGTGTACTCAGTGTTTGGTTTAGTAAGTTTGGCTGCGGCTAACTTGAACGATAAAGAAGGAGGTAATTCACCGTCATCACTTACCAGTCAGAGTCATTCTCCCTCTCCCTCTAACCACGTAAAACGAAGTGCAAATGGGCGCTTCACGAAACCCGGAGCAAAAGGAACTCCAAAAAATCTGGAGCACGCGAGACGCGGATATCAAAACTACATTGCGAAAAGGAAACTGGAGTTTGGAAACTGTATTGACGAAAACGAACCCCCGTCTAAACGAGAAACAAGGAGTACTCGGGTATGGGCGCTTTGGGATTTTATATTCACTACACAGAGGTGCAATTACCGGAACCATGAATTTTTTTGTGCTATATAACAGGCTGCCACCGAAAGAGAAGAAGCTATTCCCCGTGGAAGTCGATTCATTGACCTCGATGTGTTTCGGGAAAGTCTCCAAAGCTGCACTCACTGCCAATCAGGTAAAAACACGTTCCAAAACCTTGGGGGATATTCTAAAGTTAACAAAAATCTGTTGTCGGTGTTGAATCCTTGACGGAATTTTAATTTTCGGCTGATATTTCGAGGAAAGTGAATTATTTGGCCGCCAAAAATGTCCTTTCGGCTGGGAAAATCCCTCTCGTCCACTTTTTGTCCAAGTATTTACCGTTCACTTTCATTTGAACGATAGCGTTCAGTCTTACACCATGTCATCTCCATTTGTGGGTGGCTCGAAAAAATAACTTTGGAAGACATTGTGAAGGCTGGCCTCAGATATTTCCGAAACCACTGTTCTCACCATAACTTTAACAGGAGCGGCAATTACCCGTTACTGGTTTCAGAAATTTCCGAAACAGTTTGTCTTGGCTATTGCTAAAAACGAGGGCAGTTAACCACTGCCGGTTTCAGGAATTTTTGAAACCCCTGCAGCTGACCACACGTGAAGGTGAGGGAAATTAGCGATTATTGGTTTCGAAATTTTTTGAAACCAGCTTCAATGATAGATGGTTTCAGAAATTTCCGATACCACTTCCAAAACGAGTTAATTGTCCTAACAATGTCCAAAGACACTGGAGCCACTAACCTTTGCACTAAGATTAATGTGACGGTAAATGTGCTACTGGTTTGAAAAATTTCCGGAACCATTAATCGCGACACAACTTGTTTTAGAAATTTGCGGAATCCCTCTTATTCTCTATGGTATAGGATTAAGACAACGGCATAACTTCTCCAGTATCACAAATAATTTATTTACAACGTTGCATTGAATTTATATCCGTTCAAAGAAGAAAACAATTAAATCATGAATTTCGAAATTTAATATTCGTTAACGGTGTTCGCCTATTCACTGTTATCTTCCTCAAGCACATCCTGCTCCAAGCTTTGTCTTATACTCATTAAAGTTTCCTCGTCTGAATCCACGACAACTCATTTCTTCCGGCGTTTGAGACTTGCCTTGGCTGCTGATGCTAAAAATAATAAAACCAAGAAACATCTTAGGAAAAAGCTGTTAATTGAAATTTGTAACGTCATCTTTGACACGTATTCGTTGCCTGACATCAGCACATATTCTTGCCCATAAAAGCTAGATAAACTGACAAAGAAATATCTTATTGCTCAGTAACTACCTCAGAACGTGGACGATCTTCGCAACAAACATAATCTCAAGTGTCACGTTCGAAACGCGTGTGATTTAATTTATTTACTTAGAGAGAGTTAGAGGACTGATATATTTATATCGGTGAGTTCGATAACTCTCTAAGATTAATTATTTTTGATTCCTGATTTATATCCTACTTTACTAGTTCAGTGATGGCCGTTAAATGTATCTTTCCTGAGGCTGAGTGACCATTCTTGGCCTACATTTGTTTAGTGAATACATCTTAGAAGATTAGAATGATAACCCTGGCTAGTCTAACATACATAAATCCAGTAAAAAGCAATTGCAGCTCTGAGCTGTTGCAATAAACGTAGTAACTGAAAAATTTGAATTCCTTTCGGCAACTCCGCATTAAGTTCCTCACACTTGCATGTGTGTTTTGCACGGGGTGTTTTCTCTTTTTACACTATAACTAGAATTTACTCCGATACATCTAGAATTCTCTTTGCACTGAAAACAATTTCTTTTCTCTCGTGAGCTGGTATACACACTTATAGGCACAATCTCCCAATACTTCAAATATGTCGACAATTGAAAATTGAACCAGACAGTCACTATCTTAGTGTGTCACGCAAGGTGAAAACTCGGAAATTTAAAATGCTCTAACACGAAAGACGCTACGGCACTGGAAACTTGTAAAAAGGCTTAATTCTAGATTTATATTGTGAAAATAGTCCAAATAAAAAATTATGAAACCGCGATTTTGATTATAGAATTTATGTCAAGGTGAAAACCACTACATTGTTACTTAGAATATTAAGAGGTTTTCATTTGTTTAAAACGGCTTACTGTAACTTGCAAAACGAGAGGAAACGAAACGAGATTTAAACCTGTATTTCACAAAATGAATATTTGAGCATTTCGATAGCAGTAATTCGCAAAATAGATGATAAGTGAGCTGGTTTCTTATTACGCTACGACGATAGTCACGTTCAACATACCTGGGATAGAAAACATTCTCTCTACTTTTTGATGAAACACGCCCCATCTGTTTCATCTCTTTGGTGATCATCTACCTTTGCTCTCTTCGAATTTCTGGGCTCTTCATTAACCTCCAAGCCAGGTTTCCGTTTGCCAGCGTGAGAACTTGGCTCGTTAGTACGATCTTGCGATCCCCCTTGAGAAACCAACGTCTGAAACCACTGGAGAAAGCGAAAGTGATGGCCTTTCATCCACTGTTTGGTTGCTTTCTTGAATCCGTTTAAATCTGTCAGCAAACTGACGACTGGAAACAGTGTAATCCATAAATTGTTTCGAGAAATCGTTTGCAAGGATGTCGAATTTGCCTAAATCTACAATTGTAGCCTTACACCGGCAGATAGGTTGGAGAACATGACCTGTAGAATGAAAAGACCTGAATAAGCCAATGATGTCACTTCTCTTTTCGTTCTTTGTACAGTATTCAGAAAACTAAGTAAGCAATGTACCTTAATAGAAGAGGTATCCGAACTTTCAGCAACAGCGATAACATTTGCCATCTCCTTGCCGCCAGTTAATGCCCCTTTCCGTTTTTGTATAAATATCGTTAAGTCTAAACCACCATTTTCCTGTCTCGGGTCTGTCGCTCTTACCATTTTTACCTTTGCTCATAATTTGGCTCGTTGCAAAAAATATCTTAACTACAATTTGGAAAAAAAAAAACAAGATCCTTGATTAACACCTCGGCTAAGAACAGTCTGTAACGATACGCGAATGACACCCCAATTTATATTGCTCCTGTTGAGAATCCGTGGTTTTGTAAAAACACGCAAGAACCAAGATAGCGTGCGGAAAATTCCTTGCTCCAAGAAGGAAAAATATAATGCAACTGATTCCTGTGTCTTACCTCTCGACATTAAGCGTTTGTCATGCTTTTGAAAACCAAACATGAATCGCCGGGCTACGAAAAACCTTCAACAAAGTTTAGTATTTCACACTTCTCAAGTTTTTCTTTTTCGTGCCAGAAGGACAGAAGAAATTCCCACCCGTGAGTATCAACGTCTTGACCGATGGATGTCACCAGTGTCACGTGTGAGATTGAATGGGTCATTCACCTTGCGGTGGAGGGCTTTGCGAATCAAAGATCTAACTTCTTTTTCGGCTTATCAAATTTCGTTTCATACTTCATTTGTTAGTTTTTATTTGTGCTTAAAACTCGTGCATTGCATCATTTTTTATGTTGCATGTTCATCTCCGCAAGGGTACCGTTTGGTGTCATGATAAATTCAGCTATCGGTAAATTATCGACAATGCAATATTTCCGGTTGTCACTCGCATTAGCGACATGGATGCAACGATGGAAATACGAACATACGATTTAGACTCGTTAACACACCTCACCCTCTCCAGTGAATCTTGCGAGTAGCGATTTCCTAACCTCTGACAGACGAAGATTTCTCACTTTTTATTCGCACAGGTCATTGCATGTTGATCGTAAGGTAACATTTGGTGTCACAATAAACTCAACCACATATTCTCACGATATTTCCTGTTGTTACCCTCTTTGGCGCCATGTATCGATGAAAGTACGCACTGTTAGTTTAAGTCGGGTTAGAGTCCAGCCGTACGGTACTTTTCTAAGAGCGTTAACGTTAACGCACTACATCGCCTCCAGTGAATCTCGCTAGCAGCGATTTCCTAACCTCTTACAGACCAAGATTCCTTACATTTTATTCGCACAAAAAAATTGAGGTCGTTGCATGTTCATTCCCGTAAAGTACCATTCGGTGTCACCATAAACTCAACCACATATTCTCACGATATTTCCGGTTGTCACTCTATTTGGCGACATGCATGCAACGGTGAAGTACGCACAGGGGCCAGCCGCACGGTTCCTATCTTAGAGCGTTAACGCACTACACTGTCTCAAATGAATCTTGCAAGTAGCGAACTTGAAAATCCAGGTCCTTCTTCTCCTTTCTCGTCATCCTGCGATTGCCTGGAACCGGACTCGGAAAGTGACTTTTCGCCTCCATTAAATGGCAATTAAACATCACAGCTTTCTGCTAAATTAATCAGCCCAGCATCCAGCTCACTGTTCCTTCCTGACTCTGATCAAAGTGATCCAGAGGAATATGGAGAAAAGGGTGGCTTGAAAGAAAGTGAGGAGGATGAGGATGGTATGATATGGGTTTCAGGCCATTAGAAGAACTTGATGAAGATTTCCATGAATCAATGACGCATGGAGGAGCAAGCGGAGAAAGTGCCATCGAAACTCAAGGTAAAATGATACGTACTGCAATTGCATGGTTTCATAATAGTAAAATCCTGCCGCGTAGTTTTTTGCTCTCTACGCTCCAAATCGAATAGACGTTAATTGCACAGCCCGTGGCTGCTTTGAATAACAATCACTAAAGTGGGCACTCTGTTGTTGTTTGCAGACACTACCTGCTTGCAAGACAGCCACCGTAAAGATAAATGTCTATGTCTTTGTTGGGGCTACAGTATTTCTCTATTTCGATTCTAATATATCAGAATTACAGCAAAGTTCTATTCGAGAACATCTACCTTTTCAAGGAGCCACAATAAGTGAATTTTATCACAAGAAAGTCAACATTGTGTTCAGGTTAAACAGGAGTGCCACGAAAAAGCAGAAAAAGGGTTTAATATTAAAAACATCCTCATCACGAGGTGCATTAATGCTGTGAAAATCTCAAGATAAAAATAAGAAAATAGGTGATTGTAAGAACGTTTTCCAAAGATCAAAGTTGGATGGGATAAAAGTTATGTATTGAAGATGTCACATTAGGGGTGCGACCACTTATAATGGCCGGATTTGGAAAAGATGTTCTGCGATGATAAGGGCGTTAAGCCAGAGTTGATTGACAAAAGAGGTCAAAATAAGGGTAGTCAAATACTGTGGATTACAAAAACATTTATAAGTATTCATGTTGCAAGTGCCAGCCACATACAAAATGCAAAGGATGATACTAATTGGAGAGAAGTGGACAAATTAATAAAAAGGTAACAGACGCTCGAAGAATTTGTAGAGTCAATGATAAGAAAGAATGAAAATAACATGGAAGGAAAAACTCAAAGCCTGTCGAAATTTTCAAAGCTAAAAAAAGTATAGGGAAATATTATGCGTAATGCTTTTTGTCGAGGTTCTTGGTCTATTTAATGCCATTAAAGGAGACAAAATCGCTTGTCTGAGATACCATTTACTTTTACAAAAGACTGATGATAAAAATTACGGCTACATCAAGCCTGGTCGATTTGTGTAGTGTCTATCTGACGGATTTGTTCAACCGAGGTCAAGTACATGTATGTTAACGTGCATGATATTACGAAGATCAAAGTGAAATCATGATTAATTAAACAGTTGTGTGATTTATCGTTCTTCTGAAAATAAACGTTTTTACAATTCGTGCGATCCACTCATTTCTCCGTCTTTTAAACAGACGTTACGAAAATAATTTGTCAAGACGACACATGAAAGATTTAAGCAAACATTTGTGCCTAAGTGTTCACAAATTGGATAAACAAATGCCACAAGAAAAAAAAAATTCTATCTGACAAACAACAACATAGGTCATACTTATGGGGTTAAGGTGCTACATTTAAATTATAACTGGCAGAATGAGTTCCGTGACCTTGGCCCCTGTCCAAGATGAACTGAGGACGCTTTAACGAAACCATACCAGACCCGCTCAGTAAGTTCCACAAAGTTTGGTTATCCTTAATTGTTTTCTAGAAATACTTTACTGTCGATTACTGCATGTCACCTAGCTATCAACTCAGGCACTGCATGGTAATCTCCCTTTAACTACAGAAAACCAGTACTGGCAGATAGCTATTAGCCTTTAGGCAGCAAAATGTCTTCAGTTAAAGAGTTTCCAGATGTGCTCATCAGTATAACCTGCTATCATTTTTGGACACAACACGAAGATATATAGGTGGTAAGCCCCTTGCTTTGCTGTTTCAGGTTTACACAGGAAGGTATGTACCTCCAGCACAAAGAGCAAATCCTGTCCTGACTGTAGAAAACTGAATGTCCGAAATTACATTGGGGACATTTGTCACAGTTCACCTAGATGACTGCGATAATTAAAGTGCCAGTAAGTGGAGAAGTGTTGGAAGTTGAAGAAGAAAGCATCAAGATTCATTACTGGCAAGGCTCTTTCAAAGGAAAGTGGAGGCCTCAAAATGCTCCAAGAACCTGGAGTCCTTGGATAGACGAGCTTCCTAAAACGTGTATCATCCTTTGTTCATTTTCTCTGTCAGATGACAATAAACTCTTGCCGTCTACTAGAAAATATCTACAGCAGGAGTATTCGAGATTGAAAAATCTGAATTGAGATTAATTTATCTAACGACAGCTAGTGAGGGCTCAATTTGTGGGAAACTGATCGTGAATAATATCGTTTTAGACAAAGGGACTTTTCGCCTCTATTTAGCTACGGCGCCAGACAAAACACAATAACCTAATTTAATTTTTGGGAATATTTTCATCGAGGGGCTGACTTACTGTTGGAAAATTGCATCGCAGTTCAGGGGAACGGCTTGCTTGGCCTGGTATTAATTTGGTGCGATAGCTTATTAAATTTTGTCCTCACCGCTCCATTATAATTCATTTATCACTATCAATGTAATTGACTTGGCAAGATTGAAGTGCCTCGGTTTTCTATTTAGGTGCTGATGTGTGAATGAAAGTCTCTTGTGGTGACTGCAAAAAATGTCCCACTAAAG
>NC_090888.1:60856858-60864358 GCF_036669925.1 Montipora capricornis
CCGAACATTATAGGGATTAAAACTTACTTTTTCGAAATTTTCAGCCAGAAAAAGGGCTCCCGAAAATTCTAGGTGACCTTTTTAGGGTAAAAATCCGTTAAAAATGGGCAATTATACCATTTTTCAGATGTTCGAAAATCCTAGGAGAGGCAGGCAAGCAAGAAATTTTACAACAAATGTTCCGAAAATTCTAGATCTCAAATCGTCTTCCGAACAGATATTTTACGAAGATTAACGTTGAGTGCCCCTGACAGACATGTATATTTCTCGATTTTGACGGCGTATGTTACGATTTTCATCGTTGTTGATCTGTTTTGTAATCATGATTTGTTGTGTTTTCATATTAAACGAGTTACGACTTCTAACTCTTTCCCTGCTGTTGTCGAGTGGACTCGACATAAGATTACGTGACTCCCACTGCGGATGTCGAGAAATTTGTTTCTATAGAGGCATGCATGCAATGGGATTGTTTCCCATAAACAATATCTATGTCTATCGTGGTAGATTTTACACTTGGACCAGCAAATTGTGCTCGTTGTGACAATAATTTCGTTACACGGAGGTTCATTATGTCAGGGTTATGTTTCATACATTTTACTGCAACCAGTTTGGCCGGGTCGGAGGAGTATCGTTTCAGCGTTGTATCAAAGACTTCGCTATATAGAGGTTCGTTAATCGAGGCTCCACCATACTAACCTTTCACGTTCCCTTCATATTAGCTCTTACTTACCTTCCTTAGTAGGGGCGCTTTGCAAGTCGTAATAAGCAGTTCGATATGATATTAATTCCTATATATTTTTCATTACTCTCGTTGAATAAAGTAGGAATTTTGAGACATTTTGTTTATAGCACGTTTTTTTTTTTGTTTAAATGGAACGATTTTCAAAGTGCCGAAGACGTTGGGCGGAGTCGCGAATTGTCGGCGCGTATTTACGTTAGGGAAAAAACAATGGCATACATAGCACCAAGAAAGGAACCCGTAAAATTGTGAAAACGATAATTCAAAAGGTTAGATTAATAATCTCCCGATAAATAAAAAAAGTTATTTTGTATTACCCAAAAAGTATATTTACACTTTGTTCGATGGTATTGACAACGGTGTCTGGCGCGTTCAGTTTCATGTCAGAGCGCAAATACTGATTTTTCTAGAGTTTTGTTTTTATACGTAATAGGTGGATTGCGATACAAAACTTACAACGATTTCAAGACGCCAATACCACATAATATCGGCGGCTAGTTGAGAGAAAATATATTCTCGTATTGGGCTCCGTTGCTTCACGACTCCGCCCCATACGAGAATGTGTTTTCTCCCCACTAGCCGCCAATATTATGCGGCATTGTCGTTTAAAATCACAATTAGCTTATAATTAACTATAGATTAATCGTAGATTGGTCGGTATTTGCTTGCATATAGACGTATAAACTGCAATTTCATTGGTTATGGAAGTTTTTAGGTGAATAATTTGGAATATATAAAGAGTTGCAGGTGACTCTCTGTACAGTTCTTCTTCAGAGACCTCTCGAAGCATGAAGCGTACTTTTGCAATCACAGTCGCTGCAGTCGTATTTATTCTAGACGGCACACAAGCTCAAGGTACATGCTATATGTTATGTAAGATTTAACACCGCTTGCTCATTTAATTCTTATCAATATCAACGCAATTGCACCCAACTTCTGGTTTCTGCTCCCCTCATACACGCAGCATCACAGTTTTTTAGTTTGGCACTGTTGTTATTCTAATATCGTCTGGCGATAAGTGATCGTGTTCGGTCTTATCTGGGGAACTTTCTTGTTTATTATTTCCTTATTAAGGTGATTAAGGTGAAGGTATAAGTTATTGTTACATCACAATTATAGTAAAGCTGCTTTATCAGTGATACTTGGCCGGTTATCAATAGTTACGGCATCATTGATTTGCAGGGGAAATATTTTCAAACCTTTCCAGGCTGTCATATTAGTCTTGAAATTGTCTTTAATTTTTCGGGCATTGCTGCAAAGTGTTTGAAGCTTGCTTCACGCCTTTACTTTGATGTACACATGCGCAGACCGAAAACTACTGCTTTCGACTAAGCCATTTATATGTTTCATCTCTGAAATTGGCCGCAATTCCCGTCCAGTTGTCCTTCTCCAATTCAATAGGGACCTTTAGATTCTAGGACGAGGACGAGAACGAGTACGAGATTTGACTGCCCGGTTTTAGCGAAAATTCTGAGAAGATTCATAACCAGGACGGTTAATCTTACTCTTTGTTAGCAGTGAATAGGTTCCTCAGTTATTTTTATTGCGGGTAACTTAACCCTTTTTGCTAATCGAAAAATGCTAAACTGCTACCGTTTTGTTGAATTGTTTTGATACGACGACATTCTTGCAAAACCTCGTACTAAAATGACGACGGTATCACTTTTTTCCCGCCAAATTGACGCTGGTTAGCGCGCGCTCACTGTTGTTCATTGAGAAAATCTCGTACTCGTAGTCGTTCTCGTCCTAGAATCTAAACCTCTCTAATATCTTAACAGGGGTGCTTTATTGAATCTGGTACAATATAAAAGCGTTTGACCCAAAATGTGTTCATTCTGGGGAGGATAAGAAACAAAGAAAAGGGAACAGTATTATGACGAAAGAATATCTCAACAAGTAGGCATTAAAAGTTTGTTTGGACAGTAGCCTCGAACGTCTCTTTATCTAATTTGCGGGAGTAAAAATTCGAACACAAGCGTTTTTCTTTATTAGAATGTGGAATCAGTAAAGATGATTTAGGAAAGCGAGTTGTGAATGGCACAGATGCCACCGCTCATTCCTGGCCTTGGATGGTTTCGCTAAGGTACAATGGACGCCACATATGCGGAGGATCTTTGATAAAAGTGAATTTGGTCGTCACAGCTGCCCATTGCGTTGAAAGAGACCGCCCGATTGGTAGTTACACGGTTGTAGTGGGTACGTATTAGTATAGTTTTCATTAGAGGTACCTTAAATAAGATAATAAGTCCGGTCTGAAAAAAAAAAAAATAATTATTGAAAAGAAAAAAAAAATTATAAAGAGGGTAAAGAGCGCACAAATGTAACTAGGACACATACTTCCCTAAATAAATAGTTGTGTTTAAGTCGTGTCCTATTGGGATCAATCATTTTAGGTTGGATTTTTCGTATTCTATTGGGAAAAAAACCGTTTTCGGTTGGTTTGGTTGATCAACGTTTTCAACCGCCATCAAACTAGGTTGAAACGGTTGGCAAAGTATAGGAAGCGACCGCTGTCTATCACGCGCGGGCTCTTTTTAAGTTCGGCGGCGCGAGCTCCAGTCATGGTTTCTTCAACCTGATCTCTTTTCTAAATTAACGATCATCGTTTATTCCTAATATTCGCTGAATTTTCTATCATCATCGTTAATTTAGAAGACTGAAAGTTTGCTAAAGATTATGGGAAATAGTCAAATTTGTTTTAAAAGACGATAATTCAATAGTCCATTTCCGAGTTGCTGCATGCCTCAGTTTCAAAGCGAGTCCTGGTGCCGAACCATTCAAATGGAAATGAATTGCGTATTCTTATGCAAATCAAACGCATTTCCCTTACAAGATTCACTTCGAAACCGAGGCAAACAGCAACTCAGAAATGGCCTATTGGATGGATACTGAGCTTGAGCCTGCCAGTGGGAATGTTTGTTGATTGACCCGTCACCTAACCACTTCACCACAAAAGCGCTAGATACGCAGAGTCAATATTTTAATCAATACTTGTTAATGCTGTATTATCATTCGGCAACAAACAATATCAAGCACTTCAAAAGGTCGGTTACCAAACTTCACGACAAAGGTATTACTTTTTATTCAAGCTTTTAATTGGCCTAATTACTCTTCAGCATTGATATTCTACGGAAAGAAGCGGTTCGGCGGTTCCTATAGAGTAGAAACTCCGGCTTTAAATCCAGTCCAAGGATATGACTTTTATTTTCCTTCAGTTTTTCTCTGCTACCACAAGTCCTGGGACACAGTGTCCTAAATTAACGATAATAGCAAATTCAAAGCCAAGTGGGAGTTGACGACAATCGTTAATTTAGAGAAGAGATTATGTCGGTTGTTTTCTGTCAACATGTCAACGCGGAAAAGTGTGGTAATGAGTATTCCCAGGAGTTGAGCGATTCAACCAAAAATAGTTGGAAAAGTGTTCTAGTGGGAACCTTAAACGCTTCGACCTAAACCGTTTTGCCCACTTGTGGCCCTACCCTCCCCCCTCTCTCTGTTTTTTCATCGCGCGAGGACGGTACGGCTATTCGTAGGCTAAAACCGGTCGCGGTTGAAACGGTTCATCCCAATAAAATACGATCTTTGTCATCGATACTAAATGTGGCCGGCAGAACATCCTCACTGTGGGTTTGCTGAGGTAAGAAAAAGACTGAAAAATACACAGTTATGAAAATGTTCACCATTTTTATGTAGGCTGTTTTAAATTTCTTCTAGGGTCTCACGATCGCACAGGCACGACTCAGGTTGAAAGGAGCTATAGGTTAACGGATATTATCATTCACGAAGGATACCATCCCAGTCATTTACGAAATGATATCGCACTTCTTCAATTAGAGGCGTCGATTGATTCCAGGGCAGAGGTCAACGTAGTATGCTTACCGAATGCAGGAAACAGGGTTGAACCAGGAAAAATGTGTTACATAACAGGTACACCTACTCTTTTGTAAGAATTTTTTCACCTCCATAATAAGTTCCATGATATTTCATCATGCAACTGTATCCGTAATCTTAGATTCCTGTGTTTAAATTTCCTAAACTTTCATAAACATCGGTAGACTAATGAAATCGAGCGACTACGCTAAAAATACTAATGACTGCAATGAGCAAGGTTATACGATTGTTTTGTTTTGGACTATTGCATCTGAATTTGCCGGATAGGCATGGTAGCCTTATTTCTGTGTTTAAAGCTTCCTGAAAGTCTCATTAAATTTTAAGGTTTGCGCGCTCTGAGTTTTATCGGCAGGGTGGGTTAGAACGGTTGGAAGTGGAAACTTTGCCAATATTCTACAAGAAGCTCTTTTACCGGTGGCCCTTATTAACGCCTGTTCCAGAATAAATGGAAGGCTACTTTCAGTCGACAGAAGGACTTTATAAGTTCAATGACATTCCATCGTGCAATTGTATCCGCAATCTTAGGGCGCGTTCGATTGACCCTATTCCGGAATAAGAATACGTGGAGTGATGATGAAAACGGTATGTTTAGCGCGTTTCGAAGCAATAAGGATAATAAAAATATGTTTAAAATAGCATTTTAGCAGATTTTTGACAATTTTAATGTTAATCTCAGTAAAAACGAAGGATTTCTAACTTATATTCCATTTATTCCTATTCCGGAATACGCACCCTTAGATTCCCTTATAATTTTTCTAAACTTTCATAAACTTCGTTAAACTAATAAAATCAAGTGACTAAGCTAAAAACGTTAATGAACACTAGCTTATACTTTGAAAGGTCTTAAGAATGTTCCGTTTAATTTGATATATGGCATCTCTATTTGATGGATCGGCATAGTAACCTTATTTCTTTATTTGAGCTTTCTGAAAGTCTTAAAGGTTTGCGCGCTCTGCGTTTTATCGGCAGGATGGGGAAGAACGGTTGGCGGTGGAAACGCTGCCAATATTCTACAAGAAGCTCTTTTACCGGTGGCAGGTATTAACGCTTGTTCCAGATTATATGGTTCATCTGTCGATGACAGGACTATGCTATGCGCTGGAGGTGAAGGAATCGCAGGAGGTTGTCAGGCAAGTAAAGCTGTTAAACTCCGTGATCATTTACGGATATGCGCTGCAGTTTTTGTATTTGTAATCCAATTTGTTCCTTTTTTGGATGTTCATATTTCAACTTAGGGAGACAGTGGGGGTTCGTTTGTCTGTGAGGAAAACGGAAGATTTGTTCTGCGAGGAGTTGTAAGCTGGGGGCACCGAGACTGCAGGACAGATCACTTTACCGTGTTTGCCCGTGTCAGCAGCTTCATAAACTGGATCAATGATCAGACTGGTAAGACTGATAAGACATCAGGTAGCATATTAGACCAGTGTTTTTATTCTTTTACTTGGTAAAATAATTGCTTAAAAGAAAAGGAGCCGGTATTTGCATTAGACGAACAGTTTAATTCCGAAAGCTCGGAAGACCGACACAGCTACGTTGTAACTCCCTTAAATTTTTCCATTTCACGAAAGTAAAGGAAAGGAAAGGAACTTTATTTAAAGTGTGTAGTAGATTTAGCGCTGGAGCACTAATTGGGGACACTGTAAAGTGATATTAACAACTAACACAACAAGTCAAATGTTGCTTTTTGAGGAGAGGGGAAACCGGAGTACCCGGAGAAAACCTCTCGGTGCAGAGTAGAGAACCAACAAACTCAACCCACATATGACGCCAAGTCGAGGAATCGAACCTGGGCCACATGGGTGGGAGGCAAGTGCTCTGACCACCGTGCTCGATGTTAAAATTCCCAAAAGAAAATCCTAGGTGATTAAAGGCCTTCCGAACAGACAATTCAACGAAACATTCCATTGGGTGCCCCTGGGAAGAGGAAAGGGGGTTTGAAAAGCTAGTGGCGGGGAGGAGGGGAGTCGCAATTCTCTCCTTGCTAATAAAAATTTGCACCAGGAGCTCACCGCTTGGTGCGAACAAATGGTACCCCACTTGGAGTGCTCCTCTTCTCAGACAGGGGCCGGTTATTTTTATTTAGATTCAACTCCAACAATCAAATAATGTCAAAGCTCAAAGCATGGGGCAGGCCGTAAGTGCAAGTAAATGCAGGATATTTCATCACGACTGGCTTTGCTTTTGGCTGTGGTCGGATGAATATGATTTCCGTGTATTTCAGTTGAATTTATGCACTTTGCTTTTGTCTGTGATTGGATGAAAGTGACCGTTATGTGTTTTAGTTTAATGTATGCACTTTGCTTTTGGCTCTAGTAGACCAATTTGGCTAACGCAATGTTGTACCCAATTCAAATCTCTCGGGGTTAAGGATCTTTGTGTGCTGCATTTGCATGATAATGTAGAATTCATATGGAAATATTTGGAACAAAACGTTTTATTCTCAAAGGATATGAATTTGGTACAACATTGAGTTAGCCGAATTGGTCTATCGGATGAAAATGAAAATGTTTTCCCTGTATTTTAATTTATTTATAATTTATGCGCTTGTTACATAAACGGAGACAGTATGTGTTGCTTGACAAAATGACAATATTTCAAAGGAAAGCTGTTGCAAACATGAACAGTTTGACATAACGATTACTTTAAGGAGAGACACCTACATATATAATTCAGTTGACCACTTTGAGGCACAATGAAACACAATCAGCGAAACGATAGAAAAGAACAACAGCAACAACTGTTAAGAATCCCGACTGGCCGGAGGCAAACCAGTTCAGTGGCTATTTACAAGTGTTTGCCGCGCGAAGTCGAACCAAGGACTAGCAGGATGAAATTCAACGGAGCTCCTACTTATACCGATAATTGCGAAT
>NC_090888.1:60871858-60876858 GCF_036669925.1 Montipora capricornis
TATTGAAATAACATTGCTAAAAGTCCCTTTTAGTATTTAGAATTAAGTACCTTTTATCACAATTCTATATCTTTTGATTGCCTTTGACAGTTTGACTTTCTACTTCGTTAGCTGCTCATTTTTCACTTAAAAAACATCGAAGTAACTTGTGTAGTCATTCTATTTTACTGCTTAGATCATCTGTGTGGCTATGATGTTCGTTATAACTTCTCGTACTTGTGTTGTTTGCCCCCTCAGAAGTGTGTAGCTAATTTGCACGATAATAGCAAAGCCAACATGGCGGCCAACGTGACTTGGGTCTATTGACACCTCGGTATCCGCTGACCAGTATCACGTGACCATATCGCGGGCTCAAGCTTAGAGCTAACCGAGGTCAGTTGTTTTTTTTGGCATGTACTAAAACCCGAAACACCGAAACGAAACCATCGGAACGAAACCACCGAAACCACCGGAACCGCCGAAACCATCGAAACACCGGAACGAAACCACCGGAACCATCGAAACACCGAAACGAAACTTGCGAAACAACCGAAACAGCTATCGAAACAGCCATAATGACCATGCAGATCGCGAGATTTTCTGAAATTCTTTCACTCGTGATGTAGTTTCACTGTAAGTAAAATTAGTCGTTTTGTTCAAAGTTGTTCCCTTCTGCACAAGCACAAAATAGACTTGGTAACTTCAGTCTCCACCATTAACTATCTCTTCGAAACGCAAGTACATTTCAATAATACGATAATTTACAAATGCGTTAACATTCTTTTATCATAACTTTGTCGTCACCTCGTATTTTTGTTTGTTGCCTTGGTCGTTGCACTGTTCCAACCTCGTTTTCACTTGCTCGCCGTGTGCGCAACATTGCTTGACATAGTTAATAAAGGAAAAATAATAAAATGAAAGAATCTTCTGGTATGCTTAGGGAATCTGCAAAGATTGTGAATAAAGAGCAACTGAATCAGGAAACTTGAAGGAAACCATTCGAGAAATTATTATAAGCGACAATCAGCCCGGAGGTCAAATTTTATACTGCAATTGAGTCAGTTTCGATGGTTTTGTTCAAGTTTTTATAGCTGTTTCGTGTGTTCCGGTGGTTTCGTTTCGATGGTTTCGTTCCGTTGTTTCGGTGGTTTCGCTGGTTTCGTTCCGGTGTTTCCATGGTTTCGGCGGTTCCGGTGGTTTCGGTGGTTTCGTTTCGGTGTTTCGGGTTTTAGTACATGCCGTTTTTTCTTTTAAGTTGACCGCTGACCAGGTACTGATTTTCGATTGGAAATAATCTTGTTATGGAGAGGTTTATTCTTTTACGAACGCGAGTTATTTAAACTTACGCATACCTCAAAGTAAGAGGAACAGTGAAATGGAAAATTAAAATGAACAACAATAAGTTAGTTCAAACTTTAATCAATGACGAGTAATTTGACAAGGATCGAAACTTCACGAAATAAGAAATGGTATCATAGACCTCTTTCATAATGGCCGCCAAATAAAATGTGGCTCATTTTGCTCCCCCCTCTCCATCAGTGCTCCGTCTTACGGGTATTTAAAGCTACTTAGCTACACGGAAAGGAAAGGAGTCGAAACAAGGATGCGAGATCCGGGAATCGAACTCAGGACCTCTTGCAACAAAGCCGCGCACTAACCGACTGTGCCGGCTCTTGTGGTCTAAATAAAGCTTGTAACACATGTTTCGTGACACTTAATATGATGGTGCCGTTTTTACCAGACTTGAGCTGCTACAAAAACACAATATTGAAACTATTGAAAGTGACTTGAAAATTGAATTAATTAAGTAGGACAATGTCAATAAGCAAGTATAAGCTGCTCTAACCCCGAAACACGGCAAAGGTTGTTTAACGAGGGAAATGTATACTTATCAACAACAGAGCGTAGAGTGTTTACGACTGCATACATTTTAAATTGTTCAATGTCGGTTGATTGCCTCTGACAGAAACTTATCGTCATTCAGAGCTTTAAAAATGAAATGGAGGGTGTGAAAACGTACCACATTGTATCCACTCTGTAGTATGACAAAGACGAATTAAGCAGCCAAAATTCCTTTGCAGACAACTTTTGAGGATCTTTTTTGTAAGCCAGTCGCTCACAAATGCTATATATCTTCCTTTAAAGGCCCACTTTCGACCGACAGGGTTTTCGACCGGTTGTTTTTGTTATGGAAATTCGCATTGCTTATCACAGCGATCTGATTGGATAAATTTCAGCTTTGGCTGGATTTTCATGTATGAAAATTGTTCTACGGCGCGCAAAGCCTGTCGGTTGAAGGTGGGCCTTTAAACACTTCCATCTCATTCAAACACGTGTTTTATAGCTGTTAGCGACTTCGGCGCCCGAAAAAAAAAAATCATGACACTTCCGGTTCAATTTTCCCCACCCCACGTAGGCAAAGGTCAAATTCCCCACTCCCAGGGCACAGAAGATAGTCTAATGTCCGGGGGGGGGGGGGGTGGGGGGTGTTGAAGATTTGATTTGATCGGCGCATTAACTGAGCTTCTCTACTAGTAGATAACATACTAAAAGACATGTTAAAGAATGTGAATAAAATGAATGTATATTTGAAGTGCGAATTATAGAAGAAAGTGAGAAGTGACTTCGCACTTATCAGAACAATTTAGGCAATTGTCTCTTTAAAGACACCTGAAAAATTCAGGTGACTCCAAACCGGAATCGAAGCCATGACCACCAAGAGCCATAATATTATGGCTCTTGATGACCACCTATTCGATACCTGTGGAATGCTTTACCAACTAGCAAGTTGGGACCAGGTCAATTTGTTGGGCTCGTCAGTGAACGACTCGATGAATGAAATGAATGAATGTTTGGAGCCATCTGAAATTTTCTGGAGTCTATCACAACTGCTTAAATTGCCCAGTTAAGTGCGAGAATCACTCCTCTTTTTCGTATATAACGCGGACTTCAATTCTCATTTTGCCTAGGTTAAATATGCACTCAGATCATAATTGGAACAAAACTTTCCTGGAGCCTAAATTAAGCCTAAAGAGAAATTAGGGTCTGATTAGGATTAGTTTTGATTATTATACATGGATATCAGTCCATCTGTATTGTACCCTTCAGTCAACCCTGTCCCGTATCTTTCTATTTTTAGAACTACTATATTTTGACGTATGTGACGTATGTGACTGAGAACATACGTGACGTAATTCACAAACGTCACATACGTATGTAACGTAATAAATGGCTGACCATAGGTCTTTTATGATTGGCTATTGTGAAAAACCCCACTTAAGTCGACCCACTGGAAGGTGCTTCTAAAATAAAATAAAAAGATACGGGAAAGGGTTGACTCAGAGGGTTAATATGGAAAATGGAGGTTCTGGGTAATGGGCTTCTGCAATGACGTATTACAAAATTAATACTTTGACTAATCTTGGGGGAGCCTGGATCCTCATATAAGCCCCAGGCTTCTAGTTCAGGCTTTCCCGTCACTATCCTTTACTAGGTTTTTCTTTTTCTTAAATTCATGTAATCTGCAAGTGACAAAACAAACAAACAAATTAATGAATTAATTAATCAATTAGAGTGGCTTTCAATTGAGTATCGAAAGTAATTGTATAATTACTTTGCTTTTGCATTACTTCAATCAGTGATTGGTTCAAAGTTCTCGCGCCACTTTTTCAACCAATCAGAAGTGAAACCAAAACCAACGGTAAGCCGCGCGTGCACATTTTCCCGCGCTTTGTGTCGGCTACGTGTAATTACTTCGAGTTTTAATTGGTTTTCTGGATTGTCTCAGTCCTCTTTGATTGGCCAAAGTAATTACTTTGGTCTTGGTTTTACGACACTCATTTGAAAAGCGCTCTAAGTAAATACCAATTTAACCTGGATCCTGAGTTTATCTGAAACATATGTTGAAGTGGGGATTTACGACGAACTGGAGGAGTGATCCTTCTCCTCCGGGAGGAGTGACAATTCCTTTAGGAATTGTCTCTTAAAGACACTTTTCTGGTGGTTTCCGAGTCGACGGGATCCTGGTGTATATGAGGGATTAAACAAATCGAAAGTGGTTCAGCGTTGTCTGTACTCTTATCGACAACGATATTCGTCATCAAAGCGTAGCCGAGGGAGTCTACAACAAATTTTGAACACTGAGATGACGAATATCGTTGTCGATAAGAGTACAGACAACAATGAACCACTTTCGATTTGTTTTACTACCACAATATTCAACGACAAAGAAAGTTTATATTTCAGAGCGTGACCAAAATCATAACTCAAAGAAAGAGCAAGCGTTGTCTATAACTTTCTAGCAATATGATTGGTTTATTTGCGAAGATGAGCGTTCCTGATTGGCTATTACATTGCGTGCAAATTGACGCAGGCCTGACGCGAGTAGCGTTGTCTAGACTCTTATCGACAACGGCAAATTAGCCAATCAGATTGCGAGATTACGAGCAATTGTGGTAAAAATAGAGATTACTTCATGGAAAATGCGCGGGTACGATTTTTATTCACGAGTTGAGCAGTATCAGAAAACGAACGAGTGAATGAAAATCGTACAAAGCATTTTTCATGCTGTGATGTGTTTATTTCATAGGTACTGAGGGTTTTTTGTGGTAGTGTTTGATAGACAATTTTATTTCGCACAAATGGAGTGGGGCAATGAAAGCAATAAAGAATGGTTTAAAATCGCCCAACCGACAATTTATTCAATAAAATTTACAACACTTACTGTATTTCAGATATTCCAAAGTAGTCCAAAGTGAAGAGTGTTTTTAGTTCGTCGCTTATCAAAGCTACCGGCACTTTGGGTTTATTTCTCTTTCCTTGCTTCTTTAGTTATTTTAGTTTGGACTAAAGAACCTCTCTGGTTTTCTCAAATACCAGGTCGACGTCGTTTGTTATGTTTGCGGAATAGCCCTTTTTCTTCAGTTGTCGTTCCAAGCCAGCCACTACACTTCGAAGGAAAGTCGGCTCGTATTCATTACCGTCTTTAGCGCGGACGGAGATGATAAATTGGTTGATGAATT
>NC_090888.1:60881858-60884358 GCF_036669925.1 Montipora capricornis
CAGGCTGTATTGTACTCCTGAAATAACAGCTAAAAACCATTTAAAATCATGATTGTGAAGAGCTGAGGAGGAAAATGTTGCTTATTTGTTCATTTGTGGTAATTAGTAGTCACTGTATTGCTAGTATTTCCCATATATGTAAATCAGAGGAAATGTCTTCCTCCTCCATTTTTAGCAAGCTCACTTTCACTTGAAGATGCAGTCAAAGCTATTACAATTAAAGAGTGTAAGTTATGTCCACACGCCTGAACATGCCCAATTGACGCCACAATGACGACTACTTTCAGCCAAATTAATAATCATGCCAAGATAAATTGTGCCACCGGGGAAGCATCGTTTATTTCAATGCGGGGGCTGGCAGAGTGTAGATCAAAGGAGAACACCTCCTTCGTAAAGTGGCTATCATCTGTGATATTTGTGAGAAAGAGTTCACCCATGGCCAGGTGACAAACCTAACGCGGCACAAGAAGACAATTCATGGCGACTATTCTTTTACTTGTGAACGGTGTGGCGATGCCTTTAAGGTGATCGAACACAGTTTTCAAGTACCAACGCTTAATTAACCATTATTTTTTACTTATTTGTTCTTGGGCGCCCAGTAGCGACGAACGTGAAACAAATCCTCATGAAAGACTGGCATTTAATGGAGCGACAACCATTGCTCAAATAAATCTAAAAAACCCGTTCCTTATATATTACAAAAAGAGGACGATCAATCAAATATATCCTTGTGAGAGCCAAATTACAAAACTGGAAGGCTAAAATACGCTCTAGGGAGTCGTGCAGGCCTGTCACTCCGGTACACTGCGTAACTAACAACCGAGTTTAACAAAGTTGAAAATATAAACTGATTCAAATATCTGGAATTTTTAAATCGACGAGTAATGGTCTTCGATAACAATTTCATTTTTCGTCGTTGAACATCAAGCGAGCTTTGTTTCTAATATTTTACTAACTTGGTATTGAAGGAATCGAACGCCTTGAATGTACGACAGAGTTTACTGAAGTCGCATCTTAGTTGTCTGGCAATTTACATTTATTTTGTACTCAACAATTTGGCAATGTGACAGTAAGGAATTATTACTGGGTTGCCGTATGGCAATCCCAGTCGAAAAGTGTGTGGCATTTGTTCGGTATCTTTTTTTTTCCGTGTCGGTAAAAGTCTTGCCTGTCACTCCCCTGCTAAGTGGTCTCTTTGTGCATAGAGGCTTCTGCTCGCATTTTCTTAGGATAGAGAGGGTAGTGGAAATGCGTAGACTTTCTGCTTATTTGTTTTACGAGACATCTGGTTGTCTCTTTCTACTGGGCAAACCTGCCCAGAGGGAAGGAGCACGAACAGGACTCGAGGTCCTATGCGAGGTGCTCCACCCTACCCTATCCAGACCAGAAAGACCATACCACAACACCGGGAACTACATGCCCTACTCTTTACGACAAGTGTACGGGTTCTTTTTACGTCCCACAGGATTATGAACATTGAAGGGTTGTGAGACGGGACCTCCAGCTTATCGTCCTTATCCGAGAAGACTAGAGAGTCTCACCATTTGCAGATGTAATTTCAAAGGCAGCACTTTCTCCTCAGTTATTTAAAGACCCTGAGTGTTGGTCCGGCCGGAGTTGAACTCACGACCTCCCGCGTGACAGCCCGGTGCTCAACCAACTGAGCCACCGGTGCGCCGTTTCTCTGGTGGACACAGTAGAATGATAAACTTAACCTGCAATGGCGTCGAAAGTCATGTAACGCGAATGGCGTTTTAGTGGATCTTTAAAAAACAAAATATACCCTCAGCGCTCAATAATGGAAAGTCAGTTGGATAAACTAGAAAAAATAGAATTTTTGTTCCTATCCTTCTGTTACAAAGTGGTATATTTTTTAGGTCACCCTTCCAGATACTAACCCCGCCGGACAGAGATTAAGTTCAGTGAACTTTTGTATCATAAACTTGTCAGGCGCTCAGAGTGCGCGCTTAAACTTGTGGTGAAAAAAAGTTGTGAGGGAAATTAAAAATGGTCAACATGTCAGCCTAGAAGCCAATGTTTTCGATTCTCTTTCGACTTTAAAAGAGGAAATTAACTAAATACTATAATATCTCCCAATTAGGCGCTGATTTATTAATTTGACGGGCCGAATTTAATGTACGGCCGGCTAAATTTGAAAGCTCCTTTCGGCGGTGCACCCAATTAACAAAATAAAATGTTAATAACTTCGTTTGGGCCATAAATCAACGGGAAAAAAACTCGGTCGGTAACTTGCAGTACGGACGGTGAAAAGGAGGTATAAGGGGTAGGGGTATAAGAAAAACCTGCCTGTGGGTGGTTATAACATCAAAAATGCAGTTAATATGTCAAAATGTATATTAACCGGGGAACTTTTCAGGTCATTGTTGACACACTAAATGAGCTGAGCGAAAGAGGAGAGAGCAAGTCTCGGGGACTGCGCGCACTCGTCTATCCTAAAGTGGGACTTCATAATAACGGCCGTGATTTTGCAGCACATGTT
>NC_090888.1:60889358-60891858 GCF_036669925.1 Montipora capricornis
TACAAAAATATCGTACAAGTAGACAACGCTAATTTAAAAGAGGATAATAATGATAATACAGGAGCTGAACAACCGCTTACAATAGAAGTGCGATTAGAACGAAGGCCAGAAAAAACCTGCCATAAAACTCCTTGGGGAAAAAAAAGCAAGAAATCTGGGTAGGAACCATGGCTCAAGCTCCGGGGTTTAGTAGCCTTTTCTACGGGGGCTTAACAAAGGTAAGACAGCCGAAAGTGCAGTAAAAACAAAACATCTTAGACAACTAGAATGAAAAAGAACATTTTTATGGAGGTGAAAAAATTATTACAAAAGAGTATGTGTACCTGTTATGTAACACATTTTTCCTGGTTCAACTCTGTTTCCTGCATCCGGTAAGCATACTACGTTGACCTCTGCCCTGGAATCAATCGACTCCTGTAATTGAAGAAGTGCGATATCATTTCGAAAATGACTTTTATGGTATCCTTCGTGAATGATAATATCCCTTAACCTATAGCACCTTTGAAACTGAGTCGTGTCTGTGCGATCGTGAGACCCTAGAAGAAATTAAAAACAGCCCACATAAAATTGTGAACTTATTTATAAGTGTGTATTTTTCATCTTTTCTTCTTTTTTTTTTTTTGTTTCAGCAACCCCTCAATGAGGATGTTCTGCCGACCAAATTTAGTATCGATGACTAAGATCGTGTTGTATTTGGATGAACCGTTTCAACCTCAACCGGTTTTAGCCTACGAGTAGCCGTACCCTCTCCCAACGATGAAAAAACGGAGAGAGGGGGGAGGATACGGCTACACGTAGGCAAACCGGTTTAGGTTGAAGCGGTTCAAGTTCCCACTAGAACACTTTTCCAACCATCTTCGGTTGAAACGCGGTGACTCCTGAGAATAGTCATTACCAGACTTTCCGCGTTGACATGTCGAAGGAAAAACAACATGGCTGGAGCTGGCGCGGCCGACTTTAACAAAAGGCCCACGTGAAAGACAGCTGTCACTGCCTATGCCAAACAAACCGAAAACGGCTTTTCCCAATAGAATACAAAAAAAAAAAAAAAAACTCAATTAACCTGAAATGGTTTCAGACGGAGCCAATTATCTTATTAACAGGTAGGTACTTCTAATGACAACTATAATTCTAATACGCACCCACTACAACCCTGAAATGACCCATTTCGATGTATCCTTCAACACAATGGGCAGCTGTGACGACCCAATTGACTTTTATCAAAGATCCTCCGCAGATGTGTTGTCCATTGTACTCTAGCGAAACCATCCAAGGCCAGGAATGAGCGGTGGCATCTTTGCCATTCACGATTCGCTTTCCTAAATCATCTCCACTGATTTTAAATTCTAATAAAGAAAAACGTTTGTGTTGTAATTGTTACTCTAGTAAATTAGATAAAGAGACGTTTGCCGAAGGCGCGCTTGTGCGGAGCACCATTGTTAGGAAAATATGTTAACCCATCGATGCGAGAAATCTTGGTTTTATAGCCATGACGTCATCGAACGTCCGTACGTACGGTCACCCCTCCATGTATGCCAATGTGACCAGTATCATTCTAGTTGACGGCATACATCTTTGATATTGGACATCCATGTTTTGATCAATTGACACATGTCAAAACAAGGTATCCGATGACCAGTATCACCTGACCATATCGCTGGCTTAAGCATATAACTCACCGAGGTCAGTTGTTTTTTTGAAGTTGACCGCTGAGCAGGTACCAGTTTTTGATTGGATTGTAGGCTCTACCCAGGTTAACTCACCTAAACATAAGCGAGGCTTACCACATCAGCTATAGTTCTTACACTTGTCTATGGGCCAGGAGACGAAACCCTCCATCCTTCGGGGAATATTGGGGAAACGTATCGTTTTGAAGCATAGACATACGGTGTTTTAAATCGGGTTATTCCTACTTCTCAAGTGGAGGCGTTTGGCTATACGGCGACATTCTTTCATCTGAGGTAAAAAATAAAAAAAAATACAGGGTACCCAGTTTGTCATTTTGAGATTTACACCTAAAATGCCCAGACAAGACACACGAACTTCAAAATAGTGTACATTTACTCAGAACGTCACAGCTGACATACATACAGCTATATCTGTCTCGCTAATAAGACCTACCTGCACATTTTCAAAAGCACTCGAGCATTACGAGTCTACTATTTTCGATTATAGTCACATGCAAAATATCGCCCAATTCGGGAATTTAGTGATCGGCATCATCGACTCCTGCTTGGCAGGTATCTGGGTGCATTGTTGTTTTCAGTTTCCTTCACCTGTTTTAACAAAATCTTATTATATCACGATTTTCTTGAGAATACTATCAAAGCATTTATGACGTTTCTATTATGCCTCGAAAATCAAATCTACATTCTTCATCTCGGGAATCTCTTGGCCGTCTTCATTGTCCCTCCTTGAGAGTAAAGCACAATATCTGCAAGCTCTTGAGGCATCAAGTCCCCCTCTGTCCACCTAATTTCTAATGCACTAGCATCGTTCA
>NC_090888.1:60904358-60906858 GCF_036669925.1 Montipora capricornis
GTTCGGCAAGGCGGAGGAGCGTTTCTGAGCTTGGTTCTTTGACAGTGCGTTGATCGAAAAAGTGTTTAAGTGTATCAAACGCAAAGACGTAGTTGTCAAATCGGCCGACAAATGCGGCGTGGTAGTTGTTTGGCGGTCCGACCTTTACCAAAAAGAAGCTTTGCGGCAACTTTCTGACACCTCGTTTTATGCCAATATCCAGAAAGATCTCACTTCCAAAAATCAAAAAATTGTCAAAGACACCATTCAGAATCTCATAGTTAATCAAGAATTACCGGACACTGCCACTAATCTCATCATCAACACCCCTAGAGCTTCGTGCATTTACTTCTTGCCTAAAATTCACAAACCTAACAACCCAAGTCGCCCTATCTTTTCTGCCTGTAGTTGCCCCACCGAACTCATTTCTGGCTACTTAGACAGGATTATGACGCCTATCGTCAAATTTTGCCATCATACATTAAAGACAGCACACACGCACTAAAAATTTTCCGCGATTTCAATTTCTCCGGCCAAGACAAACGTATTTTCACCGTGAACATTACATCTCTATAGACCGGCGGTCATTCCCAATAGCGTCAGGCGCGGCACAAGTTGAATAATCGATTTCGGTCCAGTTTTACCCCAATATCAGTGAGTAACCATGGTGGGTTTCATTTATAAAAAATATTGTTTATACGCCAGAAATAACGTTAAGTTCATACCCGGGTGCTTGGGCTCGAAATTCGGTTAATTTCGAGGGCCAAACAAATATGCTTCACTTGCCAGCGCAACGAAGAATCTGTGCTGTTTAAGGTTAAGTGTAAATTGTTATGCCCTTTAACTGTCATCTGGATAAAAGTATTCTATTTAAGAAGCGTTTCGGAATATTTGAGGACTCGAGCAAATAAAACAATTTTGGAAAGGTATTTCAGCGAGAATTTTCAAACAACTAATTTCATGCCCGGAAGGAGATCGATTCCCTCCAAAAGTCTTAAGCGCAACTCGGTTCGAGTCTGGGACTTCGGGTTTTCTACGGTTTACCGGAAAAGCCACGAAATTTGAAACCTGCATGCCTTTTTTGTGTCCAGGATCATGTATCACAAAAGTCGGTGATTGCAGACCACTGCAGAACCTTTGCCATTAGTGACTCCCGTGACCCAGATTACCGGTCTACCTGTGACCACAGCCACCTTGGTGTTTGCCACAGATGTGATCAGCTCCGGAACGTCATATCGGAAATTGAGAATAGCGCGAACGACCAAACAGTAACACTTGGAGATGACGCAGACGAAATCATGTTCCACGTAAAACAATCGAAAGCTAATATTTTAGCGTGGAAAGCTCATTTAATCAGATCTGTAAACCAGGATGTGGCCCGAATCAAGGTACTAGAAAGCCTTGACGAGACTACCGTCCTCTTGGTACAGGGCTGGGCAATTAAATACTTGCCTAGGAAATACAGAGAGACCCAAACCGATTGGTTTACCAAGAGAGGGATCCCTTGGCATATAACAGTCGCCACAAGACGAGGCCGAGAGGAATGTTCTCTGGAGGTGCTGACATCTGTACACGTCTTCAAGACATCTTCTCAAGACAGCTGTCCAGTCCTAGCTATCATATCTGATGTCGTGGCCCAGTTAAAGGAGGTCATGCCCGGCTTGCAGTCTGTATACTATCGCCAGGATAATGCAGGCTGCTACCATTGTGGTACAACTGTAACCTGCCCACGAGCGGTTGGCAAAGCTCATGGAGTGTTTGTGAGGCGCCTTGACTTCTCAGACCCTCAAGGCGGGAAGGACGCATGTGATAGAAAAGCTGCAAGTATCAACGACATAGAAAACCCTCAACACATGAAGCAAGTTATTCTATCTTCTGGTGGAGTGCCAGCGACGGCAGTGTGCGTCTCCGGGCCACCATCCGTCAATAGAAAGCCTAAAGTAAAAATAAAGGGAATAAGTCTGATCTCTAATGTGGCGTATGAAGGAGAGGAGACCCGGCTGTGGAGGACGTATGCCATAGGTCCTGGGAAGCTCATTTCGTGGAAAAACCTCCAAGTTCCCCAAGAGCTACCCCATTTGCCTGAGGACGTGGACCGATGTAGACAGGATTTTAGGTCAGTGAAGAGAGGTAAACCACCGAAGGTAGAAAACTCTCAAGAAGAGACAGCAGTCCTCCCTGAAGAAAAGACTGACAAGCAAACTGATGCGCTCTTCTCTTTTCCAGAAGAGGGATGTGTGCGTGTGTTTCTAAGGAACTCTTCATTACAGCGCCATTTGGACTGTGAAAGGCACAAGCGGCAGCCTGAACAAGAAACACTCCTAGATAAAGACGCTATTGCCTATTCTGAAAAACTTGACGGGCACTGTGTGATGTTACGTGGATCTGCCTTTGACTCTTGCGACGTCTCAGTTACCGGAGAAAACCAAATACCCTAGAATTCGCCGGCGCTCAAACCGAGGATGACCGAAGGTTTTCGGTCGAAACGTCTTTACCAAGTTTTTTGAGAAAGTCGTTTGAC
>NC_090888.1:60926858-60944358 GCF_036669925.1 Montipora capricornis
GTAAAGGCAAGCCAAAAGACAGATGAAGAAAAAAATAACATAGTTAATCTTGTGTACGTAAATAAGTTTTATTATATCGTTAATCTCAAAGTTGTTTTTCTTAACACTCGGCGAATCAAATCTTTCTTTCCCTAAAAAGATCGCTTGAGTGATCGTTCCCAAAGGTCGAGGGTTGTTTACAATGCAAGTTGTTGGGATTTCGATGACTTCTACATCGGCAAAACGAAGTGCCGATGCAGGATAGAAAAGCTGAACATTTTGAAGCGCTCTCCAAGCATGAACACAAATCAGCTATTGCTGATCATATTACGACTACTGGACATAACATAAAATGGGATCATTTTGAAATTCTCGCGTCTGGAAAAACTGATTACCACTGTAAAATCAAAGAAACTATGTCACTGCTATTTTTAAGTCTTACCCAGATCGCTCGCAGTTTCTTTTGAAATATAAATATTTTTCATACAGTAAATGTTACTTTTGAATATGTATTTTGCCACATACGAAACGTCAAGTTAGATTTCACAAAATGCATTGATTCACTGTGTTCATAACTGCTTTATATGCTTGGTTTTTTTTTTTTTTCGTGTAAAACATAGTTTTAACACAAAAATGTCTGCAGTTTCTGACTTCTAAGAATCAAGGGGATGGTCATGATGTTCTGTCAGAAAAAAGACATTGATCATGTGCTAGGCAACCATTAATAATCAATTAATCATTCGTCGTTTTCACAGTAAAACAACTTACTTTTTAGCCAAGAAACTTCCGTCTTTGTTTTTTTAATTTTGTTATAAAGTTCTGCGTACTAGCCGACTATGCGATACTCAGAAACTAATAAATTCAAGTTGAAGTATGTAATTTATTCAAGTCAATAAATTGCGAATTGTAAAGTGCACCGACAGGAATATTGCCCACTGTTTTCTCGCTGCCGAGTTTTTCAAACTTTTCAAATTGCGATGGGCAAAACCTACACTTACCGTTTGCTGCAGTTTCTGCCCGGTTTGCTTACATTTTTCACGGCTTTTTTAGTTGACCAGAGCAAGTTTGTTTACAGCTGCAAGCTTCAGTGATTGACAGCTTTATTACACTCTCTTACTTTATTGGTCAATTGTTGTGGCGTGACATGCAACCGGAAGCTCAAAAGTGGGTGGCTACCGAGAAAAGGCTGGTTTTCAGGCAGGTGGTTTTTCTCTCCGCACTTCCCACTCTCCACCCCGTCGTTTTGTCACCGGGACGAGACCTATCCCACTCTATTCCAATATGGCGTCTGATAGTGTTTCGTGGCAACACAACATCTACCGCCTGCAAGCAGGCTAGAGAGTTTTTGCATTTGAATTGCCATGACGTGTTTTACACTGATTACACTTTGGCGATTTTGTACATGGCATTGATTTTATTCAACTTAATTATTGTATATTCCTTTTGAAAAAAATTAAAGAAGTGCTTTCATTATTATTGCAAAACACGTTTACATTTACATTGTTGTTCTAGAGGGTTTGACTTGCATTTCTATTGTTATTTCTTATTGTTATTAACTTAGATAAGTTGAGTTGCAGTACTTTGAAATAAAAAAAAAATGCAATTACTGGCATTTACTTCGTGTAGAAGACGCACATGACGTGACAAAAGCTTTAGGGGTTTTTAGGGATTTAGAATTCTGATTAGGTATTGTTTCACGATTTTTGTTCTATTGTTTTACGTCACGTGTGTCTTCTACACGAAGTAAAAGCCCAGTTACTGTTGGGTTCCAAAAATGGCACTGTGATGCAAATCAGTAAACCATGTATTATTATTGTCATTGCGTCTACCTAGGATCGAAGAGAATTGCATGACTAAAACTGTCAGTCGCATCATGCAGCAGTTGAATGGGTCTGTTGGATAAATCTACTAAAGACAGTCTTTACTCCAGCTGCCAGCTTTTATGACTGAAGGTAAGGAAATATCGCAACTCCGACTCTCACTCGTGGATGCTGCCAGCTGTGCATTGCCAACTTAAGGCATCAATGCCTGCCTACTGCATAACTGTTCTTATCGACTTGGAAATTGTGTCCTTGGACACTCCATGGTGTGGCCTGATAAAGCTGATAATCACTTAATGTTCCTTTCCTCTCAGTGGCAGGGTGCGGTTAATGTATTCATCGAGGACTGTTGCAATGCAAAGTTGATTGTCTGAAGAAAGTCTAGATAGAAAAAAGAACACGCTATTCTTTACCGAGTGCTGAGATTGCTTGACAAGATGGTTAATATGAAAAAGAGATGCTTGAGACTCTGTGAATGTAACCCAAGTTCATAAGATGAAGTGTTTGACAAAGTTAGCCTGTAACTAAGGCCTGTAACATAAAAAGCATGTTTTGAGATTTTTGTTTTTAATAATCCCATATCATATCTCAGGATGATTGAGTGTCTTAAGGTAGCGAAGGGCAACTGAAGTGTCTCAGGTTCATGTATCGCGAAGGAATGCTGGCCTGGTGTGAAAAACCCCTTTTAGGAAACGTTAATTGGACTAATGAGTGGTTGCCGACTGTAAGATTTTCCTCAAGTAGTGTAAATGAAGATAGAGTACTCCGACCAGTATTGACGGAAATATAGCATGAGCCTCTTTCGTACAGTTCTTGAAGGAAATACAATTGCAATACATTGTTTACAGGTGAATGAATGGGATCTACAGCCCATTTATGCACAAGCGATTGCCATATTCCGAGGAATATTGTTTTTGTGCCCCGGTTAGGCTACTGAAGCGCCCCGGTTAGCCAGAAATGGAGAATTGTCTCCTGAGTTGCTTGTGAAACTAATGTTTTTACTCTGCTGGAATCTGCTGATAAGAGGCAGGTCATTATAATAATAAAGTTGCTTCCCCAGGGGGAAGTTCTTTCCCGAGTTGACGCTGCTTGTATGCTTTGGTAATAGAAGGTGCGCGAGAATCAACAGCCTTGTCAATTTCCGATACAATGGCCGAGTTGAGCAGTTAGAAGCAACCAGGATTGCATGGACTGATATGTTTCCAGTTTCTGCAGGACCTCCACGAGTCATAAGGTGGCAGTTTGCAGACAATGCAAGAAGCGAACTTTTCAATGCTTGGCGCTCGAAAGGAATGTGTCATCGAGCTTCCATTCAGTCGAATCATCACAATCACCCGAGATGCCGTGTCACCAATGTCATTCAGACCCCCTGGAATGTGGCCAATGGTGAGGGATATCTGCCGCGTGATGCACCACTCCCAAATGTGTCTCGCCGTATCATTACACAGAATAGGATTCCTATTGTCATTATATCAATGTATGTTATACGCAGAATGGATAAAAAGGAGAGGACAAAAAAAAATGTGATGCTGATGAATAATAAAGTAGCTGCTTTTTCTAAAACGATGGAATTACCTGGTGATAAATAACCTCATCTTGGAGAAGAGTAAATTTTTGACTTTGCAGAAACAATGGTCAAACTCAAGAGTTGCGCGATTGTGATCTTTGTGTTAAATTTGCACATTTCTTGTCAAACTTTATAACACTTGAAAGAAAAAGAAAACTAACAAAAACAAAACCTTGTATCTGGCCATCGTTTGACACAGATGCCTCACTGTTTCGCGAGTAAACACGCCGCGGTAACTTCATCGCGCCCGCTGAATCCGATGTCACTTTCGATTTAGCGCTTTACTTTTGCAGCCAAAAGTACAGTAACAAAATTGAACGTAGCAAAAATCTCCCAAAATGTTTGTCGTTGATCGTAACTTTTTATATTCGGGGTTCAAAATTAATGTTGTTTTCATGTCGTAAATGTCGTTGCTGATGACAAAATATTTTATTCTCGATCGACCATCCTAAAAACTTCCTTCTGCTGTTCCTAAAAACTGTGTATCAATATTTATTCACTTTTGCTTCAATGTTTGTTTTGCACAAAGCAAGCTAACACAATCTGTACCTTGCCTAGTTCGCATTTTTGTGCGTTAAAATATAATTTTCGGACCTTTGCTTCTGTTACAAAGTGGTATATTTTTCAGGTCACCCATCCAGATACTAACCCCGCCGGACAGGGTTAAAGTTCAATGAACTTCAATGAACTTTTGTTTTACAAAGCTGTCAGACGCTCAGAGTGCACGCTTAAACTTGGGGTAAAAGAAGCTGTGGGGGAACTTGGAAATGATCAACATGTCAGCGTAGAAGCCAATGTCTCTCGACTCCCTTTTATTTTCTTCAATCTTTCTGGGTTTGGGACTTTGCGAGTAACCACATGTCTTCTCAGGGGGGCTATTTACCTAAGACTTTTACCATGACACAACAATGATATACAATACCAAAACAACATCGTGCACTATTAAAAGTAGTCTTCTTACGAGCCAGAAGGCCCAATCAAGCCGGGATGTATCTCCGGTTTCATTAGCATGAAGCGACCAAGAGTATTCGCTACTCCCTCCTGGATGGGATACTAGTCCATCACAGGGTTATCCCCAGCAATTCGCCGGTACCCATTTATACACCTGGGTGGAGAGAGGCACCTACATATTGAACTAGAACATCCTGGAAGACAAAACGCAGCTCAATTGACACCAGGCCACTGTGGAAAATACAATAATACTCTTTGTTTGTCTCCCCAAATTTTGCATGAGCATTGTTTTTGTTTTCTCTTGGGACCATTGTAAGTCCCAAGAGAAACTGGAAACAATGCTTATGCAAAATTTGGGGGGACAGACAAAGATTATTATGGTATTTTCCAAAGTGGCCTATATGGAATAAAGTGCTGTGTTATTGCACTACCACACGTACGCGATGCGTGCCTATTTTTTCTTAAGATGACAGATTTTTTTTCTTTCTGACAAAATATTAATGATTAATAGGCTGGTAGCCAAGTTAAGATCTGTTTCGTCGAATCTACGTGTGAGGCAAAGGGCCTCTGCTGACACGACTTCTGGGTGACCCCTTAAATGGTCTTAATGACCCCCGACTTGAAAAACGCTGCAGTTCAATACCACCCAACTCGGTCCCTTCTTTTTTTGAGTAACACCTACCTCAGGCAACCCAGTGTACGCTCATCGAGCGTCTAGTTTAAGTTCGTTTTGGTCACCCATATCTTCAGCTGTCATAAGATGGCTGCCGCGGAGGTAGATACAGGGCATATCCCTTGGCAGCTATTGAAAGCGATTTCTTCTTCTCCTAAAATACTTACTGTATATGCCTGATTTATTAAACATTAAAACTGCGGTAAAAACTAATCAGTCTGCACAATCAATAAAATCACTTTTAATTATCAGTCCTTTGTCATGGAGATCTCGCCAGTCGTTTACGTGACAATCTTTTTAACTCTTTGTTGTTTTTTAATATGTTTCAGATATTTTTCTTTCATTTTACTGGAGTAAATTCCAAAGTTTATCTTTTAATGGACCACTTTCGAAAATCCATAATACTCTTTGTTTTTCCCTTTAAATTTTGCATCAGCATTGTTTTTGTTTTCTCTTGGAAACATTGTAAGGGAATGTGAGAATGATGATATATACACATGAGAAATGAGGTGTTGATAGAAACCACTGGGAACTCGGAAAAAATCCGAGCCCCAGATGGGATTCGAACCCACGACTCTCCGTGATCTAGTACGGATGCTCTAACCACTGAGCTACTGGAGACTCTATGGTGGTGAGCAAGGGTGAAATGTGGGTCTTTGACTCGAGTTGCATCATGCAGCTACAGAGTCAAATGACGACTGACAGCATAGCTCATAACTGCATCGCGCATTGTAAGCCCCAAGAAAAACTGGAAGCAATGCTTAATATGCAAAATTTCGAGGTACAAACAACGAATATTATGGTATTTTCCAGAATGGCCTATTAAGTGATGTCTCCAAAAAGATTAAGATAGCAATGAAACAAATTTACAACTTGGGCATGGTGTTTTTGGTAAGCGAGAGTCTGAAAAATTCCTACAAGGGTATTCCAGTGGCGTCGAATTATTGAATCAACTCAGTCTCGTCTTCTCAGGATGTTAACGGCATGCAAGAATCGACGATTATGGCGAAGTGTCCCCCCCATTGATTCCGCATATGTCAGATGAAACCTGTAAAGTTAAAAAGGAAAGTCGTTGTTTGAAGGAACAAGAAGAGATTCCTCAGGTAGGAGATCCAAAGTCAAAAGATTTTGACTAAAAATTTCTTGATTCTATACCTAATTCATACAAAATGGCAAAAGCTTGAATTTTCAGAGCTCATCGGCAGTATATTGATTATTTCGTTTGCTTTTAGGGCCTTCTAATAATCCTAAATATCCCAAAAGCGTTGTTGGTGTAGGTCCTCAAAGGGACTGTAATAGAGAGTCAATAGACTAGATGGTTGTGCTAATCACCCGGTCTTTTAGTCTTTGGGCCCGAATTACGAAGGGCGCGACTCACGACATCGGGCCGAAAGCATAGATGAGGCCCGTCTGGCAGCCACTATAGAGTGCATGCGGACCTATATTTAACAAAAACGGACCTATACTTAACAACTATTCAGCGAAGGGGAGGCGGCTAGTGGTAGATAAATAAATATGTGTTTATGTTGTGGGATTGCATTCATTGGAAAGTCGGAAAAAATCCGAGAAAACTGAACGGATCTAGCCCATTAATCAGATAAAGTGAGAAAGACATGTACAGTTATCACACATTCAAGCAAATGTCTTATAGGGGCCCTTTATACATGCGGGAAATGAGTATTTTCAAGCCCTTACACCAGTTTGTACTCTCCCAGGCAGACTGCGATTGGCGATGAGTCCATTCTCGTCAGTGAAGTAAAAGAGGCTCGTCCTAAAAGATATGCTATTTTCGAGAATACTGCTTTTTCAAAACCTGAGGCAACCTTGGTAGCCTTCACTCTATATTTCAGCGTGTTCGCAATTTTTTTTTGGGAGGGGGGAGTATTTAAATAAAGCGTGGTTTATTATAGTTGCGCAATAACTTACATTCAGCAAATGCAACGGTTGCACGTTTTCTTGCAATATTTCACGACATAGCTATTGGATCTACAAAACCTTGTCCAGTTCTTGCAACGCCAATCTTTGTCAACACAACCTGTATTGAACGAGGTTAGTTAACGATGGGCATACGAAAGGAGTTTTTAGAACTGCTTGAATACTTTTCAGGCAATAGAATAGCCACAGTTTAATTAAGATAGTGGCGTTCATATAATACCGGTACACCTACAGTAGGAACTCTCGTTTTCTCAGACCGTTCAATATTTGCAACAGCTTTCCTGTGCAATAACGTCCTCTTTACCAATCAACACATTATGTCTCCGTATACGTCACGTGGAAATCAGGAATCTAAATTTATAATAAGCATGTATAGGAAAGGATCACTGTAAGTGAGGGACCAGTTGTTCGCTCCAAACGATATGAGCCCCTGATACTGTGAGATTCTTGCTACCTGGTACCCGGTGTAAGCGACAAAAAGTGACCCTATAACCATCACCACATTTTGAACTTATGGCGGACCGTCACAGCCTTCCGGACATTTTCAATCAATTTATAGTGCCAGATACAAGCTATATTGGATACGTATGACGTTCTAATATTCACAGTTCAACGTTAACTGATTCATGTTCGAAAGAAATATCCAACATGGAACTTAAGGAAATTTTGCCTTAACATTATTATATTTGGGTACAATACGTCGTAAAAATATCTGCATAAATTATATTTGGTACTGTTTTTAAAATTAACAAATACCCTTGCCTTGGAAAAAAGTACGGCGGGTCTTATGTGCTGTAGCTTGCTTAGTCCTACTAGTTCTGCCCTTTTAAATGAGTTTACTTTCGTTCCGGAGGCCCGTTTCTCGAAAGTCCCAAAACTTTACGGGCCATTTTCGGGTGTCACAATTCTCAAGAACCGTTGAAGACTGAGGTTTTAAGTCGTCAAACTTCATAGTCAGTTGGCTTTTTGTTATCTTGAAGACATGTTAAAAGATGGGCTTTCCTCAACAGGCGGTTGAAATGTTGATAAATGGCTTTTCGGGCCCGAAAAGCTTTCGGAACTTTTAAGAAAAGGGGCCCTGCACCATTTTGAATTCACACATCGAGGAGCACCATGTAAGGAATGGAGGCTCTTTTTAGTGATTATGCACTCATTTGATTTGAGCTACTGTCTAAATGTCGAGGGAACAATGTTTATTTATGCCTTTGATGGTGTCATGACTTGCATGAAAAGTTGCTTAGTAACTTCGTAAGTTACTTCGTTAGTAACTTAGTAATTATAAGTTGCTTCAATCGTTACATCACTCAGTACCTCCAACGCAACTGGCTCCTTTCCCTCCGCCTCCACCTCTGGCAGATACTTTAATGGGAATGGGGAAGCAAAATCATAGTTAGGGATATTTTTATAAGCGTCGCAAAGTGTCCCCCTCTTAATCCCAACTTCAACATCCCTCACTATTGGAAATACAGACAATTTACCTCACAAACCGTCTATTAGTCTCTTCTCTTAATTAAGATAAAGAGAAACAGCCGCATTTAGCTTTCCCAAGAAATAGCGCTGACCCGTACCCTTACCTTATTGCTAGAAATAGGTAGCACCTGCTTAGACTTGAAGGGACACGTCACGTAGGATATGAAAATAGGGCCGCGTGTATGGACGAAAGTGTACGTGAAGTTAAAGGCTATTTATTACCTCTTCCATTGATGAAATAAGCGTTAGCGAAAGTGATGTTGTCAGTTTGTAGCATTTGTTCGTCGCAATATACAGAGGATATTACACGGTGTCGAGAAGATATGAATTTTATGTTGAGTGGCAAGAACAATGTCTCACGACTGAGTTATCGATCTTGCCACGAGAACATAAAATTCGTATCTTCGAGCTAACGTGTAATTTTCTTTTAATTTATTATATGGACAATAAATGTTCATAGTAGAGATTGAAAAGTAGGCTTTGATGCAAGTATTAGGTATTAACAAAAGTGAATTAGATAAGAGTATTGTTATTGCATGAGTGGGCCTCATCAGCACAGTCACAAATGAGTCTTTTTTTAGAATACCCGTTCCCGCGAAAACCAGTTGTCATGTCACTGAAAAAAACATGGCAGAAGCAGTAACGAATGACATGGCTTCTTCTGATTGGTTGAAATTGGCGGCCCTTTGTTTGTTTCGCGATCAATGTGTATCTAAATATAAATCCATTTGTTACTGTGCTGGGGCAAAACCGCAAACTGATAGATCAACACTCCTATCTAATTCACTCTTGGTATTAATACACATACAAAATGGTGGGAGAAAAATGTGGGAATCATGATGTCTTTACTCAATATGATCACATACGCAAAATACGCCACTCGGTTCCCGGATGTAGTAGTCGTATTGATTCTACGATTGTTTTAGTTCCCGGTAAAACACTCCCGTCCATATAATAAATATTATGTTTAAATAATTTATAAATATAATTATTCATTCATGAATTTGCTGGTTGATTGGATGATTTGCCTTTAAACAAAGTTGCAAAACATCCAGTCAACCAGCAGATTCATGAATGAATAAGTTGACGCTATGCAATTTGTGGTAGTGGTTTTCTCATTCAAGGAAACGCAAGAAATGCCTTTTAAACTTCTAAAGGAAATTACTAATCGATTTTCGAGTAGTATCCAATGTCCACGACAACAATGATGACATGAAAATCACTTCACCTGCATAAAATAGTGACTGGCAAAATGGACTGCTGGATTATAACTCACGAACGTAATTGAAACGTTCCAATCATAGCGCGATGCATCTCATTAAGCGTTTGCTATGTTTTATGGCCGGAACTCATGTCCAGATATGGCCATAAGAACGGAAGTGACGCTTACACGAACCTCAACAATAATGGACAGTGCCTATTAATTTAACGGTATTTTTGCGCTGTTTATGAATATGCAGGAAAAGCAGATCTTCACAAGAGGCTAATGTACAGTATTTGCAAAAAGCTTTAAAAAAAAGCAATGTATGGTGTTCTTTTCCAAATTGAAGATCTCTGAAAAATGCATGGCTACCCCCAAATTTCTTTTTGAATACCAAGAGCACTTCCTAAGTTCTGCTTTCCCCGCGAAGTTTTAAACAGTGCAAAAATATCCCTGTATTTCTGAGCACCCGAGAATCTCGAGATGTGCAGAACTTATGCGCAATAACAATAGTAGGCACCGTTCTTAAGGTGTCAACTGAAATCTAGCAGGGAGAGTATCCTCTGCTAATAGGGGACACCTATCTAAAATCATGCCTAAAATTATAAAATGGAATACAAAAATACAAGAAATTTACAATTAGGAAATGATTACAATAATAACTAGTGTACTGTATCATTGATCCACTGTCTTGCCTTCGGCGAGCTTTCGAAATTAAACTGTACTTCTTATGCAAATACTCTTTCTCTGAACTAATTCTGTTACCGGCTAAAAGAATAAAAACACTGTCTTATTTGATACCTGATGTCTTCTCATTGATCCAGTTTATGAAGCTGCTGACACGAGCAAACACGGTGAAGTGATCTGTCCTACAGTTTCCGTGCCCCCAGCTCACAACTCCTCTCAGAAAATATCTTCCATGTTCCTTACAGACAAACGAACCCCCACTGTCTCCCTAGGTTGAAATATAAACGTCCAAAAAAGTCATTAATTAAAAGGATTGTAAATACAAAACGCGATAGAGCTTATCTATGAATTATTACTGACAGAGATGAATCATAGCTTTCCTTGCCTGACAACCTCCCGCGATTCCTTCGCCTCCAGCGCATAGCATAGTCTTGTCGTCGACGGGAACTAGCCGTCCATTTATTCTAGAACAGTTTGTGATACCAGCCACTGGTAAAGGAGCTTCTTGTAGGGTAATAGCAGCGTTTCCGCCGCCGACAGTCCTCCCCCAACCTGCAGAAAAACGCAAAGCGCACAGGATCCTCAAGACTTTCAGGGAACTTGAAAAAAATCGTTACCATGTCGATCCGTTAAAATTTAGGTGTAATATTTTAAAACGGAAATTTCTTCAAATCTGCAAGATAAAGTAAGTCGGTGCTTATCAACAATCTCAAAGAAGAAGAGAAGTGACCCACGCACGTATCTGGACCATTTCAGCAATTGTCCCTTATAGACAACTAAAAAAAAATCAGGTGTCTTCAACGGGATGCGAACCCATAACCTTTGCGATGCCGGCGCAATGCATATGCTCTTCTAACGCAGCTCTGAAGCCACTAAGTTGGGAGCAGGTCATTTATTGGGCTCATGTTTTCTCGTGAACGGCTATAAGAACCCTACGGGGCAGGTTTTCCCACATAGTGTCCCAGAGCCTTGGGTCGATCCGAGGCTCTGGTGGCGAGAAAGGTGAAGGGCTCGTCTGTAACTGGCACTTCAAATATACATATTTATGTGTCTCAATAATATCTCAGTCGATTGATTCTGTTGGTTTACTTAATTTTAATTCGATTGACCGCATTCCGGAATAGGAATACATGGAATATACGTTAGAAATCCTTCGTTTTAACGGGGATTCACATTAAAATTGTCAAACATCTGCTAAAATGCTATTTTTAACATATTTTATTATCCTTGCTGCTTCAAAACGTGACAAACATACCGTTTTAATCGTCACTCCACGTATTCTTATTCCGGTCAATCGAACGCGCCCTAAATAAGTCGAAAGTTAACAAAGAGTCCAGGAATCTAAGACTGCGTATACAATTGCAAGATGGAATATAATTAAAGTTGTACACGAGTATGTGTACCTGTTATATAACACCTTTTTCGTGGTTCAACTCTGTTTTCTGCTTCAGGTAAGCATACCACGTTGACCTGTAAACTAGTATCAATCGACGCCTCTAATTGAAGTACCGCGATATCGTTTCGCAAATGACTGCGATGGTATTTTTCGTGAATGATAATTTTCTTTAAATTATAGCTCCTTTCAAACTGAGTCGTGCTTGTGCGATGGTGAGACCCTGTAGACAAAATTATAAAGAGCACACATAAGACGGTATACATATTAATAACTATATATGTTTTCATTCCTATCTCAGCAACCCCTAAGTGAGGATAATTTGCCAGCCACCTTATGGAAAGACGATTAATCTCCACTTCCATTTTTATCTGTGTTTCAAGTAAGGAGAGGAAAACCAGTTATTCCGAGCAGCTATTACTCCATCTTTTTTTATTGAGGTTTTTTTTTCTTTTTCATTAATGGCGTCTTGTAAAATAGAAATAAAGTTCGTGCGTTTTTAGTTTGTGTGTTTTTAAGTCTTTTTTTTTTTTTGTTATTCTTAACACTCGTAGGTTACGCAAAATATTCGGCGTCACACATCATATCGTATACAACAGTGAAAAAGTCAAATTGGCCTCGTTTGGGCCAAATCGATTCAGAGATCCTTTTCCGGTCAATGCAAAGATCGGGTCTATCTGCATGTATATACCGGAAAGCATAATAGTACATATTTTTGGTCACTTAAGATTAATCTTTATTTTGAGTACTGTTGTTTTGTTTGCTGTCTTTTGCTTCTTTTGTTTCAGGTAATCTCGATCTTCTCCGGTACTTGCAGCAGAAGGAACCCGTACAGTTGCTCAATAATCTTGGCGAGACGGAGGCGAGCATGGATAACGTTAAATAACGTTTCGCTGATACAGACCTAAAATCTTTCATCAAGGCCCATTTACACTGAAGGAAAAACTGGGTCCGGACCCATTAAAAAGTAGATACAGACTATATCTTTGCCGTGTACATGTAAACTATCCGCTCCACGTTTTTTTTTATAAAATGGACCCGCTTTTTTGGGTTTTGGGGCAATAGATGGCTATGACTGCAATACGGAAAAAAAACCGACTCGATCTGGACCCCTTTTTCAGGTCAAGAGCGCTGTGTAAATGTATCAGTCTCCGGTCCAACTCAAATAAAAATCTGGTCCGGACTTCAAAAATCGGCAGTGTAAACAGAGTGCCAAAAATGAGGCCTTAAAGCCAGTTTTATGATAAGCCAAACCGAATTGTTGGCTGTGGTTCGGACATCGGTCCAGACCCGCTTTCTGTGTAGTGTAAATGGCCCTTCAAATGGTCGAGTCTTTGCAAACTAGAGGTTGGTGAGTGTAAGCAAGTTTTCACAAGGAACCAGAATAGAGGAACCCGAGGCAACTACCGGGTAGTTTTAGTAAGGAATGCGCAAAGGTTTCAAAGACAAAAACAAAAAAGAAATACAAGCAGGAAGCAAAGTTCGTAGGAACAAGCTATGTATCCCAGCAAGAGAAAATTATTTTCTCTTGATTCCAGTCCTAGAGAACAGTGTACATTTGTGCTTTCTTTACCCGCCAGTATAGTACTACATGCAGATAAATAATAAGTGTTTTCAGGCGGGGCCTATGGGGGAATAATATATCCTTACCTAAGAAGACTAAAGAGTCTTATGCCCGGTTTATACGTCGAACTTTACATGTGTCGAAGCAAACCATAAGTTTCAGGAAGTTTCGGCTCCATATATATGAACACATGATTCGTCAAGAATTTTATCAAGCGCTTGACTGAGTTAGCGTAAAAACATACCACACGACAAAATTGTGTTATTTATTGGCGCTTCTAATGAAAACTATCGTAATACGCACCAAGTACAACCATGTAACTACCAATCGGGCGGTCTCTTTCAACGCAATGGGCAGCTGTGACGACCCAATTGACTTTTATCAAAGATCCTCCGCAGATGTGGCGTCCATTGTACCTTAGCGAAACCATCCAAGGCCAGGAATGAGCGGTGGCATCTTTGCCATTCACAACTCGCTTTCGTAAATCAGCTATACTGATTCCACATTCTAAAGAAAAGCGAGTGTTTCAGTTTAAGTTGTTACTAGTCCCATAATTTAAGCATACTTGTTGAGATATTCTTTCGCTAAAACACCGTTCCCTATTCCTTGTTTCTCATCCTTCCCAGAATAAAGACATTTTGGTACAAACGCTTTTAAATTTTACCCATTCGACAAATTACCACAATATTAATAGATCGAATTTAAAAAAGCAATTACTAGTAAGTGAAGCAAGCCGTAAGGATTAAACCGCAATTCCTGACAAATGAAAGAAAACATTTTAAGTCGTTACAACGTAACTTGTAACAAACTTTAAGTTAAAAGGTTTTAAAAAACCTTTTACCCTGTACATCAAGAAGCCGTAACTATTGATTAACCTGCGAAACATTAATGACAAATAAAGCATATGCAGCTTTATTGCTGCTATGTAACAAGTTATACTTTCACGTTGTAGAAATAATGAACAAAAAGGAAATCTGCAGCTAGGTCCAAACTGTATGCTATCTGATGTTATCTAGAAGAAGAATGATTGACGAAGAAACTTTCATGCATGCTGCCTTTAATTAAGAGGAGCAGAAACGTGAAGTTGATTGCAATTTAGTTTGCCTGGATTAATAAGCTAACCCGGATAAATAGGCAATCGTATAGGATCTTGAATTGTAGAACGAATAAAGCTTTTGCATAAGCCGCATTTTAGTAATAATAAGTTGTACCTTGAGTTTGTGTGCTGTCCAGAATAAATACGACTGTAGTGAATGTTAGTGCAAAAGCTGGCTTCATCTTCAGAAGAAAAGAGTTTCTTTAAGCATTGACACTAGTCCAGTGGCATTGCTGGACAGAGATTAAATTAACCTGCAAACGAACTTGCTTTAACTATTTATGGTTCCAAATTATTCACCTAGCATAATACCAAGATTCTTTAACTTTAATTGCTGCATGAAAACAAAGTGATTTAAGAGCTTGTTGAAGGTAGATTTACATACATATGAATACAAAATGGCCTGCATTTTCATGTTCTTTTGTCATTTTGCATTCAAGCCTTGTTGAGTTACTTTTCAAAGGAACAATATGCTGCATACAAGCGAGAGATTGTGGAATGGAAGCCATTTGGCTCTTTTAACCGATAGAAATTAATGTCAATTAAAAACTCGACAAAGGTTGGAAAGTTAACGTTACTGTAAGTGAATCCGCTTTAATTACAAAGTGCAATGATCCCGCACATTTTTCCCAGGGTCTCAATTTTGACAAAACAAGACTTCAAAACGTCATTAATTATCATATCTTTTCTTTGCTGTCGAGAAAGCATGTCTTTCCAAAACAGTCACTCAATATTATAAAGGCCAAGTACAGTATCATGCACATTCCATCCTAAGCAAGATCTCTAGGCTAGTGATAAAGTAAAGTAAAGTGGTGCATTTATGTAGCGCCCTTATCACAACGTCTAAAAGGCGCTTTACAGTGATCAATTTACCCCCAGCGGACTAGTGATCCAGTTGTCCTCCTTAATTCCGGAACCGGCGTGTAAATTTTTTTAACGAAAAGTATAAAAATTCACATAGAACTATAAAAACGATAGGAATTGCTGTCTTTGTGACATATTCTGTTGATATACTGCTTCTCAAATGCCTTACTCTACAAGCAAGAAGACATTTTGCTTACTTCTTCATTGATATGATATAGTCTAAATTTACTAGGTACATTGAGTGGTGTCAGGAAACCCATGACCATGGGCATCTGGTGATGTGTGGAAAAAGGTGTGTGGTATTCTTGACAACTCTGTTTTTTATCAAGAATGTTTAAATTGTTTTTGGTCCTAATTACCATTCGTTTATACTTTTAAGCTTCTGTTATTCTTTATTCGAGTACATTATCTCGCTGTGGTTTCCGAGGGAAGAAGTTTCGCCTTTCATATAATTCCTTTGTTGCTTTTTGGTCTGTTTTTGTATGGTTTCCAGGCCGGATTCATCAGTGAAAGAGAAGCGGTTCCTTTCGTTTGCCGACGAAGAGGCTTTGAATAAGCTTAATCAACAAGTTTTTAACACCACAAGGGATTTCAACTATCAATGCAATTTGTACTACCCTTCAGTATTTTCAATACTATCTTTTAATTGATCACGATTGACTCCCCGGTGACACCATCTCATGGTAATCATGATTTATCGGCCGGGCGATACTTTGAAAAGCCCATCGTTTTTTTTTTTCTCAGTTGTCATATCTTTATTTATTCTCAGATTTTAGAGTAGCTTGGTGTAACTAGTATCTCAGAGCTTTTACCCTCCCAACCATGATACACCACAGCGGCGGACAGACCACAACACCGGGAACTACATGCCCTACTCTTTGAGACAAATGTGTAGGTTCTTTTCGTCGCACAGGATTATGAACATTGAAACTTAAGGTTGTGAGACGAGGTCTACGGTTTATCGTCCTTACCCTAGAAGACTAGAGAGTCCAACCATTTGCAGATGTAATTAGTGTACAAAGGCAGCACTTACTCCTCAGTTATTTAAAGATCCTGAGTGTTGGATCTGAGTGTTCGGCCGGAGTCGAACTCACGACCCGCCAAATGCCATCCCGGTGCTCCACCGCCCAATGTCAATTTTCGGAAAATATCTGTTCGGAAGACGATTTGAGATCTAGACTTTTCGGAACATTTGTTAGCGGTCTGTATTGCAAAATCATATGGGACCGCTCAGAATTCTTGTTTATATCTCGGACCACTTTGCCTATATAATAAATAATTATACTCGGACCTGCTTTCAATGCCTTTCTACACTGCATGAGCGCAGACAAGAACTGAGACGTGCTTTTGAGACAAGCTGGGCAGGTGACGTGAACTTCGCAATCAGCTTCTCATCTCTGATCACCAATGTGAAGCAATAATAAACAATTATCGGATGAGGTTTTCATTGCATTGTACGAAAAAAAATGGTCACGACAGTGAGTGGAACTGGTAATTTATTTGTCAACCAGTAAACACATACAAATCAGCGGCACATAATTCGATTGGCAAAAAAAACTTAAGGGCATTAGACAATATGTGAAAAATTGAAAAAATGCTTGATGAGAAAGTAAATAGCAATAAATAAGTAACTGAAGAAAAGAAACCTGGAAGTCATTTTTTTGCTTCTTCACTGGCGGTAAGCAACTCAAAGCGCGCGAACTTGACATGATTTACCCTTAGAAATCAAGCACTGCGGTCATACATGACATGGTAACCCGTGACCTTGAGTGACCTTGACATGATAACTGAAAAATCTGCAGTTATGACGTCACGGGCTGATTTCGAAAATTCACTGTACGCTTTCGACCAATCCGAAAAGAGATAGTGAGTTCAATGTAGAATAATCTCATTTATTGGTGTCACTTACAACTAAATTGATTGTGTCAATATTTTAAACGTATAAAAACTTTGAATTAAATGTTAATTACGTTAAGAAAGATGCTCCGTTTGGAACTGAGTCAACGTTTTCTTTGCTTAGGCCTCGCTTGGGGCAGCGAAGAGGGTATAGCTCCAACCTGCCCGCTCAGGTAGCCAATCACAGCGCAGGGTTTGCAATTGGTTTATCTTGACCGCTCACAGAGCTAGGCATATAATAAATATGGGTTATTGAACTAGCTATGTAGCTAGTTCAATAAGATTCTCATTATAATGCCTCTCTTGCGCAGTGGTTTCTCTTCTTTGAGTCTTGTCTCTTCGCCTGCTTCTCATAACGGTTCTGGAAACAAAAATTCCTATTGAAACTCCGACATGATTAAACA